>NC_052061.1:14784925-15102782 GCF_903992535.2 Arvicola amphibius
TGCAAAGAACCATCTCTCACCCCAGGCAACTGAAGGATCAGTTGGCTCCTGTCTCCTGAGGGCTGGTGCTGAGCTTCATCTGTGACCTAACATGTGTAACATAGAACACTCACTTTGCTTAGAGTTATTTTCTCAAGACAGGTACTTATTCCATGAGACTGCAGACAGAGATGTAAGTAGACACCTTGCTGAGAGTAACTAACAGCAGGGAGTAGGGAATCCTCTCAGGGCTTCCTCTGTGACCTGCAGATGAGAGAAAAGCCTGCTGTAGGGGCCCTTGGGGCTGCGGAGGAGAGATGCACTCATGCTGGAGAAGAGGCTGCTTTATTGGGGAACAGAGGCTGTGCTGGGCTCCTCCTGGCCATCACAGAAGCACATCCTCAGATTAGTGTATGTAGAGTCACCCAGAGGCCTCAGTCCTCCACTTGTTTCAGCAGAGGTGGAGCCTGAGAATCCAAGTGTCTCCCAGGTGCCTGCTTCTAGACTTCTGGCCAGAGCACCCCACTTTAGGAACAATCGACCTGGAGCCTAAAGGAGCGGCCTCCTGAGAACCTCCTGAATCCCAGGTTACAGATCAGCGTTTCAGCCATGTAGGGAAAACTACAGACCGTTATCGAGGGCTCCCAGGCACCCTAATATTTTACCCGTTCACCCCAGTCTAGGGTACTTGTTTTGAAGATCACAGGGAGACAGCACTTAAAATGGTACCCCTCAGCAGGAGGAATGGTGCTGGCTGGAAGTATTCAAGGGGTAGCGAAGGGACAGCCAAATGAACGTGGCAAAGGTGCTGGCCCAGTGGGATAATGACTCAGGGAGGCAGGAATGGCACCATCTGTAAGGGGCAAGTGATGTGCTGGGCCAGCGTGTATACTCCTTTTGGTCCCTGCCTCAGCTCCTAAGGTAATGCAGAGCCACAGACTACGATGTTTTAACACCTTGACTTGTATCATTAGGAAAGTTGTGACTAGCCACATTCAGGTGGGGCTGTCCTTTTAGACACTAGCAGGAGACAGAGGCCTCCATGCTGTGTCCTAGCCGCTCAGAGCCCAGAGAGAAACTATGAGGCTGTGATCTACGGGACTGTTCTATTTCCTGTCCGAGGGAAAAAACGGGATGGGAGCCAGACAGGCCATGGATATGAGGGGAGAGGCTACTGCTTGGCTCTCAATGGCACCCCCGCAGAGCCGGAAAACTTGCTCTTTGGTCCTAATGCTGCCTAGAACCACATAATTGCTCTCTCAAAGGGTACTTAGCACAAAAGATTCCAGTCCGGGCACAGATAGGAGTGCCGGACAGCCACAGGTTGTTTGGCCAGATGCTTCTCAACTGTCGGCCTCGGGGTGTGCAGGAATGATAGAAGGAACCATGCAGAGGAACGGTGTGTCAGATCTGGCAGATCATTAGGGATAAAGGCTGGTGAGGAGAAAAACCAGAGCTCTGGGCCAGGTGTAACTGGAGCGGAGCAGGAGCTGCGCATGGCAGTGCATGCCTGTAACCCTGGCCTTTGGGAGGTGGAGGCAGGAGGATCAGATGTCCAGCCATCGTGGAGAGTTGAGTACTTGCCACAGTCTGATGACGTGGGTTTGATCCCAGGAACCCACATAGAGATGGACAGAGACGAAAGGCAGCAGGAAGGACAGCGCAGCCCACTTGGGTTGTCAGACTCGAGTGCTGCCTGAGTCTGCTGGCGTGCTGGAGCCTGGAGGCAGCTGCTGCCATGCCTGACAAAGGGCCCGGAGTGTCCAAGAAGTATAAGACAGTGAGAGACTAGGGTGGTCCCCTTGTGGGTGTGCGGTGCTTTTAGACCAGGCCTTGAGGGGTGCAGGAAGGAGCTTCAGGCAGGGCACTCTGCGGTGAGCAAGTCTGCACTCTGACCTTGCCCTCAGCCTGAGTCCTCAACACCCAAGGAGCTCAGCATGGAAAATACCTAGCAGAAAAGATGGGGTGTGGGGATGGAGGTCTCGAGTGCCTCTTGGGGAGAGTGCACCTTCTATTTTCAAGAAATCTGAGCTAACTTGAACTTGGGGCAGAGAGCCTATGAACCTGTCAAAGGCTCTGGGGTCGGACAGGTCGGGCTCTGCCTCCAGGCATGGCCAGTGTAGTAGGTAACTGTGGATGAACCACTTCCCTGCACAGAACCTCACTGTGCTCGACTGTTGAATGGGTAGAACAAAGCTTCCTTTGCATCTGAGTTTCCCAGAGACAGTACTGTTAGCGCTGAGTGGAGGATGAGAGCCTTCGTCTTGTGTGCTATAGGATATGGATTTGTAGCTACCCACTTGATGCCAATAGCATCTTCTCGGTCTCAAAACTACCTCTGGATGTTGCAGTGTCTTCTGGGATGGGGAGCAGAATGGCCCTGAGGTGAGAACTGTTCCTCAGGAGTAGTTGGAAGGTCAGGCCCAGCATGGATACAATGTCTAGGCTACGGCTGGACACCCAGATCCCTGAGCTGAGCCACTCGCTGTCGGAGCAGAGAGGTGACCCCATGCCCTGACCCCTGCGGTCTCCTTGTCATCGACTAAGTGAGATGAGTGAGGACAGATTGATTGGAGACATCAGGTGGTATTCCAGGGTGTATCCTCCCATAGTCGGAGAAGCACTGGCCAGGTGAGTGGAGCATGCTTATCATTCCAGCACTCGGGATGTCAAGGCAGGAGGATTGCCAGTTTGAGGGCAGCCTGAGAGAGAAAGACCTCCCTAGGACTTGTGCCTAGCTGGCCAGAAGGGCTGAAGTTTGCTCCGTAGGAGAAGAAGAGCTGGGGCCAGGCCTCCCTGCACCTGAGCTGCAGGCAGCATTGAGGGCTTCCTCCCACGCGGCAGGAGGCGTGTTCCAGGTCTCTCCAGGGATACTGCACCTGCCAGTGGCGGGGGAGCCTGTGGTGCTGCGTACTTTCTCTGAATCTTGAAGCTGACCCAGGCACCATCAGGCATGAGGCCTGGAGGAAAAATACAAGTTGAGGCACAAAGGACAAGGAATGAATCCTGGTGGCAGAATGTCCTTGGCTCCTGAGGGCATGCGTTATCCAGGGACTCACTCTTGAAGAACCGCACAGAAGCTGGAGCCACCAATGGCGTGTTTTCCTCACTGGCTGATCTTTATAGAAAAGGCCAGCAGGCTGAGAACAGGATCAGCTGGAGATAGAATGGAGGGTGAGCGACTCAGTGCTGGTGGCCTCCTGGGCCAGGCTGCCCATGGGGTGGATGTTGGCAAGCCTGTGGGTAGTCTGCCAGCCCTAGCCAGGCCCATGGAGGGAGTGTACCTTTGGGACCTTGGAGGTGAGCTGGCTTCTCTTTCCCACCATGAGGACAGGTCTTCCAGGGGCGTGACTGCCCTAGGCACAGTGGTGCGCATTGCTAGGTGGTTCGTTTCTGTACCTAGAACATCTTGCGTGAGAATTGACAAATTAGCTGGGTATGGTGGCTCACGCCTTTAAACCGAGCCCTTGGGAGGCAGAGGCAGGTGGATCTCTGTGCTTTTGAGGCCAGTCTGGTCTACATGGTGAGTCTGAAGCCAGCCAGAGCTACACATTAAGACCCCGTCTCAAAAAGAAAGAAAGGAAGGAAGGATGAACCACCCGTCGGACATCCCCCTTCTTCCTTCCCACTACTTCATAAAGAGAAAGGAAAAAAAAAGAAAGAGACAGAAACGCCCAAGAGACCAAATAGAGGCCTTACACCTCCTCCATCCTGTGCCTAGAGGAAAGGACCCTCCCTCCCACTCCTGCATCTTCCATCGGGAGCACCCGCTCTCAGGAGCAAGTGGCCGGCCGCGCAGGGGAGCGTGTGTCTGTGTGTGATGTGCCTTCATGCGTCACTCTATTTATGTTGTTCGCAGCCCAACGGTAGCGGCCAGGGCAAAGTCCCGGGGTCATTTTTGCTACCGCCGCCGCCTCCAGTGGCCAGACCTGTGCCCCTTCCTATGCCTGATTCCAAAACCACCAGCACGGCCCCAGACGGCGCCGCCTTGACTCCTCCATCACCTTGTAAGTGGACGATGAAACCAAAACCACAGCGCCCAGCATCCCTGGCCCATCTACACAGTCTCCACTGCAGAAAGAGGAGCGCCCCCTCCCAACAAAGCCCCTACCCAGAGCGCCTCAGAGCCTCCCACAGGATGAGCAGGGTTGAACCCTGGCCATGGCCTCCTGGGCCTCAGTTACACCAGCCAGCACCCCATGAGCCCTGCCCACTGCTCCCAGCCAGGCCCTGGCCCAGGCCCCCCTGGGGGGCGGGAGGGAGAGTGCAGTGGGGCACTGGGCCGGGGGTGCTGGCGCGGGTGGGGGGGCGGGAGGCACAGCCATGCCATCTTCATGCCTGATTGCTGCTTTTGTTTTTGTTTTTTGTTGTTTTTTTTTTTTGATTTTTTGGTTTTGTTTTTCAATTTTTTGTTGTTGTTGTTTCGTTGTTCCCTTACACACACCAAAAAAAAAAAAAACAAAAAAACAAAAAAAAACAATTAAATGTAACCACAAGGTGATGCCACCAGCATCCTCTTTTTGCCCTGTCCCCTCACCTCCACCTGGCCCTTGGGCCTCTGAAGATGCAGGAGGCGCTTCTCCAATCCCTTCTTCCCTCAGTTTCCCATTTGATTTCTTGTTGTTCCTCTTTTTTTCTTTTCCTTTTATACCCTCTTCCCATCCTCCTATCCCTTCCCTTCTTTCCCCTCAATTCCTTTCCCAGGTTATAAGTTCCAAAGAGAAGGGAGGGCACCGGGCCCCAGCTTACTTCATCTTTCTTTTTCTTCCTTCCTCCCCCCTCCCTCTCTCTTCTCCCTTCCTTTTTTTCCCTTTAATCCAATGACAAATGGTGCCAAAGGGAAGAGAAGAAATATCTAAGTGGAGAGGTCCCAGCTAGACCCGACGTGAAGGACAGGAGAGGCGGAAGGCGGGCGGCGCGCTGTCTTGGGCTGGCACAGGGGTGGGCAGGCGTCTGAGCTGGGACTGTGCAGCAGGGGTGGCAGGGTGGCCCATGCCAACACCCCTGTCCGTTCGCGCTCTCTGTCTCTCCTTCTCTCCCCTTCCCTGCCCTCTCCATGTCATCTCCTCATTTGCATATGCCATTAGACATGACCACAGTCACTGGAGGTGGGCAGAGTGGGGGCGGGAGCCAGGTTGGAGCTCACTCCTGGAGAAGGGGCAGAATCTGGCGAGCATGTCCTGGGTGTGTCTGGCATAGAGCAGGAGTGAGCGTCCCAGGTGAACTGTGAAACTCTATTTTCCTCTGGGGACTGCTTCCCGACTGTCAGGTTCAGCTACCCCAGATGAGCTCAGGGCTGTTGGGTTCATTTGTCCCCTGGGGCACTGGACAGCTGCCCCCAGGTGGCTGAGCTTTGGGGCTCTTTCTGTGGCCTCTTTCTCTGTCACCTGGCCTGATGCACTGATGGGCAGAGAGTAGCATGGACTCGACCTTTCTGCCACATCACACACCAGGCAGCCAGGCCACAGGGTCTTTTGTGACCACTCCTGCTGGCGTGGTCTCCACCGGACCCCTGTGAGTTCCTGAGCCACTTGCCAACCGGTGGGACTGCCCAAGGTGGTAAGTGGCACAGCCCCCAGGGAGACTGTGGGGCTTGAGAGGTGACCTGTATGAGCGGCCATGCCCAGACAGGCTGGTCAAGGCTTCCCAGCTCCCACGTTTGCACTTCCCCTCTAAAAGTAGAAAAACTAGGGTCTCCGCTGGTGAACCCAGTGCTAACCGTTGTCTCAGTAGGGGACAGAACTAGGCCCAAGGGACTTCAGCTGCAGCCTCAACCGCCGGCCGTTCCTCAGCCCAGCCTTGACAGGCTGAGGCAGGAGGGTATGTGTGCGCTTCTGGTCAGAGAGCGGAAGGGCCTGCAGCCTGGCCTCCCACACTGTAACCCGCACTCATCCTTCCCGACGCCAGCTTACCCTACAGCACATCTAACCTAGTTTCTCCCTTCCTCGGCCGCCCAGAGGGGCAGTGCCCGGGGGGGCCTCATAGCCTGACCTGGTCTTTCCCTTTCTCCTCACCCCCTGCTCCCCACAGCATTCGCAACGACAGGCGCCTCCTCTGCCAACCGGTTTGTCAGCATCGGACCCCGGGACGGCAACTTTCTGAACATCCCACAGCAGTCTCAGGTAGGAGATGCCCCGACGCAGGAGAGGGCAGACAGGGGGCACATCTTGGGATGAAGAGAGAAGCCAGGGTTCTGGGGAGGGCTGTTCCTTCTGAGTTGCATGCCCAGGCTACTGCCCAGCTGAGCAGCCTCCCTAGGCAGCCTCAGGCTCCCTAGCTAATCAGCTAATTGGATAATTAGCTCTGACAACCCTGGACCTGGGAAAGGCAACCCAAGGCTAGAGACCTCTGGGCCATCCAGGAAAAAGCTAAGAGGGAAGACTGGAAGCACTGACTAGGAAGGCAGCCCTGTCTCCTGGATCTCCTACCCTGCTCAGCTCAAGGAAACCTTAGCCTTCCCTGTCTCCCTGGCACTGGGTGGGCTGGATGAAGGTGGGAGAGGGACAAAGTACGGCTGGTGGGCTGCATGCCCAGAGACTGGCATCAAGGGCAGGGTTGGCTGCCGTCCTGGAGGCCCCTCCCCTAAGTCCTCATGAGCCCCATTAGGAGGAAAGTCAGGCTGCTGGAGCCCCCAGTCCCCATTGACCCCACCCCCACTTCCCAAAAGGAGACAAGCCAAACTTGTCCTCCAGCGTGAGGCCCCAGACTGCCTGGAGAATGCATGTGCACACACGGATGTCTCTCATGTGCCTGTGTCTAGAAAGGGTGAGAATAGCAGGCAGAACCCAGGGCCCTTGGCACACAGGGAAGGCCCACCTCAGGGACAGGCCAGGGCAACGTCAGAGGGCCAGGCCTTTCAGAAAAAGCACAAAAATATTCTTTTTTTTTTTTTGTACGTTTTATAAAAACACTTCCTTGCCGGCTTCCTCAGCCCTGGGAAATCCACCCCTGCTCAGAGCCTCAGGGCCACCTCTGTTGGCTCCTGCCCCGCCTCTGCTGAGGCCCCAGTCCAGAGAAAGTTGGTAGATGGAAGTTTTGTGTGTGGTTTAAGGGTCTTTTCTTTCTTTCTTTTCCTTTAACACACACACACCACACACAACTTAGCCAAACTTCAAACTTCAGAGCTCCCTAGTGGTGAGGAGGGGAGGAGAAGGGAACTTCAACCCCCTCCAGCCTCCCACCCCCTTTCCCCAGAGTCACGTCTGACCCGTCTGGTTTCCAGGAGCAACCAGACATGATGTAACACCCAGATGAACTTGAACTTGGGGGCTGAGAAGAAAAACAATGGCTCTGGGCAGGGTCTGGAGCCAGCCCCCTCTGCTCTGTGCCAGGGAGGCCGAGAAAGCCCTGCTGGCAGAAGGTGGGAGGGGGTGCCAGAGGAAGGGACAGCAGGCGGGCCTCCCCTCCCAGCTCTGGGCTGGCACCAGGAGCAGGGCTCCATTGCTCACTCCCTCTCCCCCACTGCCACCCCTGCTCTGCAGTGCAGTGCGCTTGCTCTGCTGCTGCTGCTGAGAGCCCTTCCCTCTCTCTCGGTTTTGCCTTCTTCACTTTCTCTGCTCACTTTACTTGGACGTTTTGAGGCCAAGTCAGAGTCTGAGGCAAGTTCTGGGAGGAAACGGTTTGTCTCTCTCCTCTTCACTGCCTTCGGTGGCAGGTGAGGAAGTGAGTCCTAGCTGCTCCAGGCCCCGTGATTGGGCAGGTGGGTCTGGGGAAGTTAGACACCCTGGAGCAGAAGCCCTTGGGCCTGGGGGCAGGCAGGCGGCTGTAGGGGGACAATCAGGACTGGTTTCCACAGTAACCAGTGACTTTAGCTGATCCTTGGAGCACCAGATGGAGACAGAACAATAGAATGAGGGAAGAAAAGAAAATTTCAGCAATTTTATCATTCCCTAAATAGTGCTTTTTACTTAGTTTTACTCAGTTTGGGGGCTTGGCTTGAGAAGCAGGGAGGGGGTAAACAGAAAAGGCAGCCTGGGCTTGATCGTAGACCCTGCTCTTGCGGCCTGTGTGGAGATGCTATTAAGTCCCCATTCTAGGCCTGAAACCGGAATCTTCATCCCCTGAGGATCCCCCACTCTTGAGACTATAAGGCTATGCAGTTCAAGAAACTTCCAGGGGAGAGTTTGGGCCTTGGTGTGGTGGCCCCATGTCCCATGTATTCTCCACCCACCTGTGTCTGTCATAGGAGCAGAGAGGAGAGGTAGCTCCCCTGGCCTGGAGCAGTGGTGTAGGAGCCCATGTTAGCCATCCCTTGGGTCCCAGAGAACACCAGCGCTAGAAGCCCAGAGCTCTGACTGACTTCAGTCTGGGAGGACACTCCACCTGGTTTCCACCTCAGCTTCCCAGGCCCTTCCTAGCTTTAAATGAGTGGACAAGTGGGACTTTAGGTAGCTGCTTGCCACCCCACAGAGGGAGGCAACCCCTCCTGTGCACATCCTGCCTGGCACCCTGTAAGCAGTCCGCATCACCGGCAGGCAGCACCCTTTGCTGTGGCGGTACCCACGCTTCCAGATGTCCATCCTTTGCACCCGCTGCTGTCCTCACCACTGGCCACAGGCAGTGTTATGCATTGAAATTAGTTAGAAAAAACCATAGGGCTGGAGAGAGAGCTCCGTGGAAGAGCACTTGTTTAACGTTCTTGGTGGCCTGGGTTGAGTCTCCACACCTGAGTCCGCAGTCCACATTCCAGATTCATCTTATGAACCATGGTATCGGTGACCTTACTGGTCAGCACATCTAGGACTCCATTGCCACAGAAGATTCTAGAGGATCTTTGAAGCTCGAGCTTTATTTTTATTTGTGTGTGTGTGTGTGTACACACGCACGAGTGCGTGTGACATGCATGTATGGGCTTCGTCCAGTCAGTTCTCTCCTTCCACCTTTCTGTGGGTTTAGGGAGTAAATTCAGGTCACATGACTTACATGCTGGAACTAAAGGAGCAAGACACTGTGCCTCTCGGACTCCATTGCTGTTTCTCGTGTTTAGTACCCCTGTTTCACGGGGGCACTTACTGCAGTTTCAAACCAGAGCCTCGGGGACAGAGTCTGACATGAGCTGATCAATATTGGAATATTCATGGTTTCAGGTTTTGAATAGAGTTGTTACCCAGGGCCTCAGGCATGCTAGGTAAGGCCACACCCCAACCTAGTAGTGATGGGTTTTCAATTTTTATTTTGTTTTGAGCCAGGACCTCTCTACATAATATAGGCTGGCCTCAAACTTGATCCCCTTGCATCAGCCTCCTGGGTGTTGGGATTACTAGCAAGTTTTTATCACACCTGTATCCAAAATTTGTGTGTGTGTGTGTGTGTGTGTGTGTGTGTGTGTGTGTGTGTGTGTATGAGTTTTGAGACAGGGTCTTGCTCTGGGCTTGGACTGTGAAGTCCTAAGTAATCTCAAATTCCCAACAATCCTCTTGTCTTGGTCTCCTAAGGGCTAAGATAGCAAGAATAAACCATTAATGTGGCTTCCAGTAGAGTGTGTGCGTGTGTGTGTGTGTGTGTGTGTGCGTGTGTGTGTGTGTGTGAGAGAGAGAGAGAGAGAGAAAAAGAGAGAGAGAGAGAGAGAGAGAGAGATTGTTCGTTTGTTTGTTTGTTTTTCAGACAGAGTGTCTTAATGTAACCCTCGTTGTCCTGGAACTCACTATGTAGACCAGGCTGGCCTCCAGCTGACAGAGATCCACCTACTGGGATTAAAGCCATTCACCACCATGGCTGGTTCTAGGAGTATTTTAAATGCTGGACAGTTTCACATGAAATTCTGCCTGGATTTCTGGTTTCTTTTGAAAAGTTGGCAACTCCAGCTGCCTCGTGCCTTCACCCCAACTTAGCAGGCTGGACTTTACCTAAGCAGAGCACCCTTCTTCCCATCCAGCCCTGCCTCCTCATGATTCTGAACATGCAGTAAAGAGGTGCACAGGCTTTAAACTCCCTGCATTGGGGATCCACTGAGTCATCTTAGGACTGTGACCTCAAGCAGGTCAAGGTCACCCATCCTGTGTGTACACCAGTGTGGGCTTGGGACACGGATGGAATGAAGCAGTATCTAGAGTGTATGATCTGTAGTTGGCACTGCCTGGCCCTGTTTACACAAGTCTGTGACACGGAGCTCCAAGATGCCCCCGTTAAAACGCCAGGGAACCTCATTTTGTTTTGAAGGTACTGTCAGGTATACCCAAGCAAGGGGATAGGTCTGGAGAAGAGTCCTCCACTCCCCCTTGGGCAGGAAACCAGAGTAAAGCCTTTGATGGAGGGCGTTGCCAAGCAGCCAGCCCCAGGGGTCCACCCTGTGTGTACTCAGTGTTCACTGCCAGGAGGGCCCTATATACGGGAACGCAGCGCCCCCTGCTGGCTTCCTAGGGAAGCAATGCCCACCGCAGGGAGCTTCAGGCTCTTTTCCCGGTCTAGTACCCTGAAGGCCCAGGATCCTGCTGGGTGGGTGGGCTCTGGCCCCCTCCCCCAGGCTGGCCCCGGTAGGAACTGAAGCCATGTGGTTCCCTGCCCCCAGCCTTTCAGCCCGAGGGACAGGACGTTGGCTGGGATGTACAGACGTGAATTTCTGCTTTTAATCCAAAGAGACAGAAAGAAAACTCAGCAAGAACTCAAGCTGGGCCACCCCCACCCTACTCCGCCATCCCCTGCGGGTATAAAAGCCCCAGCCTGGCATCCTCCCCACCTTCCAGGTCCCACACAAAACCTAAACAATTGCAAACATGGCCAGATCCCAGGTCTTGGCCAGTGCCAGCCATGGGGGTCCCACCCGCTGGGCACAGTGCCCACGGGAAGGCCAGCTGGACTCTTGCATTGGGGAATGGGTCTGGGGGGGATTCCCTTAGAGGGTGGGGAGAATAAGCTGGCTTCTGCCATTGGGGTCAGCTGTCCAGCACCCTGGCTTCTCCTCCTGAGCTCACTGTAGATGGTGGGGCCAGGTGGGGGTGAGATGGGAGCTGGGACCTTTCCGGCTGTTCTCATTGTTGCTTTTTTTTTTTTTTTTCCTGGTCCCGTTTCAGTCCTGGTTCCTCTGATTAAGATCAACAAAGAAACAACAAAATTTTTAAAAAGAGGTTCCTCAAAAGGGGGGAGAAGAAATTTTGAGACATGGAAATATCCCCCAGCCCAGCCCCACCGAAAAGCAAAACTTAGACGTCGTCAGCCACTCAGCCCTTCCCTCCTCCAGCCCGGGTAGCCCTGCGGTCCAAAGCAGCCCAGTCCTGGGAGCCCTCGGAAGGGGTCTCAGCCGAGTTGTACACCAGCAGCCAAGCAGAAAGAAGCATGCTAAGCGGACTCTGCTAAGCAGAGGACAAACAGAAAGAAAAGATGCAACCCAGCCCGGCCTTCCTGGGAAGGAGCAGCCAGCTCGCTGGTCTGCCACCCCTGAGGTTCCTGGGGACCCCTACCCTCCGCTGGACCTAAGCTTCCCTCGGAGTCCAGAGGAACAGCTCATAAAGATGATGGAAGTAGACATTCGAGCTCACCTCCGGACTTCGCCCCCCTCCTCTCCCTCTCGCCCTTCCTGGGAGCCTCTGCTCAGGCTTCTGTCCCCTGCTGCTCTGGACTAGGATGGCCCCGGGGTGGGCAGGGGAAGTTCCTTGGAGGTAGCTAAGCTAAATTCAGCGTTGAGTCCAGAATGGAGGGTGTTCTGCCACCTCCCCCACCCCGAACCGCACGGGCAGTTCTCGGGCCGGACCCCCTCTGTACAGCACACAGGAAAAAGTCAGAATGCTCTGGACTGGACGCTCAGCCCGGCACAGGCACCCTCTTCCATCCCCGCAGGCCGCGAGGGCTGCCCTCTGCCACGCCCCTAGTGAAGGGAGTCGGCCCCAGGTCGCCCCGCACCCCAGCCCTGCATGCAGGTGCCCTCGCTCCGCCCCTCTGCCCTGCCCCTGCCCTTGCCGCACACAGCCCTCCAGGGGCCGGCTGAGAGTGGAGCAGAAAGGGCCCCGGAGCCGAGCGAGGAGGACAAGGCTGCCTCCACCTGCACTAGGTAGGCGTCCTGCTCTCGAGACTTTCAGTTCCTGTGGAGGGTGGGGGGTGTCATCCTTTTAAAAGAGTGTTCTGGAGCTTTCTGGTCCCCTTCCCTTCCCGCCACACCCGTGGCCACTTCTCCCTAGATTTTAGCTGTAATGTCTTTCCTCTTTATTTAGGGGTGGGGCAGTCATTGTTTGGGTCTTTCGCTGTTGCAGTTGGGAACTCCTCTGAGCAACTTGGGAACAATTTCATAACACACCACAGGAAGCAGCTCTCCTCCCAGCCCCCTCCTCCTGCAAGGGATGGTGGAGGCTTGTCCAGAGGGTCTTGAGAAGCCCCCTGGGAGGGAGGGGAACGCGAGCACGCCAGCCCCCCTCCAAGGTGACTGGACCCCTCTGGCTTGTCTTTCTGTGCCTTAGTCCTCCTTCCCTGCATCTCCCCTCCCAGGCCCATTCTCAAGGCCTTGCGCCTCTCCGGTATGAAAACACAAAGCACAGGTCAGGATCCTCCGAAAGTTGGTCCAACATTGCACCACGTGGGGGTGGGTTGTGGGCTTTATTTATTGAGAATCTAGTTGGTGAGGCTGCGGCCCTGAGCGGGCGAATGGCCGCGTGCAGGGAGCTCGGGATTGAGAGGCAGCTGTCCGGGCGGGCGCGCTGCGTGGAAGTTGAATGAAGCCCTCCCCTGTGGCGACCAGGGCCCGGGGTGGAGATCCCGCGGGGGCCCTCCCGGTGCGAGGGGAGGGAGCCCCAGGATGGGGGGCCGGGCGGGCCGGGCGTGACGCGCGGTCAAAGTGCAATGATTTTTCAGTTCGGTTGGCGAAACAGGGTCAGAGCTAAGAGCTAGCGAAAGAGGGTCCCTGCCCGGCCGCGTGCGCCTCTTCGGTTGGTCGAAGACAGTCGGGCTGCGGGCGGGTGCTGTGGGTTTGCGGGGCACACGCCCCGGGCGAGGTCAGAAGCTGCAGGCCAGCTGGGCCGGGGCCCAAGGTGCCCGGCGAGGTACCCCCGGGAGGACCGGGGTGGGGTGGGGGTAGCGCTCCTTTCCCAAGTGGTGTTGTGAGGGGCAGGCGAGGGACGATGAGGGCAACAGATGTGGGGACGTGTTAGGAGAGGAAACAACCCACAAAAAAAAAAATATAGGGGAAATTAACCTTTTTTTTCACTGAACCAAGTGCAATGCATCAGAGAGTTTTCCTATCTTTGTATGTTAAGAGATTAAGAAAAAAATTCTATTTTTGTTGTAATGTCCTCGCGGCTCTGGGGACGCTAAAAGAACTGGGCCTGCCCTGCCCTTAGCGGGGATGAAAGCTGAGTGTTTCTTTTTTTCTTTTTTTTTCTTTTCCTTTTTTTGATAGTTCTCTGGGTTTTTTGTTTGTTTGTTTGATTGGTTGGTTTTTTGCCGTTTTCCTGCGTTGACGAGGATAATCTGGGGTTTTAATTTGTTTCGTCGTTCGGTTTCGGTGGGAGGGCTGAAGAAAACGTTCACATTTTATATTTAAAAAAAAAAACACCTCGACATTTAAAAAAACCAACACGAGATCAAAAGGAAAAGGACGAGAGAAAATTATTTTTAAGATAATTAAACATAAAAAACCCTGGTGCTTATTACATTATAAAGTACGTTTTTAAAAACCCACAAACTATTATACATACGTTTATGAATCAATTAAATATTCTGCACTTGTTAGGAACACGCATATCCCTTCTTTGTTGAGTTTAACGGAACGGGACAGCGGCATGCGCCCCGCGGCTGGGCTGCTCTGGCCGCGGGTCTCCCTGGGCGCTCCTTCCCCCTTTCTCGCCCCCTCCCCCTCCGGGCACTGGGGCGCGGCGGGGGTCCCCGGCCCCTCCCACGCAGAGGTCAATGCCAACGAACAAACGTCCCTTTTCCCTTCCTTCCCACTCCGAGCGCCCTTCTTTGAGCCAGACGCCAACTTGACCCTCACCAGCATTAATCAGGAGCGCGCTCAGCAAGTTGGTAGTTTCCTCCCCAACCCCTTCCCACGTAACACCGCTCTTCCCCTCCCTCCGGGAGGTTCGATGCTCCAGGACAGGTCCAGCCACTCTGACAGGTCGATTTGCCCAGGCCCGCGCACGCACGCACGCACGCACACAGCCCGGCACACATCCCCACCCTACCCCGCAACCAGCCCTGTCGACTGCCTTACACACCCGCCCCCGCGCTGGCCGGCCGACCTAGTGCCTTGTTCTCACCCCCGTGCTGGCGGAGCGGACGCCGCGCTCTGGGTCCCAGAGGGGCCGGGTGGCTCAGACGACCCACCGTTTCCCCACCCCGACCGTGCTGAACGGACCCCCCCACGAGAGAAAAATAAAGGAGCAATAAAGTTATGAGAACTTTTGTCCCCCAATCGAGAGCCCTAGGGGCATCCCAGCCCCACCTCTGCTCCCCCAACCCCATCCACCCTCGGGGCGCCCCCCCCCCCCCGCAAGCCAGCCGGGCCAGCCCCCGCTTTGGCCCCTCTTGGGAGATCCGTGCGCCCCACCAGCACCAGCATCGCGGACCGCAAAGGCCGCCCGTCCCGTCAAACAAGTTTCTTCTTAGGCTAAGAAACGCAGTATATACGAGTATCTCTATATATAGTACTAATGGATTTGGTGTGCTTCCCCCTTAGCGTCCCCTCCCTCTGCTCCTCTTTCAGCCTGGTCTCCCTTCTCTGCCCTCCACCCCCCGTCTCTGCACTGAGATACATAAGAAACAAGGGTAGTTTACTGTCTGTTTTGTTTTCTGGGTTTTCAGTGTCCTAGCGGAATGCAAGTAGGCAGCCAGCCCGTCTGTCCCCTCTCCGCCCGCCCCGCCCCACCCCCGTCACTGCGCTTCTGTTATACCATCTTTGCCTGACTCTCTCCGGCTTCTCCATTGAATGGCTAATGTGTATGTGAAATAAAGAAATAAAGAAAAACAAATGCAAGAGTGCCCGAGTCTTCGATAACGCGGTTAACAGGATCATGGATCGAGCGCAACCAGTTGGGCTCAGTGGGGTGGGCCCTCCCGTACACTGTCCAGGGGCTTCCCGCCTCCAGCAGGGGGCGCCGATGCGAAGGCTTCCAGACCCTTCTCTACCTCTCTCAGCACCCCTAAAGACCCCGTAGTCACTTTGCTTTGTTGGTTCTCTGGCCTCGACCCAGGGAAGAGGACACTAGCAAGGCCACCTCAGGTAGCCTGTGGGAATTTTTTTTGAAAAGTCTGCGGAGCCTCCGAGTCGCCGGTCACCCTTCGAGAACTACAGGGCGTTTCCTCATCTGGGCGACCTCAGTCCCTTTTACAGGGAGTTCACAGCGCAGCAGGCGAGGCGCCACTGCCTTGGGTCACCGCACCTCAGGACTAAGGGCTGTCTGCTCCATCTTGATGGGTAGCACCGACCCATTGGGGTCGCCGTCGCAGTCCCCAGGAAGCATGGGCTGAGAGCACGCAGCCTCCACCCTGTGTCGGGCCCCGCAGCGCGCACCGCTCTCTACTCCCCGGTGCGCAGGTGGCTTGCGGGGCTCGGGAGCGCTGGAGCCCGAGGCAAGCACAGCCGCCTGGTCTCGCAGCAGCCGCACCAGGAAGCCGATGTACTTCATGGCCAGACGCAGCACCTCGTTCTTGCTGAGCTTCCGGTCGGGCGGGTGGGTGGGCAGCAGCTTCCTGAGCTCCGCGAAAGCGCCGTTAACGTGCTGTTGCCGCCAGCGCTCTCGGCTGTTGGTGAACACGCGACGAGCCACCTTCTGGGGTTGGTGCCCTGAGGACCGGAGGAATAGCATTAGCACACAAGCCATAGGGCACCCACTGCTGTCCTCGCTAAAGACCGCTTGAAGCGAGTGTGGGCTGTGTAGACGCCAGGGCTGCTGAGCCTGATCATGCCTTGATGTCTACCCTGTGGCCTCATTCCGAGCGAGCATGTCCTTGGGTTTTCAGAGGTTCTCTTCTTGCCTGCTGTGGGCCTGTGGGTGACTGGTGGCCTATCTGATGGCTGTGGTTGTGTGGGTTCGTGGCATGTGGTTGTGACTGTTGTTTGTGTGGCTGGGGTTCTGAGGTTGATTGTGGTCTCATAGTTCTGTGTGATCCTGGTCCAAGGTTGTCTCTTTCATGACTGTGTTTTCGGGTTGGGGAGCGTCTTCCTGTGGGTGCTATGTCCTGCTGTGGCCATGACTCTAGCTATAACACTTGGCTTGTTGGGACTCAACTGGCCCAGGCTGGCCTCTGAACGGATTACAGGGATAAGCCACCAAGCTAGGTTCGGTAAGGTGGTGTTGCACTGGCTGTCATTTGTGTGAGTTATCCTGTGTTGGTCCACACCTCTCCCTGTGGTAGAGTACAGGTCAATCAGACTTGGGCAGCAGGCACCCACAAATACACAAACATAGACACACTCACCCTCAGCCAAGTCCAGCTCACCGTGGCTTGGTCTTCGCTTCAGCCGGCTGTGAGGGAAGATGCTGAAGGGTCCTGCTGGCCCAATGTAGACGCTGTAAGGTGTTGTGTGTCATGAACGCCTTGTAGGCAAAGCCCCTGCCCACCGACCCTCAGCACTTCCCACAGTCCCAGCTCCCCACTGACCTGTTGAGGAAGGGGTGGGGGTGGTAATGCAGGGCCAGGGTGGGTGGAGCTGCTCCCAAGGCCGCTAACTGCAGCAAGGAGGGCCGAAGAGCACTCAGCTCTGTGGTGGGCATGGCTGCCCCTGTGGGCCTGGTATGACCCAGGTTTATCACTGGCACACCTGGCGGCAACCAGGGGGTGCACGCCGTGTTTCGGTGGTCCACCTCCGCAGGAAGGGGCCCAGGTGAGGCGGGCTTAGGGGGAGGTGCAGGCGCAGGGCTGGAGGCGTGCACCATCTCAACTTTCTCAGTCATGGCGGAACCCACCTCTGCCTGGGCCTGGGGTGGGCACATGGACCCCAAGGATGGAAGGCTAACCTGTGGAAGAGAGCAGAGTTACTGGGACCGCCAGAGACCATGTTTCTCCCACGTGTTTCACCTAAGTGAGCGCTTCAATCTGAAAGCACCTTGAGAGAAAAAGACTGAGTTCAGGAGTCAAAGGCAGATGAATGGACCCAGAAATGACTGCAAGACATGAAGAGGGGACCTCCTCCACAAGAGGGGCTGCCTACTAGGTGCTAGACAGCATTAACCCTGTGAGTGCCTGCTTAGAGTGGTTTGTAAAGGGCTTCTTGCCTCTAAGCCAATTTCTCTGCTACCTGCAGCTGGAGCACAGTAGGGATCCCCTAACTTAGCTCCCGAAACCTATACCACCTTTCCATGGTTGTTGCTGAAGCCTCCACCCTTGCTCAAGGTTCGTCTCACCAACCCTAGCTTCATCAGCATCCAGATTTTTTTGCACCCTACGTAAAGTGTTTGCTGGGCTCCAGGGTCTGGAGTGTCCTGCTAGTGCGTGATTCTCCACCTCTCTGCCCTATCTTCTGCAGCTGGAGAAATTCCCCTGGTTCCTCAGTGGGTCCCAGCGGATGAATGAATAAAAATGAACGAATGAACGCAGAGTGCCCGCGCAAACTCTCCCTCCGAACTTTCAAAGCGTCCTTCTTACCCCGTAGCAGTTGTCGCAGGGCTGTCAATCCAGGCCAGGAGGCGGTTTCCACTGTCCAGTCCGGTCAGTGTGCCCCAGGTGGTCCCGTTGGGCCTCAAAGCTGGGCTGCGCCACCTCCCGGGCTCCGGAGAGCCTGAGCAAGGCTCAGAGGCGGCGGCGGCGTGGTGGGTAACCCCGAGAGAAAGTGAGCAGCTCCTAGACCGACCCGCCTTTTCCCCACCCCCGACAGCCTGGCTTCCTCCCTCTTACCCCCTGGCGCAGAGGCCAGAGGATGCTGGGCCCGTGCAGATAAGGGTCTGACTGCCTGGCCGCGCCTGATAAGGAGCTGCACTGACCCCGGAGGAAACCAGCAGGCAGGGATCACGGGAGCGCGCACCTTCTGGCCCACGGTGGCCAGAACTGGCAGTCACCCCCCAGGGCTTGCTGCTTGCTCCCCTAGGAACTGGAAGACCCTAGCCCTCAGGAGACCCTGGAACCAAACTCCTCCTGTAAAGAGGAAATGAGGCAAGGCTGCCTCTGATGTCCTCTGCGGTTATTCTGGCTTTGAACCCCACCCCCTGCCCAGTGCCTGTGCTGAGGGGGGTGGAAGGGGCCCCTTTCCGGTCCTCTGAGGCCCCATGACCCAAGGGCCCCAGCCTCCAGCCTAGTTCCTCTTTTTTACACATCCCCTGTGGACTTCCCTACCCCCCACACACCCAGGAATAGGGCTCCAGGAGATAGTTTTGGCGATGTGGCCCTTTGGTGTCCTGAACCCTGTGGCACTTCCAAGGTTATTTCCCAAGTTCAGGGGAGTGGAATCCAGAGTGTCAAGAGTTGTGTTTCCCAGAAGCTGCTCCAAGGCTCCCTAAGATGCCAGGGGGGTGGAGTGGTGGCTCAGTGGTTAAGAGCACTGACTGCTCTTCCAGAGGACCTGGGTTCAAGTCCTAGCAACCGCATGGCAGCTCACAACTGTTTGTAACTCCAAGATCTGACATCCTCACACGGACATACATGTAGCAAAACACCAATGTAAGAAAAAAAAAGATGCCAGGCAGGCCACACCACAACGGGGTGCTGTCCCTTGCTGGCAGATATTCTGAATTCTGAAACCCTGGGGGCTGGAGAGCTGGCTCACTGGTTAAGAGCAGTTGATGCTCCTGCAGAGGTCTCAGGTTCTGTTACTAGGAGCCACATGTTGCTCACAATCGTCATCCCTAGCTCCAGTTCTAGGGGATCTGACACCCTCTTAACTCTGAGGGTACCAGAGAAGCACATGGTGCACATACATCCATACATGCAGGGAAAAGTCATATACATAAAAGTACATAAATCTTTAAAAAAAAAAAAAGTCCTGGAAACCCCACAGAAAGCTCCCAATAAGGCTAGGAATGTTGGCTCATGCCTTTAATCCCAGCATTTGGGAGGCAGAGGCAGGTGGATCTCTGTGAATTCAAGGCCAGTCTGCTCAACCTAGAGTTCCAGGACAGCCAGCGAGCTACATTGAGAAAACCTGTCTCTTGGGTTAAAAAAAAAAAAAAAAAAAAAAAAAGGCTTCCAAGAGGAGCTGAGCTCTATGTAGTGTAATAGGCTTGCCCCGTGTATTTGGTGAATTGTAGGCACTCCCAGGGAGGTGCTCAGTGGCCACCCAGCCTTGTTCAAGTGCTGAAGTCACCACCCCACTGCCTCACTTCGTAGTGGCTGGTGAAGTGTGCTTATGCCCCTGCTCTCCTCTACTCCAGAGGAAGGGGACAGAGTCTCTTCACTGGGTGTCTGGGCAGCCGCCTGCCCTGCCTGTGTTCTCAGCAGTCACATCCCTATTGAGCAGGCAGGGCAGGAAGCACCTGGTCTGGAGCGGATGCACTGAGTGCCTGCTTCCGGTCTGGCTTCCGCCACCACGCCAACTGGAGAGAGCGGGGCCCAAGACACCAGGCAATAAGAGACTTCAGGGGGACTAGTGGGGTGCTGGGGGAAATGCCTGGATAGTCAGAGGGGAGGCAGCGCAGGGTGACAGGCGAGCATGCTTGCAGCTGCCTGGGCAAAAGGCGAGCATGCTTGCAGCTGCCGCCCTGTGGCCACCTGATGAACTGCTCTCCTGAATAGCCAGATCAGTTTCCAGGTCAGACTTAAAGCTGCAGTCAGGCAGGAACAAGGACCCAGACAGGAAGAGTCCCCAGGCGACAACCTCCCCATTCAAAATGACAACCAGCAGAAAGTGACATCTCTTTATTGTCTCAGTCCACACCTGGCCCACCAGTGCCCCCAGCAGCAGCCTCTGGTCCAGGGGAGATATTGGTGGTGGACTCTGGACAGTCTGTGAGGAGAGTATCAGCAGAGCCCACAGGTGCTGTAGGGCTGTGTGAGTAACAGCACTGGTCCCCTCGCTGACAGGTACCCTGGTGGGGAAAATCGAGAGTGTGGAGCTCCAGGCTGTGAGCACAGGGCTGGGATTCTTTCCTCAGCTCCCAGCTGCAGCTGTGCCAGTCAGCCTGCCCCCGGGCTTTGTGGCAGGGAAGGTGGAAGAGAATCACCTCCTTGAATCGTTTGCAAGGAAACGTCTTGAGGCGGGCTGCCCTCTGGGCTGGGTCCTCGGCTGGCTCCTTCCGCTTATTTTGTAGCAGCCTCCGTTTCTCCTCCGGATCTTTACTTGCTGCCCTGCCCCCATTCAGAGACAGAGGCTGGTACCCTATCTTTCCTTTGCTCAACCCACCCTAGCCAAGCCCCACTTCTGCAACATTATACTTACCCTGGCCGGGCACGGGGCCGGGGGCCCCAGTTGGCTTCTGGATTGGCCTGGAAGCGCTTGAGTCCTTGCTGGCGGGAGCTGGGGTTGGCATCTTCCCGGATGTTGAAGTTGGCCTTTAGCCTGGACGAATGGGTGGGGGCTGGAGGCAGCAGCCACGCAGAGCCTGCCCACCCTGAGGCAGCACCACAGGGCTGCCAGGCTCAGAGTTCTCCCATTGTCTAACAGCACCTGGGTTTCCTAGGGAATTTCTAACAAAGTGGCCCGATCTGCCCCAGTGGAGCTTGGCTTTGCAGCATCAGAGACAGACAATCGACAAGACAAGATAAATCAGAAGTAACTAGGGCCAGAGGTGTGAACCCAGGTAGAGACTTGCCCAGCATGCACAAGGCTCTAGGTTCCATCCCCAGCACCACAAAGAAATAATAATCGTGTGTCAGGACATGCTACTCTGTAACTGTTTTGGTAGAAGACCTAAGTCAGGATACAATGCTTGATAGGGTGGTACAGTCCAGAAGGCTTCTCTGAAGTGAGAGAGAAGGGCCCAGACAAAGAACCCCAGGCGGGACAGACTTTGTGCTGGGTTCAGGCTACTATGAAGAGAGAGCCATGGAAGGTTCCTCTGACCCAGACACTCACAGATACATAAGGCTGAAGAACAGACGGTGCAGAGAAGAGTGGGAAGGGCACAGAGTGAGGGCAGAAGGTGGGACAGTGGCTCTGGATTCCCCGTGAAGTGTCTGTCTTCTGCGCACATGCACCTGCTATACCTGGGGGGTAGCCTGCCCCCTCCTCCATGTCTGTCCGTACCTGGGCTCCACAGCCAGAATTCGGAAGGCTGGGCTGCTTTCTGACAGCCGCTCCCGTTTTACTGGACACTCCTTCTCCTGGGGACAGAGGTGGAAGAGATGCTAGGCCTGAGGTGCACCCAAGTCACCCTCCCTTCCTTGTCTTCCTGCCTTGAATCATGGGATCACCTGCCCTCACCCAGCAACGCATGATGTCCCAGAGAGCTTGTGGGGGAGCATCTGTCTTCACTGCATTCTTACAAGCGTGGGAGAGAGAGACTCGGAAGCCAGCGTGGAGGAGGGCTGACCTGGGTGCAGAGACCACAAGCAGAGGTTAGACCCTAAAGCAGGCCATGTGGAATGGCATGCTTGTTTCTTCCACAGCAAAGACATGTCACTAACTGTGACATCAAAAACACCTTCCGGGGGCTGGAGAGATGACTCAGTGGTTAAGAGCACTTGCTGCTCTTGCAGAGGACTCTGGGTTTGGATCCCAGTGTCCACATCACAGTGTACAATTCCCTGTAACTCTGAACCTGGGGAATCTGACACCTTCTTCTGGCGTCCTTAGTCATGCACATGGCGTATTTGTACACGTGCAGGCAAAACACACATACATAAAAATTAAAGAACAAAGCACCTGCTGGAGGGCTCATGGCCTCTCAGCTCTGCCCCAGGCACACACTAGACTCTGATGGTCCAAGCTGCCCCCAAAGGCCCTCACCGAAGCTGCAGGAGGCTGGGTGTGTTACAGTGGATGGTGCTGCTCAGATGGTCCAGTGTGTAGTAGAGAGGGACGTCGGGAAGTTCCTGAGAGGTAAGGATGGAGCAGCATGGGCTGCTGGAAGGAAGACGGGCACAGGAGGGTACCCTCCCTGTGTAGGGGTCCCTTCCCTATATCCATCTAGCTCATACCTCAGTAACAACACTCAGGACACCTTGGATCCGCTTGGAGGTGTGGAAGCGGCCAGGATTAGCGGTCACTGCTTTAAGAACTCGGCCAACAAAGTCCAGGTCATGGATGGGATCTGCCCACAAGGGGCCTCCAAGCTGTGAAAACATGTCATACGGATGAGCAAGGGGCATGAATGCGAGAGCGCTAGGACCCTAGTCCACTGCCTCTCTGACCTGGGCCCACCTGGTGACGCTGTCCACAGTGTTCACACTCAGGGGTCACTGGAGGACCACAGGCTGCAGAGAACTTGACCCTGTAAAGAGAGGCAGTTTGAGTAGACGCTGCTGGAAGAGTGGAGACCTTGGGCATCCTTCCAATCCAAATTACCCTTGTTCACCTGCCACCAGGGTCTCCTGATGCTTTGCCAAGACGCTGCAGGTAGAAGGCTCCACAACCCACACACTGGAACACCAGGGCCTGCTTGCTGGAGAAGCCCAGGAGAAGCCATGAGTTTCTGATGTGGTCACTACACCTCAATTTTTCCCTCAGACCAGCTCAGTCCCTTTTCAGATACCAAGAAGGTCCCCTAGGGCAAGACTCGGCTCCTCCCTCAATTCATCAGGTTCGCTCTGCCGGGCTTACCTGGCTGAGGCCTTAACCTTGGCCTGGCCTGTGAAAACGCGCACAAAAACCCGGACATAGAAATCAGCGCTGATGCTGAGCAGTGGCACCACGAAGCGCTGGTAGCAGTTGGCATGCAGGTCCAGGCTATGCAGCACAATTCTCAGGGCCTGGTGGCAGGGGTGAGCATTAGCACTGGGAAGAACAAGCTTGGAAATGAAGTTTGGGTTTAGAGCCCACATTTCCTGGCTGTGGGACACTGGCAAACAGTGTTTTCTGTTCCTCCATTTCCGTGGCTGGTAGCAGGTACTACATGGCTGCAGCCTGCGCCTGTGATTTAACCCACCCAAGCTGAGAGTATGTCTTCACTATAGACAACGGGAGTGTTATCAGGGGCAGCTTCCCGCCTCTTGACATGAAAAAGGTGGTGGCGGGGCTGGAGAGATGGCTCAGCGGTTAAGAGCACTGACTTCTCTTCCAGAGGACCCGGGTTCAATCCCCAGCACCCACATGGCAGCTCACAATTGTCTGAAAATGCAGTTCCATGATATCTGACACCTTCACACCAATGAACATAAAGTTAAATAAATTATTAAAAAATTAAAAAAAAAATAAAAGAAAAAGGTGGTGGCGTTGTGCAGCTCACAAGAGACAGCAAGAGACCTTACGGAATCTTTGCCTCCCCCACCGCTTTTCCTCACCATAGCAACCACACAGGATGGGTACCATGACCACACCTGCTCTGTAGATGCAAAAGTAAGGCCCAGAAAGGCGAAGTCAGAGTCACCAACTAAGCCAGGATTAGAACGCAGAGAAAATGTTTTCTTAGGATATTTTTTTGTCCCAACATTTGGGAGGTGGATGGGAGGGTCTGGAGTTTAAGATTAGCTTCAGCTACATAGCAAGTTCAAGACCAGCTTAGGCTACACAGAGCCTATCTCAAACCCTCAGCACCGTGACTTCTTGTGCTAGGTGTGGCTCGGGGGCAGAGCACCTTGCATGCACAAGTCCATTCCCAGGCAGAACATGAAAACCCAGTTTTGGGGCTGGAGAGATGGCTCACTGGTTAAGGGCACGGGCTGCTCTTCCAGAGGTCTTGAGTTCAATCCCCAGCAACCACATGGTGGCTCACAACCATCTATAGTGGGTTCTGATGCCCTCTTCTGGCATAAAGTTGCCTATGCAGATAGAGCACTTATACACATAAAATAAATAAATCTTAAAAAAAAAAAAAAAAAAGAAAACCCAGTTTCACTCTGAGTGCTACACCTATAATCCAGCACCTTAGACATAGCTGCAGAAGGATCCCTGCTTGTGATACTTAGTATCCGCATTTGGGGAAGGCACAATGGCTCAGTGAGTAAAGGCACCTGCCATGAAGACTGACACGCTGACACTGGGATGATGGAAGCAAAGAATGGACTCTAGGAAGCTGTCCTGACTTCCGTGTTTACCATGGCACACACGCCCCCTCCACACAAAAATTATGTGTGTTGTGTAATTATACACACACACATATAGCCTTGGCTGTCCTGGAACTCTCTATTTAAACCAGGCTGGTATCACAAGGGATCCACCTGCCTTGGCCCACCAAATGCTGGCATACACCACCACACCTAACAAGAAAATATTTAAGGTTACACTATAGAATGCTAGGAGAAAAAAATGACTGTCTAACCACTCCTGCCCATTGACAAAGGATGTTAAGGATCTGCTTGCCAGTCATGTCACAGCTTGGGCTGGACCAGTCCTGGCCATCCGAGGGCACTGAGGAGGTCATCAATACAGGGAGTTTGGAGTGGGGGGACTCTCACCATTTCATGGCAGGCCCGGCTCTTGATGGCCATGGCTCCATACTTGCTATAGCACGTCTCTCCGCTGTTCCCCGCCAATACTGCCATGTCCGTGCAAGTGACACACAGAAGACCTGTGGAGAGGGGCAGGGCAGTGATGACTCTCCAAACACCCTGACCCTACACCTGCTTAGGCATTCTAGATGCTATGGGCCAGCCTCACCTCCATCATTCACGGCTTGCACTGCTGCATCCAGGAAAGGGGCAGGACTGCCATAAGGGTCCAGATCAATGACATCAAAACACTCAGATGCCTTTTGGTGTTGGTACATCAGCATCCTAAATGGGAGGGGTCCAGGCTCTCAGCCTCTTAAACCAAGCCCCTGCCCTGTCCCCTATGGCAAATTGATTTTGGCCTTGAATTTGAGGCCAGCTTAGGGTTTTCTTTATCTTTTTTAGCCATAGGGATGGAACCCAGAGTTTCATGCATGTTAGTCAAGTGTTCTAACGCTGAGCTAAACTCCAACCCCTTTAGTTATTTGCAGTTTGTTTGTTTGTTCAATTC
This sequence comes from Arvicola amphibius, assembly GCF_903992535.2. Classification (NCBI taxonomy): domain Eukaryota; kingdom Metazoa; phylum Chordata; class Mammalia; order Rodentia; family Cricetidae; genus Arvicola; species Arvicola amphibius. The sequence goes on from NC_052061.1 coordinate 14,809,794, forward strand.
TGTTTTATTTGAGACGTCTCACTATGTAGGTCTGGCTGTCCATGAACTCACTCTGTAGACCAGGCTGGCCTTGAACACACAGAGATGGCCTGGCCACTGCCTCCCAAGTGCTGGGATTAAAGGCGTTCACCACTATGTCTGGCTTCCTTCTGCCATTTGTTAACTAAAAGATTTTTCTGTTTTACATAGGTCTCAATCTCCCCACCTATAACCCTAACGAATAACAGCCAACATGAAGGGCCGTCCCTAGGCTCTTGTAGCTATAAAGACACTGCACTGTAGGGGTTGGTGATGTGGCTCAGTGACTAAGACAGAAAGCTGCTGTTACAGAAGACTTAAGTTCATTCTCAGCACCATGCAGAGATGACTCAGCACGACTACCCTGGACGCCCTGTTCCGACCTCTTCAGTACCTACGCTCACAAATCCCTGTCTCTCTGTCTGTCTGTCTGTCTCTCTCTCTCTCTCTCTCTCTCTCTCTCTCTCTCTCTCTCTCTCTCTCTCTCTCTCTCTCTCTCTCTCTCTCAAACACACACACACAAAATCAAAAACATAGCTGGCTCAGTGGACACACACATCTATCAGCAGTTGGACAAACTGTGGCAGGGAACTGACTCCCACAGTGGCGCTCCGACCACTACATGCCTGCTGTAATACACACACAACCACACACACACTAAGTAAAAGATAAACAAACAAACAAGGGAAACAAGAAAATGGGTCTGTGCCAGGCCTGGTAGTGCAGACCTAGCTTACTGTGAGGCTGAGGCAAGAAAATTCTAAGTTCAAGGCCAGCCCAGGAAACTGAGATCATGCCCAGTGCAAACCAACAGCAGCAAAAATGCTACTGAGTAGAACCAGTTTCGATGACACATTTGCCTGTAGACTCCAGGGAGCTGGAAAAACCCTGAGCTGACGGCCAGCTCAATCAACAGCAGTTCGCGTCTCTTAACTGGTGACACTTAAAAAAAAAAATGATTTGTTTAGTATACACAGTGTTTTATCTGCACGATGCCTGTGCATCATGTACATATCTGGTGCCTTCGGAGGACACAGAAGGGAGTTAGATCTCTAGGGCTGCCTTAATGTTGCTGGGAAGAGAACTCAGGTCCTCTGGGTAAGCAGGCAATGAGCACTCTCTCTAGTCCTACCCATTGATATAACAATCCTCATTTATCTTAGTACAATGTTCTCATGACAAAAATAATTACCAAGCCCAGCAGGGCGATAACACACCTGCACTGTTAGGGCAATCTACAGACACCAGTTCCCCAACTGAACCCAAGACTAACGTGCTGGCAAGCCCCATACCACACAGCTGGAATCCCTGCAGCTGTAAAGCTGAGGTTAGGGACTGTCATGAGCTTGAGACTTCCTCTGCTTCACAGTTAAGGCCCTGCCTAAAAAGAGGGGGGGGGCAGGGATGGGGAGCTGGCTCAGAAGAGTACTTCCTGCTTTTCCAGAGAACACAAGTTTAGTCCACAGTATACAAACTGGGTGGCTTATACCTGCCTAACTTGTTCCAAGAGATAAGACACCCTCTTCTGGCCTCTGTGGGTACCTGCACAAAGGTGCATACATTTACAAAGACACACACATATAAATAAAAATTTTTTAAAAATGAATTGATGGGGTATAGAGAGATGACTTAGCAGGTGAAGGCTCTTGCCACCAAACTGACAACTTGACTCCCTAGGGCACACATGGTAGAAAGAGAACCAACTTGAGCTGTGGTAAGTAAATGCATATGCCAGGCAGTGGTGACGCATGCCTTTAATCCCAGCACTCAGGAGGCAGAAGCAAGCGGAACTCTATGAGTTCAAAGCCAGGGTGGTCTACAAGAGCTAGTTCCAGGACACACTCCAAAGCTACAGAGAAACCCTGCCTCAAAAAATAAATAAAAAATAAATAAATAAACACATACATGTAAGAGACTGACTGACTTTTAAAACAAGGCACTCAAATCTCAAATCATATGATTGTTCAAACAAACAGCATTATAGTCACAACAAGTTTTTAAAAAGCCGGGTGTGCACCTTTAATCTCAGTCCTTGAGAGGCAGGCAAATCTGTCAGGCAATCCTGGTCTACATAGCCGGAGAAACGGCACTGTAGCTTTGGAGTGTGTCCTGGAACTAGCTCTTGTAGACCACCCTGGCTTTGAACTCATAGAGTTCCGCCTGCTTCTGCCTCCTGAGTGCTGGGATTAAAGGCATGCGCCACCACTGCCTGGCACATGCATTTACTTGCCACAGCTCAAGTTGGTTCTCTTTCTACCATGTGTGCCCTAAGGAGTCAAGTTGTCAGTTTGGTGGCAAGGACATTCGCTCCTTGTGCAGAGGGCCCACATTCAGTGCCCAGAACCCACAAGGTGCCTGCCAACCACCCATTGACTCCAGTTCCAGGAGATCCAAAGCCCTTCACAGACATTCATCTGGTGTACATGCATACATACAGGTGAAATAATCAGACACATAAAATATTTAAAATTTAAAAACAAGACAAAGGGCAGGCATTTGGCGACAGAGTGGAAGCAGGCTCCAGAAAGAGTTGAGGCAAGAGAGACTGGCAGTGTAATACAGGCTTAAGATGTCAGAAAAGAAAGTAATTTCTGGTATAAATTTATAATCTCAACTACTTGGAAAACTAAAGAAAACCATGAGTTCAAATTGGTGGGACCATGTGTCAAAACAAAGTCCCTGTAGACAGTCTCAGTTTTCATCATTAAACAGCACCCTTGTACAGAGTCTGGGCAATACACTTCTATTATTTAAGAATCCTACTATGAGCCTGTGTGGGAACTCATACCTTTAAGCCCAGCACTGGGAAGACAGAAGCAACTGGATTTCTATGACTTCCAGGCTATAAAGGACTACAAAGTGAGACCATTTAAAAAAACAAAAAACAAAAAACAAAAAACAAGAATCTTGCAATCAAGCCTGTTGTCATCCTAGCACAAAGGTGGAGGCAGGAGATCGATAGTTCATGGTCACAACTACACAGTTATTGAGAGACCAGCACGAGCTACACAAGACAGCATCTCACCGAGAGAGGCTTTGTGTGCCGGGGATGTAGTTCCATTGGCAGAGTGCTTACCTGGCTCAAGGCTCCATCTGATCCCCGTTACTGAATAAACCAGGTGTGGTACTGTGCGCCTGTAATCCTAGCACTCAGTAAAGAAAGACTCAAGTATCAGAAATTCACCGTCAGAGCTAGGTGTGGTGGTAGCAATCCCAGCACTTGGGAGGCAGATCTCAGAGTTTCAGGCCAGTCAGGGCTACATAAGGTCAGAGCCACCTAAGACAAGACTTTTATCCCCAGACCCACATGTGGAAAGACAGATATGACTGCTGTAAATTGCGTGTACACACACATACACACACAAACCAACCAAACAAACCAAACAAATAAAGGTAATTTAAAAATTAAAAACAAAACAAAATAGCCAGATGGTGGTGCATGCCTTTAGTCCCAGCACTGGAGAGGCAGAATCGGGAGGATCTCTGTGAGTTTGAGGCCAGCCTGGTTTACAGTGTGAGTTCCAGGACAGGCACCAAAGCTACATAGAGAAACCCTGTCTTGAAAAACAAACAAACAAAATAAAATAAATATAAAATAAACATGGCCTGAGAGTTGGCTTCCTGGTTGAGAGCACCTGTTGATCTTGCGGAGTACCTGAGCGCATTTCCCAGCACCCAATGGCTCACAACTTAATTCCCTAGCCAGGGCATCTGATATCGTCTTCTGACCTTAGAGCACCAGGCACACATGTGTAGGCTAAACACTCATGCACATAAAATGAGTACATGTTTTTTTAAATTATAAGAAATCCAAGGTCATCTTCAGTTACAAAGCTAGTTCTGGACTACATATTTCAGCACATGACAGGCTCAGAAGACGACTCTCCAGATGGCTGGGTGGGTATGAGCACTTCCAACACAAGTCTGAGGACCTACTGGTGCTTTCTCAAACACAGAGAAAATAAAATAAAAATTATAAAAATAGCATTGTATAACTCCTGTAAAATTACTATTCTTTTAGAAATGAGGGAATTAGAGTTCGAAGAGGCTAACCCACCCAAGGTCAAACAGGACTAGGGTTGTCCCCAGTTCACCTCATTCCAGGTGTTAAGTTGCAGGCTCGAGGCAGGCCTGACTAGAACCTACTGGAAGCTATTGTTTAGCATGCATGGAGTCCTGGGTTCCATTTCCAGTACCACCCCACAATGACAACAGCAGCCAGTCAACCTACCGGGCGTCTGCCTGGTTGGGCTGGACAAGATGTGCCACACCGTTGAGGTGCACGTTTCGGCCCATGAGCTCTACAGCCCGGGCAGAGGCGTCGTTGGCAACGACAGACCGGAGGCCAGGAACCTCTAGGGCAAATCGGATGGAGCGCAGACCGGAAGCTGCCAGGCCTTCCAGCACTCGTAGACCTTCCTGTTAGAAGTGAGCAAAGACGCCTTACTTCTTCTTTAGTTTTCACTTACTACTGAGTCAGTTCTCTCCTTCCAGCATGGATTCTGGGGATCAAACTCAGGTCTTAAGGCTTTCTTGGCATGTACTTTCCCTGGCTGACGCTCAGGTCTCCATCTTTCTTCTGGGCTCCCGTGGATCTCCCACAACCACCCTCTATAGCTCCGTGGCTCTTTCCTGTCACCCAGACCCCCAAGCTACCCGGCTTACTCAGGTCCTACCTCACAGGTCTCACCAACGGCAGCTGTCCGAGGTTGCTCTCCTGAGGCCAGGGTTTCCTTCTCTTCCTGTTCAGCCTTTTCCTCCTCTTGCTCAGTCAAGTTCAAGTTCACAGACACTTTCTGCAAGTCCTTCTCTCCTGGCACCTTGACTGCAGTCCCCCAGGCAAAAATCAGACGCTATCATCAACGTTCCTCTTAAGAAATTTCACCATAACTTTCAAATCATCAAAATCCTGATGACATGCCAGAAAAGTCTTTCCCCAAGCCGCAGGAGAAAGGCAGGAGGAGTAGAGAACCCAGAGCCTTCAGGAGCCCAAAGAGAGCGGATAAAGTGGGAAGTGAACTTTATGTGACACGACCCCACCCCCAGGCCCGAACCTCCACTTACTCTGGATTCCCTTGGCCCCAAGATGAATTCGAGCAAACTCAGTGATCACAGCACATCTGGAAGAGTGGATGGCAGGGGAGGGTCAGCTTGCAAACCCCTGTATGCCAGCGCGTTAGCTGTGGCCCAGGTCTGAAATCCTCCCTTTTAAGTTCTTGGAAGGTTGTTGTTCCTCCCTAATGCAAAATGTCCTCCCTGTTGCACCAAACTCTAGAGAGGAATCCCCCCTCAAGGGCTAAGATGTTTGTTAACTGTTGTAGCTTTAGGTCGTTAAATCCAGAAAACCTGATAGTGACCTTTTCAAGGTTGGCCTCAGCCCCCAATTCAAAGCATATAAACTGATGTGAAATTTGACTTGCAGGAGAGTTACAAGTCTGTGTGAATACAACTACAGGAACCAGCTCTGGAGAGTCGAGAAAAGGAAAAGGGGGAGTCACACGCCTTGAACACCAGAGAACACTAAAAGGCATACATAGCCCTGGCCCTTGCAATAAAACCCCCGGTGCGAGCCTCATCTTTCAAGATGCTGGCCTTCGATTAAAATTGACTTACTCCTTCCTACCAACTCTTCCCTCCCGAATATTGGCCTTCGAGTAGCTTGCGTCCCGCAGTGATACTCCAGAATAATTTCTACCTCACTGACCCCCATTCCCCTTGGCCAAGCTGACCCCTGACTCTTGCTCACGTCAGATCCCGGTTGAACTCCTGCACTGGGTTGTAGAAAACCTCGTTGGCGTTGGGGAAGACGATCTTGGCGGCGCCCTCGGTGATAGTCGCCTCCGGGGCCGCGAGTGGGCGCTCTTCGCAGGGCTGTGTGCCGTTCTCCATCGCTGGCGGAGAGGGTGGCCCCTGGGCCTTCTGTTCCATGAACTGAGCTCTACAGAGGATGCGGGCCGGACGGAGAGGGCGGCTTAACCACAGGATCGCCCTTGCGTGGGACATCCACGGGCGCCTCAACCCTCCTGCCGTTTCCGAGGGAAGGGAAAGGGCACAGTAGGGTCAGAGTGCTGCATTTCGGGGCGGAGGTGGCCTACACATCTATAAAGTGGGACCTAAAACCCAGTGGCCTCGATAAGGCCTGCGTTTCCAAAGGTACTGGACCCAGAAGAGCCTGAGGCCAACGACGCAGACCCATCCCCACCCACCCATCCACCCAAACACACACACCCGGGCCGCTTCACCTCTCCGCTCACAAGACCCAACAAGTCGCGGTGCACGCTTCCCTCATTAGAACCCGGGAGCGGCCATGTTGGCAAAGAGGGCGGGCCGATCACATGACAATAACTGGCCAATTAGCTACACTACTTACGGTGGGCGACCAGGACCAAAATTCTTCCAGGAAAGGAATGAGCGGACTAGGCTACTTGGGTGATTTTCAATAATACAATTCTTCTACAAGGGAATTTCATTGCCGTTTAATTAAGTTGTCTCCTGTGTACAACTTGCAGGTTAACTCGGGCTCTGGAATAGGATTAGCTGGCTTTAAATCTCAGTTCCACCACACACTCTTAGGCAAGTTACTTAAAATGTAAGTCTCTCCTTTCCCTTACCTGTAAATAAGAATCTTAGCTTCCAAAATAGGGCAAAGATTAAATAATCGAATGTCTGGGAAGTGTGCGGAGGAGCCACGTAGACAATAAGCCCTGAGTATGAAGTCAGGAAAGTGTGGCCATCCGTGGTATGAGTTGTCTTAGCTCGCCTTGCAAGTTCTCTCTCAATGGAGCGTAGATGGTACTCTCAGTCCAGGCTGTTCTGGAACTCACTATGTAGCTCAGGGCGGCATTGAACTCGTTGGGAGTTTCCTGCCTCAGTCTCCCAGATGCTGAAATTATAGACATTAATTACCAGGTCTGGCAGTACTTGTTTTAGCTTTATTTTATTTTTACGCCTGTGTATGTGCGCTTGTGTGCAGGTCCCCAAAGAACAGAGGTCATGGCACCTCTAGAACTGTAGTTAACGGCAACAGTGTGAGCCACCTAATGGGTGCTGGGAACTTAACTCTGTACTGCAAGAGCAGTACACACTCTCACTAGCCGAGTATTCTCTCCAGTCCAGTGCTTTCTCCATCTGAAAAGTTGCCAGACTGCTTTAACGTTATAAAACATAACTATCCAAGTTAGTGCAAAAATGCTAACAGAACTTAGCATCGCTTAAGGACCCTAAATCTTAGGTTTATTGACCTCTTGGGCCTCCGTTTAAAAGTTGTGGCATTCGGTCACTTCCCTCTGTGTGATCTCGAGCGAGTTTCCTCCGTTTCATGAAAGCTCATTTCCATAAAGAGCTTAAAACTGTGTCTGGAACAACAGTCGTTAGTCACTGTTTTCATTTTACAGCAAACAGAGCAAACCGTCCCGTGATAGCCCACTAACTAGGAGTCCACAGAAGAGAGAGCCTGGAAAAAGCCGGCGAGAACTAAAGCGCTCGGAGCGCAGCTAAGCTTGCCTAAGGGGCGGGGCCGAGGCCGTTTCCTCCCTGCCGGCTGCGCCGTGCGCTTCCTCGGCGCTCGGCTGGGGCGGCCTGGCCCACAATGAATGGCCGCCGCGGCTACCACTGCTGCTGAGGCGGAGGCCGCGGAGGCCGCAGAGGCGGAGGCCGAGGCCGAGGCGCAGGGGGGCGCGCCCCGGGCCCAGGCCCGGCCCCAGCTGCCGCTGCGGAGCCCGCCGGGAGGCCCCGGAGCGCGGCCACAGCGCAGGTGAGATGGCCCGCCCCAGGCCCAATTCCGGCCTCCTCCCGCCGGGGCGGCCCGAGGACATCCGAGGTTCCGGCCGAGGGCCGAGAGGGGAGGCCCCGGGGCGCCCGGCTGGGAGCGAGAACCCGAATCCGCGATGCTGACAGCGGCGGGAGGGTGAGGTTGAGGTGGCCGGGCCTCAGCTGGCGGCCTACGGCGTCCAGCCTCGAGCCAGGCCCGCGGGGCTTAAGGGCGGCCGGAGGGAGGCGCCGGTCGCGGGCTCCTGGAAGTCGCCGGGCCGGTGGGGGTAATCGTGAGGAGGCGGCGGGCGAGGCCGGAGGGGGAGGGGAGGCCTCAGGCTGGCCAGGGCGGTGGGGGGGAGGGGGGAAGGCTGCGCGGCCCGAGGGAAAGGGCCTGGAGGGGACCGGGAGAGCCGGAGCCTACAGGTAGGGAGCACAGGGGAGGGGGTGGGCGGGTCAGGTTACAGGCCTGGAGGGGCCGCAAGGAAAAGCCCGGGAAGTCGGACTTGGTGGGTGTGGGCGGAGCCTGCTCGAGTGGGGGCGGACTGGAGCGCCCCGGGATGTTAGCAGGGGGTCACGCGAGGTCAGGGCTCCGAGATGTGGGGGTAAGCGACATCCGGGGGCGCCAGGTAAGGCTGGGGACTACGACAGAGTGTAGGGAGTTTGGAAGAGGCGCAGGACCCGTGGGCTGGGCCGGTGGGAAGTGGGGGCAGGTGAGGGAAAACTAGTGTGACCTAAGGGATCTGCGCCCCCTTCCTCCCCCCCCTCCCCCCCGCCCAAGTGTTTGCTCAGGGTCAGAACCAGGGGGTTTCCTCTTTCCCACGCCTCTTCTCTGGAGCCTCGGCCAACTGCTAGCAGGGACCGGCCAGCGGGTGGGTGGGAGTTTGCGTGGGCTGTTCCGGATACCTAGCTCCAGCATCTGGATGGCCACTGTTCACCCCTCACCCCCACCCCACCCACCTTGTAAGGAGGCAGCCAGCCCAGCAGTCTTTACCTGAGTCCTGTATTCGTTCTCCTCCTTCTGGCGCCGGAACCTGGGGGCTCAAGTCTAGGAGACGAGACCTCACAATCCTGTCTCTGCTCCCTAGCTTTCCAGGCCCAACCTGCTGCTTGGGCCTTAATTCTATGTCCCCTCGGAGGTAAAATACTGGAATGATGAGTGCCCGAAGCTCTGTTGTATCTTGGAGACCAAACAGGCACTTACACATGCTGACTTTTGCCTTGGGGGCTCCAGATCTCAGGACCCATCCTCCCTCCGTGGTGCTCCTTCTAGGCCAGGTAGTTGCTAAGCAGGCCAGCGAATAAGCTCATTGATTGCTCACCACCGCTGGGTCTTAGGCTTTCTCTTCGCAGAGAAAGAAGCTGAGGTTCGGGGCGGGGCTTGTCCCTGGTCATATGACTAGACTGTGGCCTATGCCTAGTAAATCGAGTTGGCCCTCCTGGGGCAGCAGCAGAGAAATTCCTGCTGTTCCGATTCCTTGTTGATGGACTCATCTTGGACCTGGCCTTTTCTGGGCTCCCTGGAGTGACTTAATCAATCCCCTTGCAGATGGATCGTGTTTCCCTGGAGTTCAAGGGGCCTGTCAACTGAGGCCTTCTCCTCTTTCTCTTCCATTCAGCATCTGAGAACCAGGGGCACCGCTATTGGAGGTGGTTATAAAGTGGGGCTTAGTGATTCAGGAGTGGGATTTTGTTTTGCTTGCCTAGACTGTGTTCTTTCCGCTTTGGTTTCTTATCAGACTGCTCCAGCTCTGGACTAATTGCAAAGTGAACAGTGTATTTATGGGCAGGTGTGTGTGTGTGTGTTAGGCTTTTAGTATTTTTTGGTTTTGGTTGCTCTTGGGTTGGGGGAACAGTCTCAGTGTTACTGTAGCTCAGGCTGACCTTGAACTTACTATGTGATCAGGCTAGCCTTGAACTATGGCACTTGTGCCTCAACATCCCAATGCTGAGATTATATAGACATGAGCCACCACACACAGGATGTCCTGGTGACTGATTGGACACCAGAGGCAGGAACCACAAACTTCTGGGTGACTGGTACCAGCAAGTTCTGGGTTTAGTGATGACTTTTCTCCCTGTCCCCTTATCTCCTTGGCGTTTCCAGACCAGCACCACCAACAGCTGCCCCTGCCCTAGTCTGTTGGTTCTGTTGGGGCTGGGGGCTGGACCAGCAGCGGATGGGGCTGGCATTGTTCTCTCCACTCAGCTGCTGCTGCAGCTCTCCTTAAAGCCCTGTCCCCAATAGAACTCCTGCCCCACCAGCTGTCACTGTTAGTTGGACTAGTATCCCTCAGAACCTTTATAATTGTGTTCCGACCACCGGTTCTTGCTGCAGTCTTACACTTTGACTGTTGAAAGACAAGGGACTATTTCCTGCCTGGTTGGACCAAGAGAATCTGCTTGGGCATAGACTGGCTGTTCCCAGGCCTCAGCTGGGTGGGGTATTGAGGACAGATGGTGTCAACTAGTCACAGCTGGAATGCAGAACTGGTAGGAGTTTGTTGGCCCTGCAGTATGGAAGCAGAAATGGTCAGATGGCACCTCCACCTGAAGCTAGAAGAGAAGATGCACTGGTCATACCTGCTTCTCAGTAAGAACCTGAGACAAGCACAACAAGTAGACAGGCTGAAGTGGACAGCTTGATTTCAGTGCTCTGTGCCCATTCCCTTGCTGGGACTGAAGGAGCTGCTCTGAGTAACACATTCAGTAGAAGTTGGCTCTGGCAAATCCTGTTCAGATTGTGATGACCATACTTAGACCAAGGAAATGGTCCCCCAAAGTACAGAGAAAACTAGCTGCTCTGTTAAAGAAGGTGAGGAGATGGTCAGTAGTGTGGGGGCAGAGATATTTCCATTGGATAGTCAAAGATGAACCATGAACTGAATTGAATTAGATGGAAGTTTTGTTGAGGACGGGTATTCTGGATGAGGACAACACATTCAAAGCTTTTATTGAGTGTGCGCCAGGCTCCTGCTGAGTTACCAAAATGTTTTGTCTTTGTGAGGGTAGAGTGAGGGATGACCCCTGGTGTGGGGCAGAGATCCTGGCCACAGGAAAGAAGAACCTGGTCAGAGGATCTCATGGGTCTCCCTAGCACCCCCAGGCAAAGTTCATATCCCTTGACTTATATCCAGAGTGCCCCCTCACCTTGGTTTTTTCAAAATAGGGCTTCTCTGTGTAGCTCTGGCTGTCCTGGAATTCACCGTGTAGACCAGACTGGCCTTGAACTCATAGAGATCCCTCTCTGCCTCCCAAATGTTGGGATTAAAGGCGTGAGCCACCACAGCCCAGCCATTCAGAGTGTCTTAAAATCTGTCCTCCACCACCTCCCTCAGGTTCATGAACTGGGTTTTCTGGAAAACAGTCTGTACTTGGGCTGTACAGGGCCCATTAGAAGGCTGGTGAGTGAGCTCTGACCCAGGGATTCATTGCCAGAGCCAGCGAAACAGCACCTGCAGCAGGTCAGAAGTAACATGTCACAGTCTGTGTGCCCCAAGGATGCTTTTCATCCTGTCTGCTCTCCTGTGCTGCCTCAGCAGAGGTGCAAAAGTTAGAGCCTGTGGGACTTCTGCACCTGGTGTTTTCTAAGAGAACAGAAAAGAGGAGGAGAAATGGACATTATGATAGAAGAGTCAGGTGCCACCTCTAGCCCCCTCTTCTCAGCCCAGAGACCCTGCCTGGAGGTTGTAGGCCTCGGTTTGCCTCGCTGATAAATAAGGACACAGTCGTGCCTGACCTGTTTAGGTTGTCATGGGTGGGAGTAAAGGCACTCCCGGTTTCTAGGAGGCCAGGATTGCTTATTAACTCAAGACACAGTTGTGTAGGATGGCTCCCCACCACCAAGAATTGAGTTGGTGGCCAGACATGGTAATACACACCTCTAATCCCAGTACTAGGTGGCAGAGGCAGGTGAATCCAGGCCAGCCAGGGCAACATAGTGAGAGTGTGTCAACAACAAAAGAATGACCTGTTGTAAATAGCATTGATTTGGTGCTCCACTAATACCTGGTGTCTGGTTTGTGGTGGGGAGGGGGGAGGAACTCCTGTTGTCTTGTGATGAACTAAGCTCTGAAAGTGTTGAGGAACCAACCCTTAGGGACTCCTGCCTGATGGGTAATCCCTGCAACAGCAGAGGTTCCAGGAGATAGTGAAAGACATAAAACGACAGAATTTACAGACAAGAAGGTGCAAAAGAGACAGTACCAATAATAGCAGGTAGTGTTGATGTCAGCTAAGAACTGAGGTTGTTCTATCGTTGCCCCCCCTTCCCTCTCTCAAACATCTGTTTGTGAGACAGTATCTTTTGGGAGTTGGTTCTTTCCACCTTTGGGTTCTAGAGATCAAACTCAGCAGGTGTCTTTACCCACTGAGCCATGTCACCAGCCCATGTATTAATCCATTTTATAAACTGATATCAGGCCAGTAGTACTCTGTATCACCAGTGGCAAGCATTGTCAAAGATTTAAGCCTAGTGGAATACAGAAATGCCTGTTTGCAGGTTCTGTATCTCCATAGTTGACTATAAATTGAAAACTATTCAGAAACAGTGTTGTGTTTACATTGAACATTTACACACTTCATTTGCTTTCTTTTTGTGATTTTAAGGATGGAATTCAGAGCCTGTGCCAGCTGGGCAAGCATTCTACCATTGAACTGCACCCCCTTCCCTGAACAGACTTGTTTCTTCTCATTATCCCCTTAAACAATAGCATTTGAGACAGGATCTAGCTATCGGTCCAGTCTCCCAAATTCTGTGATTAGCAGGGCATGTAACTAGATTCTTTGATTTTATGTATTTACTTTTTTGTTTGTTTGTTTTATTTGTTTGTCTGTGAGGTTTTTTTTAGATTTATTTATTTATTATTTATTTATGCATGCATGCATGCATGCAGTATCCTGCCTGTAGGCCAGAAGAGGGCACCAGATCTCATTAGGTGGTTGTGAGCCACCACGTGGTATCTAGGAATTGAACTCAGGACCTCTGGAAGAGCAGTCAGTGCTCTTAATCACTGAGCCATCTCTCCAGCCCCTGTTTGTGAGTTGTTTTTGTTGTTGTTGTTGCTTGTTTATTTGTTTGTTTGTTTTGAGACAAGGTTTCTCTGTAGCTTTAGAGCCTGTCCTGGAACTAGCTCTTGTAAACCAGGATGGCCTCAAACTCACAGAGATCTGCCTGCCTCTGCCTCCTGAGTGCTGGGATTAAAGGTGTGTGCCACCACTGCCTGACTGTATTTACTTTTTTATTATTAAATATTAGTCTGTTTATTTGGCAGGGCATGAAGATCAGAGGATAACTTGGGGAAGTCAGTTCTCTCCTCCTACCGTGTGGGTCCTAGGGATTCAGGACCCTATTCTGGAGGCAAGTTTTAACTAGTGAGCAATCTTGTTGGCCCTGCAACTAACTGACTTTTAACATCACTCATGTAGCATTTTTATTAGATTTGGTACTAGAAGCCATCTAGAGATAATGTAAGGTCTAGAAGAAGCACTAGGGACAGGCTGGGTGGAAGAGCACTAGCCTGGTATGCAAAGGTCCTTAGGTTCTATCCCCAGCGCCAAAACAAACAAAAACGGGGGAAAAAATCTACAAGAGGATGTGTTTCCATTCTATGTACTACTATGACAATCAGATAAGGGACTGGAGCTTCTATACTTTAAGAGATGTGAGTTCTCCAGGCATGATTTTGTTTTGCTGTTCAGTTTGTTTTGTTATGTCTTGCTGTATAGCCTTAAACTCCTACCTTAGCCTCCCAGGTAGCTAGGACTAAAGTCTCAGTTTTCTGACTTGATAAATGGGGATAGCCAGTCATTATACCTGATCTGTAGGTGCTGTCAGCCAGGGTCCAGAGCCAGGCCAGACTACCTACATGTACCATGTCTCAATACAAACATGAGATGATGGGTTGTCTTGTTTATCGTGTTCCTTTTTTTGCTACCATGGTCCTGCATGGTCTCCAGTGTATCTCAGCAAGCCCCATCTACAGTGAACCATCCTCCCTCAACTCCACTACTGTTATTAGTTATACTTGTCACCTCAGGGTTGGACTTTGCACTTGATCTTTGTGTCCTCTGTTCTGTCTTTGGGGTCTGAAGTCACTCAGAGTGGACGGTGACTTGGAAGGGTAGGCTTGAGATCAGACTTGGTGGCATTACCCAGGCCAGGACTCCATAAAGACAGGCAGAACCGCTGCTGGGCTCTGGAAGGATCTGGAGCTGCCTCAGGCAGAAGCTAGAGTACAGGGGCCATTAAGAGCAAGGAGGAAGGGTAACAGACAGAGATGCCCATTCCTGGAGATGCTGGTGAAGGAAGAAGATGGGGGGACATGGGCAGGAGGAAAACCAGATCACATTGACCTTTGGAGACCCTGTGGTAAGGACCCCCAGGTCATCAGCAGACTCCTTTTCTGGGTGGTAAAGCTTGGCCCATTCAGGTCTCCTGACTGCCTCGGCATTGTCAGTTCTATGGACAGGATTCAGGAACAAACTTAGCCCTGCTCTTTCTGTGATCCAGGCCTCTGTTTTTGCTTCTCTGGCTTGTTCTTCTGAACTGGATGTTAGGAAGGCTCATCTCAGGAAATATCCTGGGAGATGAGATGGGCTTGTCTGAGCTTTTATCGGGCACTGTGAAAGGGAGCTGCTGTTCATCCTATTCCTGCCATAGGTTTAATGACAGCCTTTCAGGGAAAGAAAATGAATTCAGTGTGTGTGTGGGGGGGGGTGCCCTAGCACTTGGGAGGTAGAGGCAGGCAGCTCTTTGTGTTCAAGACCAGCCTGATGTACATAGTGAGACCCTGTCTCAAAAACAGAAGACCACAGAAATAGATGCCAGTTGATTGTGGTGATACACATACTTGGACAGCTAGGACAGGAATTCAATTTCATCCTCTATCTACCTATTCAAGATAGAGTCCAGCCTTGAAATCCTGCCCCAAAAAATAACAGCAAAAAGGTCAAACTATAAGATCCATACAAGTAGACCACTTTTCTCTTTACTATCAATGTTTACTTCCCTTCATACTGTCTGAGTGGGGACTATATGTATCCCTATTGGTGCTGCTTAGGTTGGAACCAGAGACTTTGCCACTGAACTGCCCAGCATAATTTATTGCTCACACCCTGGAAGCTGGAAGTTCAAAATGAAGGTACTGCAAGCTTCGTTTTCATTGTTTGCTGAGGGCCGTAGAAGGTGGAAGTGAGAGGGATGAACATGTTTCCATGGGTGGGTATCTCATGAATGTGGAACTGTCATGAACTAATTACCTCCCAAAAGCCTGCCCTCCCCCCCTTTTTTTTGAAACAGGACCTCTTTTGGCCTGCATGCAGAATCCAAAAGAGGACATCAGATTCCCTAGAACTAGAGATCCATACAGTTATGAGCTGCTATGTGGGTGCTGGGAATTGAACCAGGGTCCTATTGAAAAGCAACCATAGTGCTCTTAACCATGAACCATCTCTTCAGCCCCAGCTTCAAACTTATCTTTTAACACCTCCTGCCCAGAAAATAGATGTGTACTACTGTGCCTGCCAAAGTCCTGCTTAGCTGTTGCATTAGAAATGGATTTTGACATACAAATTAGTTTTTCTTTTTCTTTCTTCCTTTTTATGTTTTGATTTGTTGTTTCAAGGCTGGGTCTCTAGAGCTCAGGCCAGCACTATAGCACTGTTGCCTACCTCATCCACACAGTACTAGGACTGCTGGCGTCATCCTGAGCTGCTTTGTTTGTTTGTTTGTGTGGTGCAAGAGTGGAACCCACTGCTGTGCCTGTGTGACTTTGGTGGACTTCAAGTCTGTTGTCCAAGGCCCTCTTCCCCAAGAGCGAGTGGTCTCTTCCCAGGAAACACCCTGCCAGCCCCCTTCCCACAGATAGTGAGTCAACATCAGTATCACGATCTGAAACTCAGTGACATCAGTTCCCAAGTTTGATCCTAACTTGTGGCTATCCTGAGGTCAGCTGTCAGAGGAGGCCAAGACAACACTTCAGAGCTCCCATTCTTGTTTTATTAGACATGGGATTATATTTGAAGCAATACGAATTAAGTCTTTTTAAAAATACTTTGGGGGGTATTTATATTTTCTGTGTATGGGTATTTTTCCTGCGTGTATGTGTACCATGGGCATGCCACGCCCAGGGAGACCAGAAAAGGGCATCTGATTTCCAGGAACTGGGGTTAGAAACAGTTGAGAGGTCTGGTTTTTGTGGCCCAAGCTGATCCTGAACTCCTATGTTCAGGCTGTCCTTCTACCTCAGTCTCCTGAGTAACTGGAACTACTTGCAAATACGACCATACCTGATCCAGTCCTAGGGTCAAGGGACACAGTGGTGAGCTGCTTGAATAAACTTCCTGCCCCAGTAGGTCCTTCATGAAGCAAAGACAATTTGCTAGATCTTCAGATTTGTTGTGTCGGTGAGACAGATAAAAATACTTGTTGTGGCCGGGCGGTGGTGGCGCACGCCTTTAATCCCAGCACTCGGGAGGCAGAGGCAGGCGGATCTCTGAGTTCGAGGCCAGCCTGGTCTACAAGAGCTAGTTCCAGGACAGGGTCTAGAAACTACAGGGAAACCCTGTCTCGAAAAACCAAAAAAAGAAAAAAGAAAAAAAAAATACTTGTTGTACAAGCCTGGCAGCCTGAGTTCAGTCCCTGGCTCACATAAAGGTGGAAGGAGAACTGACTCTACAGAGTGGTCTTTGATCACCATGCATGTGCTGTGGTGTGGTGTGTGTGTGTGTAAAGGATGATTCAGCAATTAAGAGTTGTAGCTCTTGCAGAGAACTGAGGTTGGACTCGAGTATCCCTTTGGTGGTTCACAACCATCCATAACTGCATTTCCCTCTTCAGACCTCTAAGGGCACCAAGCACACAGGCAGTGCACAGATATACTTGCAGGCAAAACACAAAATGAATAAATGTAATTTTAAACTTAAAAGGCCCAGAGTGATGCTACATGCCTTTAATCCCAGCATTTGGTGGGAATAAGAGGCAGGTAGATTTCTTTGAGTTTAAGTCCAGTCTGGTCTACATATTGAGCTCCAGGCCAGCCAGAGCAACATAGTGGGACTTTGCCTTAGCTTATCTTCTTGAGTGCTGGAACTATGTGGGTGTTCTATTATGAGTCTTTTTCTTAAAAAACCATTTAGATAAAACCAAGTAAACTTAATCCCAGCACATAGGAAGTAGAGGCAGGTGGATCTCTGAATTTAAGACTAGACTGTGGCTGTGTAATGAGATCTGTCTAGAAAGAAAAGGAGAGAGAGGGAGAGGGAGAGAGGGAGGAGAGACTTGGAGCTGGGTGTGGAGGCTCCCCAGCACTGAGAAGGCTGAAGGTAAAGAATTGGTGCACGCTCAAAGCTAGCATAGGTTACATAGCAGAAACCTGTCCACAAATGAAAAGCAATAGGCCTTTTTTTTTCCAAATGAACAGTATGCCCACAAGGTATAAAATTTAAGATCAGAAAATATACTTTGCACAGCTTCCTAGTTCTATGCAAAGGAAAACAGTTGCGGTCTCCTTTTCTGTTTGTCTGGGGTGGGGATTTGGCAGGGTGGCACGCTGGCCTCATTCAGGCCAGTGCGCTGTCCCAGCCCTCTTTGTTGTTTTCGTCCAGCAGTTCTCTTGTGGTTACCACGCACCACCCCTTTAAACTGTGACAGCTACTGAAATGGGGTCTGTATTGCCCAGGCTAGCCTCTGTCTTTAGGCTCAGTGGATCCGCCCCCACTGTGCCCTCCAGAATTGCTAGGTCTACTACACCTGGCTTTGTAGTGATCTTTCATCTATTCAGAATTAGGGAAGGATCTATCAATGATTGATTGTTAACCTTTTTTTTTCTTTTTTTCTTTTCTTTTTTTTTTTTTTTTGTTTTTTCTTTTGATATTTTGAGACAGTGATTGTTAACTTTTTTCTTTTTTTGATATTTTGAGACAGGGTTTCTCTGTAGCTCTCTCCTAGAACTCGCTCTGTAGACCAGGCTGGCCTCGAACTCACAGAGATCTGTCTCTGCCTCTTGAGTGCTGAGATTAAAGGTGTGCGCCACTGCTGTCCGGCTGTTATTTTTTATTTTTATGTGCATTGGTGTTTTGCCTGCATCTATGTCTGTGTGAAGGTGTTAGATCTTGGAGTTACAGACAGTTGTGAGCTGCCATGTGGGTGTTGGAAATTAAACTAGAATCATCTGGAAGAGTAGCCAATCCTCTTAACTGCTGAGCCATCTAGCCCTGCTCATTGTTAACTTAAAGTGATAGTTGGTTACACCAAGAATAAGCACACATTCCCTTTGTTCTAAGCAAACCCGTTTCTTCTTTTTCAGCTCCTTGCAACTATCTGTTTTATGTTTTAATGGATTTGCCTGTTTTGGATATTTAATATAAATGGAATCATATGTCATATGATCCTTCTAAAATCTGGCTTTTTCCTATCATATGAAGAATCTTGAGACTTTTCCCAAGTACTTTCCCCACATTATGTTCTCAACGGATTGTATAAGAGTTCAGAGTTCTCACCTTTGGTACTGCCTGCCTTATTTTAGAGTAGGAATGGAAGTGGCTGAACTTAGAGCCTTGTTCACATACCCCAGCCTTTTACCTGCTTTGTTTCTGCTTTCAAGCCTTAAGTATGAGGTGATAACTGTTTTGCATTATGGTTTGAATATATGTTTTCATGGTGACTAGCAGCATGATCAGTGAGTGCCAAGGGTCATATTCTGGGCTGCAGAAAGTGGTGTGGACATACCAGTGGCCATTTTTAATAGGATGTGAGAATGTTGGTGCAGTGTACTTGTGTCCGCCCTTGTGCAAGAGACTGATCTTGACCATCTGCTCCCAGTGTACCAGTCCACATCCTCACATTCAACCAACCTTAGATCCAGAAAGAGTTTCTCTGATGGTGAAACTCAGTGGTAGAGCATGTGCCCAGCTTATGTAAAACCCTGGATTCCATCCCCAGCAGTGCCCTGAACATTTTAAATGTGGTTTATTTGTGTGTGTGGTTTTTTTGTTCTTTTTACTTTATGTATAAGGATGTTTGCCTATATGTGTGCCTGTTGATCCCCTGGAACTAGGATTTTAGATAGTTATGAGCCACTGTATGGATGCTTGGAGTCAAACTCTGCAGGAATAAAAGTGCTCTTAAGTGATGAGCCATCTCCAGCCCCTGCCCAGAACATTTGAAATCCAGGTATGATGGTTTACACCTATTATACTGGCAATCTGCAGACTGAGGCAGGAGGCGTGCCCTGAGTTCTAGGTCAGCTCTAACGGGAAACTTGTCTACAACAGACAAGTATTTTGAATATGGAAAGTACTTACATAGTGCTTATATTGAACCAGGTATTACAAGTCCTCTAGAGATCGTTTAAAATATATGGAGTCACATCAGTAACCCCAGGTTTAGAGGCAAGAGGACCAAGACTCTGAGGCCAGCTGAGTAATATGAAACCCAGAAGCTTAGTGGTGAGCACTTGCTTAGCAGCGCTGGAAAGCAGAGGAGCTTGAGTGGATGTGGACTCCAGTGCCTGTAGTGCCCCCGAACAGTCAGGACCCTGCAGATACCCATGGGATGACTATGTCATAAAGGCAGGGCTGTGTGGGGACAGGAAGTGGAAGTGGCACTGACATTCTTAGATATATCACAGATTTTACCATGTGAATGTTGTGGCTCCCACAAGCTCTCCATGTAGGAAGGGAGGTTGCCAAGGCAGGGCAGGGCATATGTTGGTTTCTGCCCTCTGACCTGTCCAGTGTCTGTCTCCTGTCCTCATGCAGCTGCTGCCATGGCGCAGACCCTGCAGATGGAGATTCCAAACTTTGGCAACAGCATCCTTGAGTGCCTCAATGAGCAGCGGCTGCAGGGACTATACTGTGATGTGTCAGTGGTGGTTAAGGGCCATGCCTTCAAGGCCCACCGTGCTGTGCTCGCCGCCAGCAGCTCCTACTTCCGGGACCTATTCAACAGCAGCCGCAGTGCTGTGGTGGAACTGCCAGCCGCCGTGCAGCCACAGTCATTCCAGCAGATCCTCACATTTTGCTATACAGGCCGGCTGAGCATGAACATGGGGGACCAGTTCCTGCTCATCTACACAGCCGGCTTCCTGCAGATCCAGGAGATCATGGAGAAGGGCACCGAGTTCTTCCTTAAAGTTAGCTCTCCAAGTTGCGACTCCCAGGGCCTGCACCCGGAGGAGGCCCCATCCTCAGAGCCTCAGAGTCCTGTAGCGCAGACACTGGGCTGGCCTGCCTGTAGCACGCCACTGCCCCTTGTGTCACGGGTCAAGACAGAACAGGAGTTGGACTCCGTACAATGCACACCCATGGCCAAGAGGCTATGGGATAGCAGCCAGAAGGAGGCTGGAGGCAGTGGTAGCAACAATGGCAGCCGCAAGATGGCCAAGTTCTCCACACCAGACTTGGCCCCAAACCGGATGCCCCAGCCAGTCTCAGTGGCCACAGCTACAGCAGCAGTGGCTGTGGTTGCAGTGGGGGGATGTGTGAGTGGACCCAGCATGTCAGAGCGGACCAGCCCAGGTACCTCCAGTGCTTACACCAGTGACAGTCCTGGCTCCTACCACAATGAGGAGGACGAAGAGGAAGATGCAGGTGAAGAGGGTACAGATGAGCAGTACCGTCAGATCTGCAATATGTACACCATGTACAGTATGTTGAACGTTGGTCAGTCAGGTGAGTGCCACCCGTGTGTGTGTGTGTATGTGTCTGTCTGTCTGTATGTGTGTGACATGAATACACTTGCCCCTCCCCTATTTCCACAGCTGAGAAAGTAGAAGCTCTCCCTGAGCAGGTGGTCCTCGAGTCCCGAAGTCGCATCCGGGTGCGACAAGACCTGGCATCTCTTCCAGCTGAACTTATCAACCAGATTGGCAACCGCTGCCACCCAAAGCTCTATGATGAAGGTGACCCCTCTGAGAAGCTGGAGCTCGTGACAGGTGTGCTGACTGTACTTCAGTCCCTCCAATCCCTTGGCTCTGCAACCTCTGGTCTCATGTCACAGTTATTACAAACTAGCCGTCTACCTGTATGTCCCAGGGCAGTTGACATCCTTGGTTTCCATTTGGATAGCAGTTGGTAGCAGCTGTCCAGACGAGAAGTGTTGAATTAGATGGGTTTGGTCTGGGAACTCCTTACCTAGCATACATAAAGCCCTAGATTCCATACCAGGCACTACATGAACTTGGCATGATGGTATACATTTATAATTTCAGCACTCAAGAAGTCAAGGCAGAAGAGTCAAACGATCATGGTTGGCCCTGTTTATACAGCAAATTTGAGACTAGTTGGGATACATGAGACCTTGTCTCAAAAAGGAGTCAAAAAGATTGAGTTTAAGGTGGGGTATGACTCAGTGTACAGAACCAGCATGCTAGAGAGATCCCAAGTTTTGTTGGATTTTTTTTTTTTTTTTTTAAATAAAAACAGGGTTTCTCTGTAGCCTTGGCTATTACTCTGTACACCAGGCTGGTCTGGAACTCAAAGAGATCCACCTGCCTCTACCTCTCAAGTATTGAGATTAAAGGCGTGTGCCAGCACTACCAGCTAGATCCAAGTTTTACTCTCAGCACCACAAAGGGAGGTGGGTAAGAAGAGTGGTACCAAGGGGAGGTGGAATACATCTGAGATCCTAGACTCAGAGTTTGAAGCCAGCCTGAGCTACATAGTAAGACCCTGTCTCAACCAAAAAGAAAGGAGCAGGGAGAGGGAGGAGAGATAAATTGATTTGCTTCTCATCAAAGACCAATTTGTAGGTTTTTGGGTCATAGGAGCTAGTGGAGAGGGGTGTGGCTGGGCCAGAAGTTTGGGGCTCACTGCAATAGGGACCTACGGGTGTGAGTCTTTCTGGACCTCTGCCATCTTGTTTGTACCTACTACCTAGGTGTATTCAGAGCGCCTATGGCACACTTGGGTGTTCAGACTAAGTGAGTTGAGATTTGGGTCCAGATCATATGACTTTTCTTACTAGGCACCAATGTGTACATCACAAGGGCACAGCTCATGAATTGCCACGTCAGTGCAGGCACGAGGCACAAGGTCTTGCTGCGGAGGCTCCTGGCATCTTTCTTTGACCGGTAAGATATACCCGAGAGTCCCAAGGTAGAGGAACAAATTCTCTCACACCTCTACCAAGAACGCTGATGCCCTCCATACCTCTACCCTACCTCCAGGAACACACTGGCCAATAGCTGTGGCACTGGCATTCGTTCTTCCACCAATGACCCCAGACGCAAGCCGCTAGACAGTCGCGTCCTCCATGCTGTCAAGTGTGAGTGTTCTGCTGGGGCCTGGGGTTGGCAGATGGGATTTGTTTTGGTTTTTTGTGGTTTTCAAGACAGGGTTTCTCTGTGTAGCCCTGACTGTCCTGGAACTTGCTCTGTAGACCAGGCTTGTCTCAAACTCAAGAAATCTGCCTGCCTCTGCCTCCCAAGTGCTGGGATTAAAGACCACCACTGTTCAGAGGGCTTTTGTTTTTTCCTTTAATGTTTGACATGATGGATGGGTGGGGTTGGGTTTGGTTGGTTGGTTGATTTTGGATTTTTTTGAGACAGGGTCTCTCTACATAGGTCCTGGTTCAGAAAAGGGGGTGGGGTGTCTGGGGCCAAAGAGGTGGTTCAGCAATTGAACAAGCTGAGTTTGATCCCCTGCAGCCCTCCTACAAGTTGTTCTCTGCCACATATCCAAATAATGATACATTTTAAAACTTGGAATGGTTCTGGCTGGGTGGCAGCCCCAGCAATCAGGAGGCAGAGGCAGGTGGATTTCTGTGAGTTTGAGGCCAGCCTGGTCTACAGAGTGAGTTCCAGGATAGCCAGCGCTATACTGAGAAATACTGTCTTTAAAAACCAAAAGGTCGGGAGGGGGCTGTTCTGACTAGCACTCAAGAGGCTACAGCTACATTGAAAAGTGGGCGGGGGGGGGCGCTTCTGAGGTCCTCTTGTGGCTTATTGAGAAAGAGGTTGTAAATAGGGGTTTCTTCACATTTGGCATATAGTGTGGAAGGGACCTGAGTGCCTTTGTCAAGGAGGAAGATCTCAGGTCCATGGTAGTCAAGAGAAGATTGAGATAGCCAGAACCTATCAAAGGGCAAGTCTGTGGCAGTGGCAGCCACTTGTCAGGGGATGCCTAGGTTTACATTGGCAGTCTCCCAGGCCCTGAATCTTACAACACTACATGTCCCTAAGTGGGTGGGCAGCAGAGTTTGGTGTAGTTAGTGGTATCCACTGGACGTTCATAGAAGCTGGGAGACTTAATAGGAGGAGTCTAGGCCCGAGCTGCCTGCTCTACTCCCACAGACTACTGCCAGAACTTCGCCCCCAACTTCAAGGAGAGCGAGATGAACGCCATTGCAGCTGACATGTGCACCAATGCCCGCCGAGTGGTACGTAAAAGCTGGCTGCCCAAGACCAAGCCGCTGCACCTGGTGGAGGGTGATAGCTACAGCAGCTTCATCAACGACACTGGCAAGATAGAGCCGGACATGATGAGCATGGAACACAGCTTCGAGACAGCCAGCCACGATGGCGAGGCCGGCCCTTCGGCTGAGGTTCTCCAGTAACATGTGTGACACCCCTCCCCTTACAGGATGTCACACACCCCTTCCTATCACATACCCCCACCTACCACCTGGTCACGATCTACTGTCTGTCCCTCCTCAGGACCTGTGAGGAGGTACTCCATGCCCTCTAGCAGGATGCAGTAGCTGGCTGACCAAAGCCAAGCCACCACACCTAGCAGAGGGCGGCACCTACAGCAGCTTTCTCAGTGACAGTGAGAAAGAGCTGAACATGATGGGCATAGACTACAGCTTCCAGACAGACAGACAGCCCCCTCAGAGGAGGTCCTCCAGTAGCCGCCTAGGACCCTCCCATGGATGTCACACTCCCCCTCCTGTCACACACATACCCCCACCACCTTAGTCACGAGCTACTGTCTGTCGTCCCCGGAACCTGCAGGGGGTGCTGCATGCTCCCAGCCTCTCTGCCTCCCTGTCATCCCACACCTTTTCCCCAAAGCAAGCTGGGCTGGGTCAAGAGAGGACAGGCATCAGGTGGGATCTGTGACCTTCCTCAACACTCATGGGGAGCCCTGGTTCCCCTTCCTCTTAGGCATTTCCCAGCACCAGGCCCGGCTAGGGGATGGGCAGAGCTCAAGAAGAGCCTGCCCCTCACTGTGTCTGCTTGGGACTCCATGGGCCCAGGGGTTCTCAGAACCCCTCCCACCACCACCCCCAGTGCTTCCATGTCTCCAAAAGCGCCTTCCTGTCCCTCTCGTCTGTCCCTGCACCTTGGGGCTGGGGTAGGTGAGGCCAAGAGGGACTGTCTACTTTGCAGATGAGGAAACAAGCCCAAAAGGCTTAGAGAAATTTTTAAAACTGACCCTCTGTAGCAGCCTCCATCGTACCCCTCTTAATCCCACCCTGCTCTGCCTCTGTGGGTTCCCTCAGCCCAAGAGGCTGGTTCTAAGAGAGCAGTGCTCCTGTGGGCAGACGAGAGTCTCAGGACAGGTTTCCAGTCTGGCAGAATTTGTGGGTGTGCGTGCGTGCATGCGTGTGTGCGTGCGTAGAGTGTTTGCTTGTAAAAACATGAAGATCATGAGGCAGCAAGACCAGGGTCGGAACCAGGGAGCAGGCTGGGAGGCTGCTGCCCTTCTCCCATCCGACCCTGGGCAGGGCTCCCAGCCCCCACCCCCTGTACATAACTTTTTGAAACATTTTTTTAGCGAATGAAATATTGAAGTATAAGATTTCCTTTTATTTTTCAAATCAATGGGAATGTGTCTGAGGTCCCCTGGGTCCCTGGGCTGTGGAAGGCAGGATGCAGGGAAAACTGAATGTGTGTGTGTGTGGAATGTGGGTGCATGTTTCCACAGGGGCCCATTCCCAGTGCCCCAGGACTCCTGTGGATCCAACCAGCTTCCTCTCCCCCAGGACTACAGTTTAAGGGTGTTCACAGGTCCCAGTTGGCTGAGCCCGCTCCTGGGGGATGAGGCAGGGCAGGGTCCACATCATTGTTGGTGGCTTGTGGAGCTTTCTCTGGCTGTTCCTTTCCACTCTTAACTCTCCAGGAGCCAGCTCTTGGGTTTCTGAGTGTAATATGTGAGCACAGGGTTCTGTTACTCTTCATTACTGTCATTTCACCATCTCACTGGTTCTGTTCTAGCCCTGACCTCCTCCCGCTCCCCAACTCTGCATTCTAGCTGCCTCTTCAGAGGCAAGGAGTTGCAGGATTGGAGAAGGTGGGATGGAGCCTTTTGAGTCAGATCTGGAGACCTGCCTCCAGGCCAGCAGCACCCTCTAATCTGCCAGGGTCCCTCTTAACATCTGATAGTGAGGGTGGGGTGTTGGGTCCTGATTTGGCCCCCAGTACCTTAGCCCTGGGTGACCAAGTGGAGGGGAGTTGACACCCCTAGCTAAAGCACAAGCACCTTAGTCATACCCCCCTCCCTCTACCCTTGTCCTGGCCTGTTGTCCCACCTCCCCCAGCGAAGATCCCAAAGCACAATCTCCTGGAAACTTGGCAAGCAGCTGAGCCTGGCCATGGTGAGGGCAGGCTGTGCTCCCTGCCCAAGCTTAGTAAGGGGGCAGCTCCATGGGACTGAGAGGTCTTGTAGAGTGGGCAGCAGAGCCCATTGGTTCCAAGCACCTCAGGAGGTGGCCCTGACTCCCGGGGCTTGGGGTGGGGGAGGTATAAAGCCAGGGGTGCAGGGGAGAAAACTACTCACTAGGAGAGCCAAAGACAGGGTTGTGCCTTACCTCAGGAGCCACCCCTGCGCCCCTCCTCTGGCGGTCAGCTGCTTGCTCTGCCCTCCTGAGAGCTGCATGCTCCCACCCCAAGCACCCAGGAGAGTGAAAAAGTAACCCACCTAGCAGGAAAGACAACTAGGGGCAAACCCAGTGGCTACCCTCCCACCCATCCACGCCTCTCATGGGGACAGCCATCACCCACTGGCCCATGTGAAGTGCCAATGCCCTTCCCACCCAGAGCCAAGCCCCTACCCTTCCCAGGCCCACAAGTGAGATTGCACATTAACTACTGTACGGAGAGGAGCGGTGTTGGGAAATGTGAACCCTGAGAGTCAGTGATGCTGATAAGAATAAACAAGACGCCTTTGTAACAGCCCTGCTGTTCTCTGCTCACTGGCGAGTGACATGCTGGCTACCCATCCACATAAACACCTGGCTTCTGACAGTCTACCATATGTTGAGATCCTTGGGCTGCCACCAAACTACAGTCTTGCCTGAGATCACAAGTGTAACTAGAAAATAGGCAGGAGCATGCAGAAGGCACAGGGTCCCAGGGCCCAAGAAAGGCCCCAAGAACAAAGAAGCATGGGGAAACAGTGGTGACTCATACCCAGGGGGATTGAAAACCAGAGGATCGGGACTTTAGTTACATGGCAAGAGTCTGTCTAAAGAGGAAGTTGGGGGTTTAGCGCTCAAGTCTCCTCAGGTCACTGGCCTTCACTGTGCCTTCAGACTAGCCCAAGCCCACACCTGTCCATGAGGAGTGTGTCTGTGGAGGTACGTTCTTGTGAAGATAACAAGTTTTTTAATTCCCAGGAGCACCTGGGATTAGGAGGGTGGCTTGATTTGTGGTGTATGAAACAGCTCCCTAACAGAGCTTAGGTTGGTCTATGACTTGTGACTCTTTTACCTTCTAATACCATGTTTCACTGAGACCAGGAGCTTGTATTTTGGTGTAATGAAAAGAAAGTCCATACTCTCTCAGAAAATAGTGTTTGAGGGGGCTGGAGAGAAGGCAGTTACTGCTCTTCAAAGGACCTGGGTTCAATTCCCACCACCCACATGGCAGCTAACAACTGTAACTCCCAAGATCTGACGCCTACACACAGACATGCAGGCAAAACACCAATGCAAGCAAAAACTATAAAAAGAAAAGAAAAAGTAGGGTGTGAGACAAGTGAGATGGTTCATCAGAAAAGGGCTTGATATGCAAGCCTGGTGGCCTGTCTTGGCCCCAGAACCCATGCAGAGGTAGGAAAGAACTCACTTCGCAGTCATCTGATCTCCACATGTCCCATGGAACACTAACAATCAATTTTTTTTAAAAGAGACAAGAACAAAATCTTTTCTGTGTAAAATACAGGCACTTCAGTTCCCAACATATAGATACCTGAGTCCCTGAGAGTAAGCAGGAAGCTTAGAAAAACCACCCAAGGGCTGGAGAGATGACTCAGCGGTTAAGAGCACTGGCTGCTCTTCCAGAAGTCCTGAGTTCAATTCCCAGCAACCACATGGTGGCTGACAACCATCTGTAATGACATCTGGTGCCTTCTTCTGGCATGTGGACATACATGGAGGCAGAATGTTGTATACATAATAAATCTAAAAAAAAGATCAAAATTTAAAAAAGAGAAATCACCCAAAAGATGATCCAAAGCTTGAGTCAACACTATATGGTACATAGATTTATTGCTAAATTTTATTTCTATTGGCACAATTAGAAGGCGTGAAGGAGAGTGGCTTTGGGCAGAGCTTGTATAAGGTCTTCCCAAATCATCACCCTGTAATCACACTTGAATCAAGACCAGTGGCAGAAGCTCAGGTTTCAACCCAAGACCTAAAGGTCCTACTAACTCTAGAAGAGATCCTTGGGTCAGCTTGTTCAGGTTCATTGAACATCCCAAATTCTCTGAATCAGGACCAGGAAAACCACACAACAGGAGCATGTACTGTCATTTGTCTGAAGACAAAGGGGTCAGAAGTCAAGAGGATGGCACCAGTTATTGCCTTCCACCCCCATTCCAGGCTTTACCTACCCTACAGGAACTCACCACTCGTCACGTGGGGCACGTTAGCCATCTTTCTGAGGACCCAATCTATCAGAGACTCTGTGGTGTAGTTCATGAGTAAAGGTATCCAATATGCAGCCAATACCATGGTGGAATCAGCCCCTGTGCACCAGAGAAGCCAGAGGCATGTCCCCCAAGCCCTGGCCGCACATACCCTGCTCATCCAACTCCTCCCCAACAGGACCCGACATGCTCCCAGACACCATTTCCAGCTGTTGATCCTAGTGGTCCATGGTCACCTGCTAAGTAAAGAGGAGCAGCAGCTAGAAAAGATGAGGTTCCACAGCCTTACCCTGCCATACCTCTCCGAGCCCCACAGCCCTGCTGGCTGGCTTGCTGTTGTAGATGTCAAGAGGATTCAGACTTCTGGGCAGCTGGCAGCACCAGGGTAGGTTTGTAGCAAATTGAGAGCACAAAAAGACTGGGTGAGCTGCTCTCCAGACCTGCCCTAAATAGCCATGCCACTTGACATGCCTCAGTTTCCTTGTTTGCTGGTTTGAGACAGGGTCTCACTATGTAGCTCTGGCTGGCTTGGAACTCAGAGATTTCTGTCAGCTTCCCAAAAGCAAGTGCCACCCAGTTGAAGAGAGTTATAGTCTTTATTCCCCAAGAAGGAGATAAGGATGATTAAATTAACTCAATACCTAGCACCGGGCAGTGGTGGCACAGGCCTCTAATCACTGCACTCAGGAGGTGAGGCTGGTGGGTCTCTTTGAGTTCAAGGCCAGCCAGAACTACAGAAAAACCCTGACTTGGGGGAAAAAAAAGAAAAAACTAGGACTCAACAGCAGGAAATGCTAATACACCTTGATTTCTCTTTGTCTTCATGACATTTATTTACCTTGTGTGCATGTCTATATACACTCACTCAGGGCACTATGGCACTAGGCCTTTGTTAATTTCACCATAGTCTAGGTAGGTCATCAACTTAAACATTTCTGCTTTACCTTAGTATCCAAGTACCTGGGATTACAGATGCCTGCCATGTAGCCTATTTTTGTTTTAATTCTGTGTATGTGTCCCCCTGTGCACACCCATACTTCATTTAGGTTTTGAGTTTTTTATTTTTTGTTTTGTTTTTTGAGACAGGGTTTCTCTGTGGCTTTGGAGCCTGTCCTGGAACTAGCTCTGTAGACCAGGCTGGTCTCGAACTCACAGAGATCCGCCTGCCTCTGCCTCCCGAGTGCTGGGATTAAAGGCATGCGCATGCGCCACCTTCGCCCGGCTAGGTTTTGAGTTTTTAAGGTGGTGTCTTTTATCCCTAAACTCCTAGCTGAAGATGACCTTGAACTTCTGATCCTGCCTCTTTCCCCTCGGGCTAGGATGGCAGGTGTAGGTTACCACACCCTCTCTGTGCACTAAGGTAAACAGCCTGAGGAAAGGGTTGCTGTGAGTTCAAGGCCAGCCTCGGTTAGGGAGTGAGCCACAGCCTGGATCTAGACTTAAATCCAGGAGACTTGAACCAGACTTGCTGCAGGAGGAGGTCTTTTCTGGCCTTTCCTGACCCTGTTGATAGGAGGCTGGATCTCTTTTTCTTTTTTTTTTTTTTTTTTTTTTTTTTGGTTTTTCGAGACAGGGTTTCTCTGTAGCTTTGGAGCCTGTCCTGGAACTAGCTCTTGTAGACCAGGCTGGTCTCGAACTCACAGGGATCCGCCTGCCTCTGCCTCCCGAGTGCTGGGATTAAAGGCGTGCGCCACCACCGCCCGGCTTGGATCTCTTTTTCATTTTAATGTTCCAAGGCCCCTGTAGTTCTCAGGTTCTAGCCCGAGACGAGATGGCTAGGTCGTTACTATTTCTGAGACCTCACTGTGCTGTTTGTTCATTTAGTCAGCAGAGCTGTGGGAGTATATATGGGTGGGGTGGAGAGTGTTTCATGATACAACTTCACAGTGAGTTGGGGGGGCAAGATATGGAAGGTTTTTGCTGTATTTTGTTTTTAGTTTTTTTTCCCTTTCTTTGAGACAGGGTTTCTCTGTGTAACCCTGGCTGGCCTTGAACTCAGAGAAAAGTGTGTGCCACCAGGCCCGGCTCTTGCTCCCACCCCAGACTAACTTAAGGAGAAATGTGTAAGCACAGTGCTAGTACATGCACACACACAGTAAAAAGGGGTTTACTGGTTGTATGTCTTAAATCCCGGTGGCCTGGAACATCCAAGCAAACAGATCTCTGACTTTGAGACCAGCCAGGACTACATAGTTTGACCCCATGTGTAACATTAAAAAAAAAGTAAATAAAAAAAAGTAAAATCCTATAGGGGGTGGAAAAATGGCTCAGTGATTAAGAGGGCTTTCTAATTTACAGAGGACCTGAGTTCTGTTCCCAGCACCCATGTCAGACAGCTTACAAACTCCTATAACTGCAACTCCAGGGGGTCAGATGCCTTATGGCCTTGATGGAAACCCACTGCATGTATACATACACAAGAGACACATGTACACATAAGTTAGTTTAAAAAAAAAGACAATCTCAGAAACTAAAAGACAAGGCCTTGGGCTTGTGCCAAGCCTGACCACCTGAGGTTAACCCCTGGGATCCACATGGTGGAAGGAGAAAATCAGCTCTCCTAAGCTGTCTTCTGTGCTCCACAATTCCACACTCAAAATAAATATATAAGCAAGTAAATGTACAACTTTAAGATCTCTAGGCCTGATTGGCCTAGGGCTGCTGAGCTTCCTGTGTTAGCCTCCTGAGCTCCTAGATTACAGGCATGAGCCAGCTCACCAAGCATACCATGAATTTTGTTTGAGATGGAGTTTCTCTGTGTAACCCTGGCCAGCCTGGAACTGGCTACATAGACCACAATAGCCTTGAACCAGCTGCAATCCTCCTGCTTCAGCAGTCCTCCTGAATGCTGGATTAGAGACATAAACCACCATGCCCAGCTCGCCATAGACTCTCCTCATCTCTAAACATCTCCCATGTGTTTCAACACAACAGGTTGAAAGACAACGGGTTATGCCTGCTAAGTACAGATACATCATTTACTTCCAAACGCTTTAAAGTACTGAGAGCTTAGGTGTAGGCATCTATAAAGAGGCAGGTAGAGAACCAAAGAATGCATGGGGGCTGGACATTGACACAGGACAGGTACAGGGTCAGAGAAAGTTAACACCTTGTGATACTTGGGCTGGATGAATCCATTGTCTCTTTATGATTCCTGTCCATGAAGGCCAGTGCTGTGGATGAAGATAGCATTAGAGTCTCGTCACCCTGAAGCAAGCTAAATGTGGTGCTGCATGATTTAATACCAGCACTCATGAGGCAGAGGCAGGTGGATCTCTTGTTGCATCCTGCCAGGTTACAGTGAAACCCTGTCTTAAAAACAGACAAAACACACATCTCCCAATACACCCCACTAGGACATCATCTCACCTGTACTGTCTCCCACTCCACACCGTTCTTTCCTGCATGTCTCCAGCTGGGAGCTTGAACTTGCCTGGATTGGCCTCCACTGTGTGTGAGACACATTAACTCCTTCGACAAACCCCCATTCCTCCAGCCTTTAAACACTACTAGCTGTCCAGCTTCCTTAAAGTGCTGGCTCCCATCGCCCCCTACTGTGGCCAGAGGTTCTGTCATAAAGCCCCAGGATATCGTTTCTTCCAGGTCCTCGAGGTCCCATCCAGTGTTTCCCAGGCCATTCCGAAGCCATTGACGGTCCAATCAAGCCCCACTACAGTGCTTCCCTGCCCGAGCTCACACCAACGCTGGTGCAGACCACGGCCGCATTCACCGCTTTCTGCACCTCGCACGGCTCGGGACAGGGGTCCTTACATCAGCCCCCAAACAAACCGAGGCCCAGACGCTCAACAGCCCTCCCAATATCCTTCCACTCCTCACAGGGAGGAGACCCGTGCACCGGGACGGCTATAACCGAACTGCCTGGCACACGCTAGCCTGCACCTTGCCACTGGCTAGGCACGAAATTGCTCCCTTCCATCCCTTTCCCGCCACTGTCACTCACCCTCGGACTACAAAGAAAGGGTTCTGAGAGACATACCAACTCCCTCCCCCAATTCGGCAGGTACAAGAGCTCCTTCACCACTAGCTAGCGGAATACACCTCCACCCTCTTCATGGAGGGCCACCATCGAGAGCCCAGCCACCAAGAGAGAAAGAGCGTCCCTAGAGGGACAAAGCGTGTCGACTTCCGCCTGCATCTCGGCCATCTTGGTTGTGGGCGTCCAGTACACAAGCCTTCATGCCCAATGTCCTACAGAATTGGGTCGATCCTTAGACTGCTGCTGTGGAACCTCAGTTTCCTTTCTAACCAATATCAATAATCCTAGCTTTCCATAAACCTTAGGGGATTACAGCAGAGTAAGGAGCTCATTTAATCGATGGCATTAAATTGAGCTCAGCAGTTAAGAACACTTAGTGTATCCATTAGGAATGGTGGTACACAACTTTAATCCCAGCACTTCGGAGGCAGAGGTAGGCGGATCTCTGTAAGTTCGAGGCCAGCCTCCTCTACTTAAGGTAGTAAGTTCCAGCATACCTAGAGCTACATAGTGATCCTGTCTCAAATCTCCCTGGCAAAAGAGGAAAAAAAAAAAAAAAACCGCACAAGTTCGGTTCCCAGCACCTACATGACAGCTCCAGTGTCCCGCGCTCTGACGCCCTCTTCTGGCCTCCGCTGCCACTACAAGCACGTGGTACACAGGCATGCAAACATACTTAAAAAAAAACACTCGGCAGACTGAGCTCTATGAATTTCAGGACAGCTGGAACTATACAAGTAAGATCTTCTTCCAAAATACTAAAAATTAATAAAAAGCAGTCGAGATGTCTCCGCGGGTAAAGACACGTGCTACCAAGCCTGAGTACCCGGGTAGCTTCCCCTAGAAGACGGGAGGAGGGAATAGACCCAGACACAGTACTTTGCCCTCTACGCCTGGGAGTGCAGGAGGGGTTCGAAGAAGTTTTTCTGTAAACCCCACAGGTCCGGACTCATCCCGCATGACGGTGCCGCGCGTGGGCACAGCATAAGAGAAGGAAACCATAACCACTGGTCCAGTGGAGAGTCCTCTAGCTGACCGCTCACAGAGTGCCGTACAACCGCACGCGAACCACTCGGGACAGCGCTAGGGGGCTGGAAGGACAGGAGGGGGTGTGGTCTACGATGGCGGCTCCGCCCTCCGGAAGTCCTTGGCTCTGTCTTAGCCGGTAGGCCCTTGTCCTAGTATGGGCATCCGGAAGTGGTTCGCGGCGCCGCAATACGTCACTACATCCAAATTTAGCCAGGGAAGTCGGCCCTGCTGCAGTGGCGGGAAGCCTACACGTTGGTGTGGGGGTGTTCCTTAAAGGACCAGCACAGCAAATGAAAGACAGTATTAGAACTTTATCCTTTTGCAACTAGAATCAGCTTTTTTTGGGGAGGGCTCGTGGCACAGAGTGGAACCGTTGTATGTGTGTGTGTGTGTGTGTGTGTGTGTGTGTGTTCGGGCGCGTGTGGTAATCGAACTCAGGTTGAGGCTTGGCAGTCAGTGACTCTACCCACTGAACTCTCTTAACGGCCCAGATATCTTTCTTGGGATAATTCAGCTTTCCGGGGTGCGAAGGCAGGACACTGCGGTGTCGGCGGGAAAGGGTGGCAAGCCTTACAAAACTGGGACTTCCATGGCACTGCGTTGCGGGAAAACTGGGAGATGTTTAACGCTGAGCGTGAAGACAGAGTCACATTGTGAATACAGGCTATTATAGGGGAGCTCCCTCCAGGTTTAGCCAGCGTTGTCCGAGCCCACTTTCCACCCATATCCGGGAGGATCGAGATAGAAAGGCTGGAGGCTTCAGTTGCCTCTCCCGCCGTAGTACGATCATTCGTTTGTTTAGTAAATACTGCCTCAGGTGTCTCACCTGTGGAGTGGAGGTGAGGGATCAGAGACATTAAATAAAGAGAAAGCTCAACAACCCCGGCGTGCAGTAACAACTTAATAAGTGGCAGCGTTTTTACTGTTCCGAGAACATTAATTAACTGGCCGGTAGGCGCGAGGAACAGTGCCCTCGGGGAATGTACCCCGTTTCCGGTCTTCCCCACTGCAACGGGAAGATTACCACCCCCACTACCTGTTGGTTAGTGGGTGGGCCTCATCGGCTGGTCCGCCCGTGAGTCTGAGAACTCAGAACAACCTGGGGTCTCAAGGCGCAGTGGGGGAAATTCTTCCTTGCCGGAGTTTAAGTCCATTCTCCTTCTAGGCGTAAATTTATTTCTATTTCTTTAAGGAGTCGCTGGCCACTGGAAAGCCCTGATGAAGCCTTCTGATTGGGCGTGGCGTCCCGGTGACGTCATTCAGACTATATTAAAAGGCTCCGGCACGCTTCCCCCGCCGGAACTTCTAGCCGCTTGCGTGATAGTATAAGTTTGCTCTCTGGGCAGCGCCGCCAGTCTCACTCCATTCCCGGCTCTCTACGTTCTCGTCGAGCAAGCATGGAAGTGCAGAAAGAAGCGCAACGCATCATGACCCTGTCGGTGTGGAAGATGTACCACTCCCGCATGCAGCGAGGTGGCTTGCGTCTCCACCGGAGCCTACAGCTGTCCCTCGTCATGCGCAGCGCTCGGGAGCTCTACCTCTCAGCCAAGGTAGAACCCCACCAACCCGAGTTCCCGCCACCCGGCCGGACTCTTGACCCTCGCCTGCACCCAACGCGGGAAGCCGAAGCCCCAGTGAGAGCGGCGCCCCCCGACGCCGAGCAGCCCCCGGAGCCCATGGACACGCAAGAGGAGGCGCTGCGAGTCCAGGAGACCCCTGCGCTGTGTGACCCGTCCCCCGCCAGAGTC
This sequence comes from Arvicola amphibius, assembly GCF_903992535.2. Classification (NCBI taxonomy): domain Eukaryota; kingdom Metazoa; phylum Chordata; class Mammalia; order Rodentia; family Cricetidae; genus Arvicola; species Arvicola amphibius. Next base: position 14,844,150 of record NC_052061.1, read on the forward strand.
AGCCGCAAGCGCCGGAGCAGCAGCGACCTGAGCGACGGCGGTGACGTTGGACTGGTACCAAGCAAGAAGGCCCGTCTAGAAGAAGAGGTAGAGAGGGAGGAGACGTCGGAGGTCGCCGATCGCCTGCAGCTTCCTCCCGCACAAACCGAAGGTGCCTTCCCTAATCTCGCCCGCGTCCTCCAAAGGCGCTTCTCCAGTCTCCTGAACTGTGGGCCCGCCGTGCCCGTGCCGGCGGCCCCCGCCTGCGAGGCCAAGCCAGCCTGCCGCCCGGCCGACAACATGCTCAGCGTGCTGGTGCGAGCCGTAGTCGCCTTCTGAGGTTTCCGAGCGGCGTCACCGGAGCCGAAAACGCACACCCGAGGCCAGGGCCGGCTGGGGAAATCCGGCGGCCCGTGAAGAAGAACCGGGGCCCGAGCCGCCGGAGGCCCGGGGAAAGACCGAGGAGCTGGCGGCGCGGGCGCCTTCTCCCAGACGTGCGTCCGCAAGGTGCTGTTAAAGGACTGTCCCCTCCCTGGCTGGGAGAATGGACACCTGGATCTTGAATCTCAGGGTCGGACTCCCTTGGCCTGGCTGCCCTTCCAAGGCCGTTTCACTAGCCGACGCGTTTCGGCCCCTACAAGTGGCACGCTTGTGCAAGCGGTCCTGGTTGCGTCATGGGGCAGGCGCGGGTGCTTCCTGTTGCCTTGCGTGGGTGTGGGGCCTGGGAGGAGGCCAGGGTGTGGACCCGCCCTAGGGACTGGGAAGTGACTTGAGTCACCTCGCCCCCACAGGCTGCTATAGTTGAGCCGGCCTTCTGCTGAGAGCCTGGACTGAACCGAACAAATCTGTGCGGTCAGCGGAGGGTCTGGAGACCCCCGGAACTGTCAGCATTGTTGCCTGGCGTGGACCACGGCGGGAAGGCGGGGCGGCTGGTCGCAGTTGTAGTCCTCGTCGGGCAGGAAAGGAATTTTTTTTTTTTTTTTTTGTCAGCGTGTTTATGAAGTCTGTTTACCTTTCCTATGGTGGGTTGCCTTTAACCCCCATCCACTTGGCGTTTTACAATGTCAGTTAGGAAAATAAAAGATCGTCCGAGCAAAGAACGCTGCTGTCTGGTTTGCTTCTCTGGAGGGGGAGGAGGGACGGGGTTAAAGGGTCAGAACTGGCAACCGCTCCCTAAGCCTCGGGAACTGGTTTGACCAGGTGCCGAAAGGGAGGGAGGCCAGGTCCCCATTTCTTAGCTTAAAATTGCAGGCTGCTCCTTAAGCTAACCCTGGTGATTTAGGGGATTCCTTGGAAATTAGCATACACTCCGGGGCTCAGCGTGTAGGGAAAGTTTACAACATTTATGGGATACTGGGTGCAGTGTTTGAAAGAGGAGCTGGAGAATTTTAAAGTATAGCGTTGTTCTTTCCCTCCCGTCGACTAGAACGCGTGGAGTGGCGGTGACTGAACTTTGAACATGCCCTTATCCGATTTCTTTACTACCGCTTTATGGCTTCAGGCTGATAAGTGAGTGCTAACTTATAAGTTACCTATCTAGGCCGGACATTGTGGCACATGTCTTAAACGAGCTCTACCTCTCAGCTAAGGTAGAAAGGCCCACCAGCCTTTAATCCAAGCAAAAAGAAAAGCAGAGGCGGGCGGATCTCTTAAGAAGCTAGTCTAGTTTTCGTAGTTAGTTCCAAGTCCACGCAAGCTGTAGTTAGCCTTGGTCCCACCCAGCAGCGGGTTATCCAAACAACACGTAGTAAACTAATTCCTCTCCTTTGGATTCCAAAAAGCTCTAGGCATAACCTAAGGGCGGGACGGGGGGTGGGGTGGGACTCGAAACCCTAAGGACAAAGGAACCGCAGGTGCGGGAGGCTTAAGGAAAGCGCGCCCGACAGCTGGCCCCTCCCCCTCGGGCCTCTTCTGACCCCGGGGCTGAGGGCGGGAGGAGGGGGTTTGCTGTGGAGTGGCGGGCTGACTGCGAAACTCCCTGGAGCATCCGGAGCATCCCAGCCCCCAGCCTCTCCTCCCTCCTGGGAAGTAAAGGTAAAAGCAAGTGCTACCAGGAGTCCCAGCGGAGCCCGGCTACCAGAACTGATTCCTAATTGAAAATCTGAAGGACCCCTAGCCTCGGTCACTGACTCTAGATCTTGGGTTCTCGGGGGATCTTGGGCACACAGGAACGTGGCCAGGCCTGGGAAGTCCCTGGTGGCTAGGGAGGGGGCCTCAGTGCACATCCTGTCCCTGGAACCGCGGGCCCTTCCTTCCCTGGGAAGTGGTTTGTCCGACCCCCATTCGGACTCCCGGCTTCCGGTGCCGCAGCCGCTGTAGGGTGGGGACTGAAACCCTGTTCCCTACACGTGCTAACCTTCTCTTAGGAGGAAACCAGCTACATGAAAAATTGTCATTATCAGAACCTGTATTCCCAACAATTAAGAAAGTTCAAGTCTAACCTAGACTGTCTCATAATAAATCAGTATTAAATAGGGTGTGTGGTGGCCCCAGGAGATTCAAGGTCATTCCTAGCTTCACAGTTTGGGGCCAGTCTAGATTCTATAAGACCTTTTTTGTTGTTTGTTTTTTGAGATATGGTTTCTCTCTGTAGCTTTGGAGCCTGTCCTGGAATTCACTCTATAAACCAGGCTGGCCTCGAACTCACTGAGATCCACCTGCCTCTGTCTCCTCCCGAATGCTGGTTTTAAAAGTACGCACCACTACCGCCCGGCTGCATGAGACCTTTTTGACGACACTCAAAGCCCTGTGATTACTGAGGAAATGCTAGATGAGTAACCTTAACTTTCAGAAAAAATACCGGAAAGTCTCTCTGAATCATAAACACCCCTGAATCGGAAGCCAGCCTTGCTGATGAGGGAGGTGCTAAAGGTTCCGTCCCCAGCACCTCCCTCTCCCCCCAAAAGTAAAGTACAAGGCTGTATGCGAGGTCTGGAATCAGCCCATTAGTTTCAGTACAGGGCCTTTGTATTTATTTATTGTAGAGGTGTATGCGCATACTGTGTTATTTTAAGACATACTGTCTCAGGCTGGAGAGATGGCTTAGAGGCTGGTCCTGGATGCTTTTAATCCCAGCATTTGGGAGGCAGAGGCAGGTGGATCTCCATGAGTTCGAGGCCAGCCTGGTCTACAGAGTGAGTTCCAGGACAGGCTCCAAAGTTATACAGAGAAACCATGTCTTGAAAAAACAAACAAAAAAACAAACAAGCAAACAAACAACAACAAAAAAGCACTGACTGCTTTTCCCGAAGGCCAGGGTTCAATTCCCAGCACCCATGTGGCAGCTCACAACTGTCTGTAACTCGAGGGCCTCTGACACCCTCACATAGCCATACATGAAGGCGTAACACCAATGCATATAAAATAATAATAAATAAATTCTAAGAAGAGAGATACTGTCTCTTGTGCCCCGGACTGTCTTGGAACACCACCTTCTGGGTGTTGAAGTGCTCCATCTGGGGATGGAACTCAGGTCTTCCTGCTTACATGCAAGCACTCTGTGGACTGACCTATCTCCACTCCGTTCCAAATCATACAATTCCAGTGGTACAACCATTACCCTTCCTAGTCTCAAAATCTCCCAACTTTTCTCCCCAGGCTGCAGACAGCAAGTACCTACTCTGTGTCTTGCCTGTTGTAGACAGCTCATGTGAGGGGACTCATTCACCACTTAACCACTTTATGTCAGGCTTCTCGCGGCCACATCGTGTCTTCTGGGTTTATCAGCCATGGAGCACATAAAAGAGCCGTGCATCTAAGGTCCGCATTTGCCACCCATTCTCCATGGTGACTGCTGTGCATGTGCAATGGACATGTGCAGAGATATCTGTGCGAATGTCTGCTTTTAACTCTCCTAAAGATGTACATTTATGAACTCTAAGAGAACTTTTAAGATTTATTTTCTGTGTATGAGTGTATTGCTTGCATGCATGTACATATACCATCACGTGGGTAGCTGGTGTCATCAGAGGCCAGAAGAGGGCATCAGATTCCCTATAACTTGGGACTGGAGAGATGGCTCAGTGGTTAAGAGTACTGGCTATTCTTTCAGAAGACCCAAGTTCAATTCCCAGCACCCACATGGTGAGTCACAACTGTCTGTAACTCCAGTTCCAGGAGACCCAGCACCCTTCCACAGGCTAAACAAAACACCAATGCTCATTAAAAAATAAATTTAAAACAAAACAAACAAATAAAAAAACAGATTTCCCTATAACTGAAGTTATAGATGGTGTAAGCAGCCATGTTAGTTCTGGAAAACAAGCTCTGGTCCTCTGGCCAGTGCTCTTAGCTGTTGACATCTCTCCATCCCCTGCTTTTAAGGGTTTTTTTGGGGGGGGATGGGGAAGGTGACGTGGGGGGCATTCAAGCAGGGTTTCTCTGTGTAGCCTTGGCTTTCCTGGAACTCACTCTGAAGACCAGGCTGGCCTGGAATTCACAGAGATCTGCCTGCCTCTGCCTCCCAAGTGCTGGGATTAAAGGGGCCACTGCCCGGTCCCTGCTTTTAACTTGTAAAGGTTTCATTTGTTTGTCTACTAGGGCTGACAGGATGGCTCCTCAGGTGAAGGGACTGCAGCGAGCCTGAGCACTTTAGTGCCTTCCCCAGGACACATAGGGTGGAAGGAGGAATTGGTTCCTCTAAGGTGTCTTCTAATCCCCACGTGCCCCCGCACACACAAACATTAATTATTTGGGGTGAGGCAGTGAGCGTTCTGAGTTCAAAGGACAGCTGATGGGAGTCAGTTCTCTTCTTTACCATGTGGGTGCTGGGGATGCAACTCCTGTTATTTTGTTTTTTCCCAAGACAAGGTTTCTCTGCATAGCCTGTTCTAGAATTTGCAATTTGCTCTGTAGACCAGGCTGGCCTTGAACTCACAGAAATTCACTTACCTCTACCTCTCAAGTGAACTCCTTTCTTTTTGTTGTTGTTGTTTTGTTTTTTGAGACAGGGTTTCACTGTAGCTATCAAGCCTGTCCTAGACCTAGCTCTTGTGGACCAGGCTGGCCTCGAACTCACAGAGATCCACCTGCCTCTGCCTCCCGAGTATTATAAGGCATGTGCCACTACCACTCAGCGGCTTTCTTGATTTTTGAAAAACCTAAAGACAGGAGTTGAGCTGGGTGGTGGTGCAAACCTTAAATCCCAGCACTTGGGAGACAGGCAGGTGGAGCTCCATGAGTCCAAGGCCAGCCTGGTCTACAATAGACAGGCTCCAAAGCTACACAGGGAATCCCTGTCTTGAGGGGGCGGGGGGAGCAAGAAAGCCTTAGAAACAGAAACAGAGCCACATACTTAGCTAGACCCTGTTTCCTTTTTTATAACAGGATCTCACACAGCACAGGCTAGAAACTGACTGTGTAGCCAGGAATGACCTTGAACTTCTGGTTTTCCAGCCTCACAGGGACCCCTCACTGGGAATAGTTCTAGGCAGCCACTCTCTCAGCTGAACACCTGAACCCCTGCCTCTGCGAGCCCCTGCTTCTGTGCTCTGCTGGGATCTGGTCTACTGACTACATAAATTACAAATGCTCAGGAAGTTATTAAGAACAAATTAAACACAATCATTACTAATGACCATTACTGGGGGCAGGAGAGCTAAGAGCTTATACTGCTCTTCCAGAGAACCCAACTTCAGTTCCCAGCACCCACATCCGTGTAAGGCAGCTCACAACCATCTTTAGCTCCTGTTTCAGAGGATTCCGTGCCTCTGGCCTCTGCAGGCACCAGCACTCACAGGAACACACACAGTTACACATAATTAAAAATAATAAATCCTTCCCAGAGAACTTAGACAACAATGAGGACACTAAGAGAGACTCACATAGATTTAATCTACATGGGAAGTAGAAAAAGACAAGATCTCCTGAGTAAATTGGAAGCATGGGGGACCTTGGGGGGAGTGTTGAAAGGGGGAGGGAAGAGGCAGGGAGAGAAGCAGAGAAAAATGTAGAGCTCAATAAATATCAATTTTAAAAAAGGTCCTTTAGTTGCAAAGCAGAAAAAAAAATATTCTTTTAGAAAATGATCTAGCTATTCATCTCAGAATGCAAAGTTGCTTTTGGTGAATTAATGTCCATATGTAACTTCCTTTGAGGTTTGTCCTTTTTTTGGGGGGGATATAGAATTTATTTGGTGGGTATTGGGAATGGCATAAGAGTAAGGGGTTATGGAGGGGTGGGGGAGAAGGGGAGAGAGAATGGGGGAATAGAAGAGAAGAAAGAGGAAGAAAGGTAAGGGAGAGAGGCGGAAGCTGCCTCTTCAGAAGAGGGATCGACAGAGGAGGGGGGTTGTCCCTTTAATGTTTTTCTTGGGTGTTTTTGTGTTTTGTTTTTTGAAGCAGGATCTCAAGCTATTAAGTCACAGAGATCAGCAGGACCGCCTTCTGATCACCGAGATTAAATACATGGAGCCACCACACTTGCTTTGCTTGATATTTGTGTTGTGTGGTTGTTTTTTGAAACAAGATCTCACTGTGTTGCCCCAGCTGACCTTATCTAGACCAAGCTGGTCTTGAACTTGCAGAAATCCACTCATCTTGGCAAATTTTAAGTGGACTACTACTCTCAACTCTGGGGTCTTTTTCTGCTTGTTTTGTATTTGAAACAAGGTCTCTTGTGGCCCAGAGTGGCCTCAGATTCACTATGTAACTGAGGATGGACTTCAACTTATGCTCCTCCTTCTGCCTCCACTTCCTGAGTACTAAATTGCAGATGTGACCAAGACTCATGAATGCTAGACATGGGCTTTACCTACTGAGCTTCATGTCCAGTCTTCTCTCAGAGCCTCCCACATTCTGGTAAGGGATCCACAACTCAACTACATCATCCCTAGTCCCCCAATCTCCTTCCTTTCTTTTATTTATTTAGTTTGTGATTTTGGCTTACTAAATTGTCCAGTGTAGCATAGACAGGACTTGAACCCTGGTCTCTTCTACCTCAGCTTTCCCAATAGCTGGGATTACTAGAATGCAGTCACCACCACACCGGTCTGATAGTCATTTGAATTATTATTGTTCATATCATTGTGTAGAAGTGTGCCTGAGTGTATGTGCATGCATTGCGTGCTTGTAGGAGCTCTCAGAAGTACGAAGAGGCATTGGATTCTCTGAACTGAAATTCCAGATGTTGTGAGAGGAACACATATCCTTACCAAGAGCAGTAAGTGCTTTATTTGGTGAGAGGAGAGGGGGGCTGTGGTTCGAGACAGGGTCCTGGTTGTCCTGGAACTAGCTCTATAGACCAGGATGGTCTCGAACTCAGAGATCCCACCTGCTCCTGAGTGCTGGGATTAAAGGCACGTGCCACTACCGCCTCTCTCCTATCTCTCCCAGGACATAGATGCCTCCCCCTTTTCTTTTAGTAGATGAGGAAACTGAGGGAGGATGTACTTGCAGGAAAATAAGGGAATAGACATAGTTCCCTTCTCCTGTTTAATGAGCAGATGGCATCGAGGTCAGCTTCTGCAGTCGGGGATGGGCCAGGCCACAGGTCGTGACTAGTCTGAAGGAGGAAGTGTCCAGACCGGTTTCCAGAGTTCTTGGACTCCGGCGAGCCCCACTGGCCCGAGGCAGGGAGACTGCAGAACCTGGCCCAGCAGTTCGCGGGGTGGAGCTCGCACTTGACTCGGCGAGGAAACAAGTCGGGGGTGGAGTTCCGGAGCCCAGGAGTCAGTCAACAGTTCTAGGGGGACGCTTACGTCACCCAGAGACAGGGTGGGACGTGCAGACTTCGCCCTTGCGTGCAGTAACCTGCGCCTTCCGGGAACTCCTGGCCCCTCTTCTCGAGCGGCTCCCGCGGTGGCCCGGGGATCCCCCCCACTCCCGAGCGCGCCACAAGGTCGCGAGCGTGGGCCCTTGTAGCGCGGGAGGGAGGGTCTGGTGGCCCAGGGCGGCCAGAGGTGGAACCGACAGGTTTGCGAGAGCTTGAGGCTCACATACCCCGTGTGGCTTTGAGGGCTGCTAACGCTCCTGCCGGCGCCTGGAGGAACCCAGCATGTCACACCTGTGTCCTGAGAAGCCCACACCCACGCTCCCCTACGAGAGTTTACCCAGGAGCCTGTTAAGCTGAGCTTGGGTCTCCTCAAAATCATGTCCGGAGAAGCTAAGGTCTTAAACGTCCTCCTTTCTGTCTGACCCTTCCAGGAGCCTCTCAGTTCACGGCCCCTCCCTGCGCCTCTAGTTTTCCGACAGCCTTCAGTTTCCTGGCCTGTGGGCCCCAAGGCCACCCCTCCTCCCAGCTAAGAATCTGGGCACTCAGCGACCCCTCCCCCAGGGCCCTGCCTTTCCAGCCCGCCGCCGCCACCCAACTGGCACCAATTAATTTCCTCCCCAGCCGGTCCACTCACATCTGGCCTCCAGCTGCTCGCCCTAGCCCTGCGGGTCTCTGGGGGGCTCCCAGAGACGCTCACAGTTCTTTCCCTGAGCCCACCCACGAGCCCAGGCCATCCCACCGGGTCAGCCGATCCGAAAAGGCTTCCAGATCTCTGGAGTGCTGAAGTCGGACCGAAGGGGAGGTGAAAAGCTTTCGGATTTCTAGATGCGTGGTGGGGGAAGGGAGGAGGCAGGTCCTCCCCGGTACCCGAAAGCCACAGACCAAAACCTTCTGACTTCCAGATGGAAACTGGGGGAGGGCTCCTCCAACTCATGGGCTCTCCCGGACCATGCAGTGACAGACGTGCCCCCACCTTTCCAGCCCGCGCCTGGCTGCTGAGTTTCCTTTTCCTGTTTGCCCTCCCCAAGGGCTGGCCTGGAGAGAGCGCGGGGCCCCTTTGAAGGGGCTCCTGGGAGGGTCTTCCAGGAAGAGGGGGAGGGAACAGACTGGAGAACAATAGGGTCTCTGTGGCGGGTGGTGGAACAGGCATCCTGTTAACCCTTGCCTCTGAAGGCGGCTTTGGGAAGCCCCTCCAAGGCCTAGCCTCTTTGGGGAGGGGGCTCTCCTCGTTTGGGTAAGTGAGGAGGACAAAGGAGCCTGCGGTCAGCAGGATTCCCTTCCGTGGCTTCGGGTAAGAACGCAAGTCACAAGAGTGCACTGGACTGGGTTTGTAGCCTGGGTTTTAGCGCCAAAGTTGAGACCTTGCAACCCCCAAGTGGCCAGGCTCAGCCACCTGTCTCAACATGTCAACTAAAGTAATGAGTCAGAGGTGTGGAAATGGCCCAGCAGTCTTAGTGTGCAAGCATACGTAGGGACCTGAGTTCAAATCCCAGCACAATGTAAAAAACGGAAAATCTACAGTGCCGTGAGGGGTGAATACGGGGAGATCCCTGGGTCGTCAGCCCAGCCGCAGGTTCTTGAGAAACTGTCTCAGGAAAAAAAGGTCAGAGTGTAGAGTCCTGGTCTATGGTTTGCACATAGACCACACATGGAGAAGTGCTTAATTACCTCACTGAAAAGAACTAACAAAGGGTCTAGGAACCCTAAATTCATCTGCGATTGAAGATGTGAGGCACCAGGCCGAACACATTTTAAGTTTAAATACAGAAAACCCGGGGCAGGGTCAAGAGGGCTGCATGATGTGGTTCTGCTCCAAGTATGGCCTCCCTGCTCTTGTCTCAATTCTGGTCCTTATCACTTCAACCAACAAGGAATGGAGCCAAGGAAATCCCATGTGGCAGGCCACATGCTGAGGAAGTAGCTGGGTTCTTGTGTCCCAGGACTAAGCCCACAGGTTAGAAAAAGAGGAGACAGCTTATTAACAAAAGGAAAATGGGCTTCAGAGACAGTTCAGCAAGGGACATCTTTATAGAAGACCTGAGCTGGAGTCACAGCAACTGTCTATAAAGGGGAATCTGTCTGTCGCCCTCCTCTGGGCCTGATGGGAAACTACACCCACTGCAGAAACCTACACACATATACACACAAATCAAAAATCCTAGCACAGTAGAACTCTATGAGTTTGAGGCCAGCCTGGTCTACATATAGAGTTCCAGGATAGCCAGAGCTACATAATAGAACTTGTCTCAGAGAGAGAGAGAGAGAGAGAGAGAGAGAGGAGAGAGAGAGAGAGAGAGAGAGAGAATCTTATTGGGCTAGGCATTGTGGTCTTTAATCTCAGCACTCAGGAGACAGAGACAGGTGGATTTCTGAATTTTAAGTCAGCCTGATCTAGATAGTCAATTCGAAGCCAGCCAGGGCTATATAGTAAGACCCTGTCTCAAAAACCTTCAAAAACATAGTTTAGTCTCCAGATTCCTTTCCAAACTCAACATCTCACCGACTAGGGAACAAAAAGCCTCAAACAGTGAACAGTTTAGGGTGCAGTCACATAGCGTACCCCTGTAATTCTCTGACTCTGAGTCCTGAGACAAGCAGCTGCCAGCTGGAGGAGTGAGGGGCCCAGCGCTGCCGGCTTGTCTGTAACTCCAATGAACTCCAATCATGCCTCGTGCTGAAAAGGACCGCAGTAATCTTTCTATCAGCCCCAGGTGAGACCTGGCTAACAGCCACACTTACCTCTCAGAAAGCGCTGTTCTTCTCTTCCCCGTGCTCTCTCTACCACTTGCCACATGTCATGCGGAGGTCTTTAATGCCTCCGGAGCCAGAGGACAGCAGGCAAGGAAGGCCAACCTGGTCTACAGAGCAGTTCCAGGCTAGCCAGGGCTACAGAGTGAGATCTGTTAAAAACAAAACACCGGGTCTGAAGGGATGGCTCAGTGGTTTAGAGTATTTGTTGCTCTGGCTGAGGAGGGTTCAGTTCCCACCCCCTGCATTGTGGCTCATGATCATCCATAATTCCAGTTCCAGGGATCTGAGGCCTTCCTCTGACTCTGTGGACACTAGCTGCACATACATGCGTGCAGGCAAAGCATTTACACATGTTCAATAGCATAAATCCAAAAAGTAAAAGCAAAAAAAAAAAAACCAAACAAACAAAAAACACTGTCCCCCCAAAAAAAACAAATTAAAAAAAAAAACCTATTGGGGGCTGGAGAGATGGCTCAGAGGTTAAGAGCATTCACTGTTTTTCCAGAGGTCCTGAGTTCAATTCCCAGCAACCACATGGTGGCTCACAGCCATCTGTAATGAGATCTGATGCCCTTTTCTGGTATGCAGACAGACATGCTGTATATATAAAACAAATAAATAAATCCAAAAAAAATAAAATAAAAATCAAAAACACCTCTGTCACTGAACACACAAATATTCCTTTCTGGTTTGGGAGACAGGGTCTTACACTGTAGCCCGGGCCTACAATCCCAACATTCCTTTAACCTCAAGCCTCCCCCACCCCAACATCATTTTACAGGGACCAGGTGAGTAAGCGCCAGTTCCGCAAAGGCCTTCATCCTCTTAGATTCAGGGCTGAAGGAGGGTGCTGCAGTCTCCTGTGCAAGCTGCTGTGGCTCTCTCTAAGGCTCTTCAGCCTCACCTCAGGTTCTCAGGTCAGGAAAGCCCTCTTGTGCTTCAGGGGCCTCCTCTGCTTTCTTTCTCTTGCCATTTTCTTAGATCCTTCCCCCGGGTGCCTTAGTCTCCACAGGGTGAAAACCTCCCACAAGGCCAGTTTGTGCACACACGGCCCACAGGCCCAAAGAGGACAAAGGCATTTGTTTGTTGAGTGACTGCTATTTGAGTAAAACCAAACTGATGTTGCTGAGCACAAGGACACAAAATTAATTAAGGAAAAGAAAGTAATGACTACAACCTGGGCCCCCAGCACTGCAGAGACACACAGCGGTTTCTCCACCACAAGGCCAGCCTGGGCTACGAAGCAAGTTCCAGGACAGTGAGGGTTATTACACAGAGATATCCTGTCTTGAAAAAACAAAAATAAAACGAGAAAGAGAGAGAGAGAGAGAGAGAGAGAGAGAGAGAGAGAGAGAGAGAGAGAGAGAGAGAGAGGAGAGAGAGAGAGAGAGGCCTGTAACCTCAGTACTTGGGAGGTGGAGGCAGGAGGCCCAAATCTTCAAGCCATTGTGAGTTAGTGAGTCCAGGTCTGTACTGCATGAGATCCAGCCTCAAAGGACTGGAGAGAGGGATTACCGAATCTCTCATTCTTGGTTGGTGTCTAGGTTAGCAGCCTAGCCACACAGGAAAGCCTGAATTCCTTTTGGCCTATTAGACCTGAGAGACTAGACTGCCAGGTACACATCAGGGCTTGGCTGAGGTCTGCTCCCTCCTGACCTCAGGTCACCCGAGGGCTCTTGGCCCCTGCTCCCTCATGAACCTTGCCTCTTGGTTCCCAGAAACTGCTGTGAACTTGCAATTACAGTGACTTCCAGAGAAGCTGCAGCTCTCTAATTAGGGTGGGGCAGGGTGGTAGTCCAGGGACTTTCTTACCTCCAGGGTCAAGTGCTGGGAGGGGCATCAGAGACTGACTTTACAGACAGCTTCTGGGCTTTTTTCCCCCTTTTTTCCTTTCTTCTTTACTATTCTTTTTTTTTTTCCCCCAAAAGAAATAGCAGTGTATTTAATACACTGCATGGTGCATGGGGCAGTGATTAGTAGCAACAGGAATACAATGATAACTGCCAGAAGCATTCTGATCAACTGGAAGAGTTTTTAGATTTTGTTTTTATTTTATTTTAGAGCTAGGGTAACCATGACTCATCTGGAACTCCCTGAGTAGCACTCGGTTGTTTTCATTTGTTTGTTTTTCTGAGATGGGGCTTCTTTATTTTTTAATTATTTATTTATTATGTATACAATATTCTGTCTGTTTGTATGCCTGCAGGCCAGAAAGAGGGCACCAGACCCCATTATAGAGGGTTGTGAGCCACCACGTGGTTGCTGGGAATTGAACTCAGGACCTTTGGCAATGCTCTTAACCGCTGAGCCATCTCTCCAGCCTCTCTGAGATGGGGTTCCTATGTGTGACAGCTCTGGGTGTTCTAGAACTTGCTTCGTAGACCCGGCTGGCTTTGAACTCACAGAGGCACACCTGCTTCTGTCTTGAGTGCTGGCATGTGCTACCACTGCCTGGCTTGTTTTTTTGTTTTTTAAATTTATTTTCTGTGTGTGGATGTTTTGTTGCATGTATGTCTGGGAATCACTTGCATGTCTGGTGTCCTCGGAGGTAAGAAAAAAGGGCATCAGATTCCCTGGAGCTGGAGTTCCAGGTGCCCATGGCTGTGAACTACCGTGTAGGTGTTGGGAATCAAATCTTGTCCTTCAGGAGGACACCCGGTGTCCTTAACCATTGAATCATCTCTCCAGCCCCATTTGCTTGATTTTGAGCTAGGATCTCATTTAGCCCTTGAAGTCTCCATGCAGGAATGAGCTCTGTAAACTCAAGGTCAGCCTGGTCTACAGAGTTCCAGGACAGCAGAGCTGTTACACATCCTCCTGACACAACCTAATTGCAGGGATTAAACACGCCTCTCTCCTTGCACTATGTAATCCAGCCTGGCCTTAACTCATGGCAATCCTCCTGCCTCAGATCCACAAGTACTGAGATTACAGGTGCGCGCCACCAGTTCCTCTGTCTGCTGAATTTTCAAGGTGTTGTCATGTGGAATTCCCTTCAGACATGAGCTGGATAGGAAGCCAGATCCCACCGAGGGAGAAGGAGCACAGCTGCCCAGGCTGCTGCCCCAGGAACCCAGCACCTGCTCTGCGCTAGGCTCTCTCACTTTTGCTGCCAGAGAGAACCGCTTTGGGGGAGTGGCTAAGGGGAAGCTCGCTGAGCAAGGCCTTCCGTTTCCACACTTCCTCCACTTTCTTTTTCTTTTCTCTTTTTAAGATTTTATTTGTTTATTATGTATACAATGTTCTGGCCGCATGTATGCCTGCAGGCCAGAACACCAGATCTTATTATAGATGGTTATTAACCACCATGTGGTTGCTGGGAATTAAACTCAGGACCTCTGGAAGAGCAGCCAGTGCTCTTAACCTATTCTTAAGCTATTTCTCCCTGTTTTTTTTTTTTCTCTCTCTCTCCATTTTCAAAGGCAGCATGAGACTTCATAAAAAAATTATTGCTGGGTGGTGGGGGCGCACACCTATAATCCCAGCACACAGAAGGGAGAAGTAAGTGGAGCACTGCGAGTTTAAGGCCATCCTGGTCTACACAGCGAGTTCTAGGATAGACAGAAATACATAGTGAGACCCTTTCTTTAAAAAACAAAAAACATGGGAGGGGGATGGGGGAGAGGGGGAGGGAAATGGGAAGAGGAGAGGAGGCGGAAAATTTTTTTTAAATAATATTTTATTTATTTATTTATTTATTTATTTATTTATTATGTATACAACATTGTGTCTGTGTGTATGGCTGCAGGCCAGAAGAGGGCACCAGACCCCATTCTAGATGGTTGTGAGCCACCATGTGGTTGCTGGGAATTGAACTCAGGACCTTTGGAAGAGCAGGCAATGCTCTTAACCTCTGAGCCATCTCTCCAGCCCCAAGGTGGAAATTTTTAATAAAATTTTTAATAAATTAAAAAAAGAAAAAGAAACAAAACAATAAAAAAATTTTAAAAACAACAACAACAACAAAAAAAAAGCCAAAATGTTAGCTGGGCGGTAGTGGTGCACACATTTAATCCCAACACATCTCTGTGAGTTCAAGGCCAGCCTGGTCTACAAGAGCTAGTTCCAGGACAGGCACCAAAGCTACAGAGAAACCTTGTCTTGAAAAACAAAAAAAAGATAAATAAAATAAAATAAATAGATAAATAAATGAAATGTTCTTGGGAGCAGGGGCATGAGGGAGGTGTGCACATGCCGTAGTGTGCAACTGGAAGGTCAGGGGACAGGCTTGTGTAGTCTGTTCTCTCCCTTGTCTCCCCTGCCCCCCCACAAACATACACACACAAACACAGCTCTTTCGGGGCTCCCTGCCTCTAATCCCAGCACTCCAGGGGTATCTGGGTTCCAGGCCAGCCTGATCTACACAGAGCAAGTTTCAGGACAGCCAAGGCGACACAGAAAAACCCTGTCTGGAAAAACAAAAATAAATAATAAATAAACTAAACCAATCAAAAAAAAAAAAAAAAACCAAAAACCCACAGCTCTCACTCAGAGAGACAAAGGAGATAGTTTGCCCTGGAGCCAAAGTTAAGTGACCATGGACCAGGAACATATATTTATGCTTCCCCAAGTATGATGTCCCAGCATGGAAGTAACTTCATGGAGTTTTTTATAGTAACAGAACAAAGGAAGTTATAAATCAAGGCACTTTCAAAATACATTGGTGATGGGGCTGGAGAGGTGGCTCGAACTGTTGAGAGCACTGGCTGCTTTTCCAGAGGACCCAGGTTCAATCCCTAGCACCTACATGATACCACATACCTGTCTGTAACTCCAGTTCTAGGGCTTCTGATACCCTCACACAGATATACATTAAGGCAAAAACACCAATAAACATAAAATACAAATAAATTATGTATTTAAAAATACATTGATGAGGCAAGTGATTAATCCCAGCACTCGAGAGGCAGAGGCAGGCAGATCTCTGAGTTTGAGGCCAGCCTGGTCTACAGAGTGAATTCCAGGACAGCCAGAGAGGCACAGAGAAACCCTGTCTCAAAAAAATCAAGAACAACAAAACATTGGTGGAAAATTAAGTAGGCAGTTTCATCAGGTGGAGAAGTCGCATCTGTGGGCCTCAGATGCTGCCTGGTGGCGTTGCAGTCTTTTGATTGGTGGAGAATAGGCTTCTGCTGGTTATACATTCTAAAGGTTTTTATCTGTCAGGTGTTAGGTCTGACACAGAGGTGGCTGAGGAAAAGCTGTTTCGTAGGCTAAAGGCCACGCAAGATAAACTGTAATTAGGCTCTCTCAGAATTCCAAAGTCTGAGTAGACCTTGACATTCTTACCAGTTGAACACCTGTCAGACACTTGTTTATAGGAATTCTCTTATCCCTTCCGCCTTGAATATGAGCCCCAAGGGACTGAACTCCGGACTCTAGACTTGTGGCGAGTGCTTTTGTTCGCTGAGTCATTGTGTCGGCCCTGACACCTTGTTTTTCTGCTTGTATGGAGGACTTGATATGACCCATCCAGAGGATAACACCCTTGGCATTTAGATCTGTTTGGACTGAAGGGCACTGGGAGGACTCAGAACTGAGGTCTATCTGATTTTAATAGGCCCTTCAATTTCATTCAAGCTAGTCACAGAAACCCAGATTATTTCTTCCCAAGCAAGACCTGTAATAAACATCAAATATAAATCTTTTCTGTCCTCCACCACCTGGCTCTGTCAAATACTATAAAAGTACCCCCCCCCCCCAAGACAGGGCTTCTCTGTATAGTCCTGGTTGTCCTGGAACACACAGTGTAGATCAGGCTGGCCTTGAATTGAGAGATCTGCCTGCTTCTGCCTCTAAGTGCTGGGATTAAAGGTATGCACCACCACCACCACCGGCAAAACTTCTAAAACAAGGAATTCAAATGCTTTATCTTCCCGCTTGTAAAGCCTTTGTACAGATATTTTGCCCTCCTTAACATGGCCAGTATTAGAGAAGGTGAGCATGAGAACAGTCATGTGGGTTCTGGCGGGGGAGGGGAGATGAGTAGCTACAGGGAGGGAAATCTGTGACCTGGAGCAGCCTGGGAGTTTAGAGTAGAGGAGGAGGTGGGAAGGGCCAGGATGCGAATAGGAACTTGGAGAGTCTGGAGACCAGCGCTGACTTTGGCATGCACCATAGGTACTGGTCAATAGGGAGCCAGATGCCTCATTTGCTAGAGGAAGGAGAGCTAAGGAAGGGGTTCTTGCTGGCAGAAACCCTTTCAGAGGTTCCTAAGGAATGCTAAAAATACCCAACAGCAATCTTATAGTCCAGCATGAGCTGAGCAAGTCACTGGAGCTACCTTTTTGGGGTGCTTAGGGTTTTCCTTCAGGCTACTGGCATTAGTCTCCACGGGCATTAGAATAGGAACCAAGTGCACTTGCTGTCCCGTGTGCTTGTTCCTGTTTTTGTGAGGCATGCGCCCTTCGGGTCAGAAACAAAGTTTCACCTTGTCCAGACACTAATTGGAATGATGGCTTCTTTCTTCGGGATCTGGAACTTCTTTCTCAGGTACCTAGAGAATAGAATCTCTCCCCCCATGTCAACAAGGAAGGCTAGCATGATGTGAGGGTTTTTGTTAGTTTGTTTTAAGGCTTTATTTGTTTTGATACATGTATATGTTTTTTTTTCTTTTTTGGTTTTTGTTTTTTTTTTGTTTTTTTTTTTTTTTTTTTTTTTGGTTTTTCGAGACAGGGTTTCTCTGTAGCTTTGGAGCCTGTCCTGGAGCTAGCTCTTGTAGACCAGGCTGGCCTCGAACTCACAGAGATCCGCCTGCCTCTGCCTCCCAAGTGCTGGGATTAAAGGTGTGCGCCACCACCGCCCGGCAAACAATAAATTTCTCTCCAAGTACCGGTTTCTTTTTTTTTTTTTTTTTTTTAATTTTTCGAGACAGGGTTTCTCTGTGGCTTTGGAGCGTGTCCTGGAGCTAGCTCTTGTAGACCAGGCTGGTCTCGAACTCACAGAGATCTGCCTGCCTCTGCCTCCTGAGTGCTAGGATTAAAGGCATGCGCCACCACCGCCCGGCCTTGTTTTGATACATGTATATGTTTTGCCGGCATGTATGTGCGCCAGATGCATGAGTACCCTCAGAAGTCCGAAGAAGGCACTGACTCCCTCGAAACTGGAGTTACAGCCCTTTGTCAGCTGCAACGCCTGCACTGGACTAAACTCAGGTCCTCTGCAAAAGCAGCGCATCTACCTACCTACCTGCCAGAGCATCTCTCCATCCCTTGTTTTGTTTTTATTTGTTTTGATTTTTGTTTTTGTGAGACAGTGTGGTGGTTTGAGTAAAAATGGTCCCTAAAAGCTCATAGGGAGTGGCACGGCTAGGAGGTGTGGCCTTGTTGAAATAGGTGTGCCCTTGTTGGAGTAGGTGTGCCCTTGTTGGAGTAGGTGTGCCCTTGTTGGAGTAGGTGTGCCCTTGTTGGAGTAGGTGTGCCCTTGTTGGAGGAAGCGTGTCACTGTCACTGGGGATGGGCTTTGAGGTCTCAGATGCTCCAGCCGGGCCCAGTGTGGCCCTCTTTTCCTACTTTCTGCTGATCCAGCACCATGTCTGCCAGCATGACAATGGACTAACCCTCTGAACTGTAAGCCAGCCCCCGTTAAATGCCTTCTTTTGTAAGAGTTATTGTGTGTCTTCACAATAGAAACCCTAAGACAGACAGGTTCTCTCTACATAGCCCTGGCTATACTGGGCCTTGCTCTGTGGATCAGGCTAACCTCAAACTCACCACCTGCCTCTGCCTTCCAAGTGCTGGATTGAAGGCCTGCATCACCATGCCCAGCCCTTGTATTTTTTTTAAAAATATTTATTTATTTATTATGGATACAATATTCTGTCTGTGTGTATGCCTGCTGGCCAGAAGAGGGCACCAGACCTCATTACAGATGGTTGTGAGCCACCATGTGGTTGCTGGGAATTGAACTAAGGACCTTTGGAAGAGCAGGCAATGCTCTTAACCTCTGAGCCATCTCTCCAGCCCCCCCCAGCCCTTGTATTTTGATACAGGGTCTGGTCATGTGGGTCTGCCTGCTCTTGACGTGATCCCCTTGCTTTTGTATCCCTGGTGCTTAGAATGCAGGTATGATCCCATGCCTGACTTGTTTTTGTTTTAGGTGGGGGAGTCATGTAGCCTGTCTTAGTTAGTATAGCTATTGCTGTGAAGAGACACTATAACCATGGCAACTCTTATAAAAGAAAAGCATTTAATTGAGGTGGCAGCTTATGGTTTCAGAGATTTGGTCCATTATCATCATGGTGGGGAGCATGGCAGCATGAAGGCTGACCTGAGGCTAGCTACATCTTGATCAGAAGGAAACAAGAAGTGGACTGGGACACTAGGTGGTATCTTGAGCATACGCGAGACCTCCAAGTCCACCTCCACAGTGAAACACTTCCTCCAACAAGACCATACCTCCTCATAGTGCTCTTTGAACTTACGGGGACCAATTGTATTCAAACTACCACATAACCCAAGCTGGCCTTGAATGTATGACAGAGACAAGAAGACTTTGAGTTTCTGATCCTCCTGTTCCTACTTTCCAACTTCTGGGATTACAAATGTACACCTCTTACCTGAAGAAAATCTCTCTCTTGTTCCTTCTGTGCCATCTCTGTCTTGTGCTTGCGTAGTGCTGACCTGTAAATTCAGCACCCAGGCAGCAGGTGCTACCCTGGGCTACAGGATAAAACCTTGACATCAGTTGGTGGTGGTTTATGCCTTTAATCCCCCCCCCCCCCGCACTCGGGAGGCAGAGACAGGTGGCTCTCCCAGTTCGAGGCCAGCCTGGTCTACAGAGTGAGTTCCAGGACAGCCAGGGAATCCTGTCTCAGACAAAACAAAACAACAACAAGAAAAGCAAGATGAAATAAAAAGAAGAAAGGAAGAAAGAAAGATGCTGATTTTTCTTGCAGGAGCGAGGTCTACCATCTCAGAGCAGGCCTTCTCCTTTTCTCTTTCTTGCCACCCTGTGGCCCTCCCTGGGTGGTGGTGGGTACACAGGCTGCCTGTCTCTTGTGCTTCTACCCTAAGCCAGACCTGCAGCTGGGGCTGGAGAGGCCAGAGCCCAGCTCCACCCTTGTAGCCTTAAATGCCAAGCTCAGACTTGAGTGTCTGGTCAGACCAGGCAGGCAGGTTCAACCTCCCACCGCCCCAACATGCCTGCCTCAAGACTCCAAGCCTGGGAAAAATGGACCCCACCCTCAGGCTGTCCCAGAGGGCACAGGTTCCTCTTGCCACATCAGGCTAGGTGGCATACAATTCACTGTCTTTTTCTTTTTGAGACAGGGTGACCTCCAATTTGTGATCTTCCTGTCACAGCCTCCCAAGTGCCAGGATGACAGGCAGCCCCAACAAACTGGCCAGACTGCTGGCTTCTGCTTCTTTTCTTTGTTCTTCTCCTCCTCCTCCTCCCTTTCCCAGCCCCTCTTTTTTGACAGGGTCTTAGTCCTGGATGGCCTGATAGTATTTTTGTAGACCAACTCAAAAAGAGATCCAGCTGGCTCTTCCTCTCAGGCGCTGGGTGTGTGCCACCACCACTTGCCTTCTATCTTTTAAACAGTATTTTATTAGTCAGGGGTGGGTGGGGTGGTTCACACCTTTAATCCCAGCACTCAAGAGGCAGAGGCAGGTGGATCTAAATGAGATCAAGGCCAGTCTGGTCTAAAGAACTAGTTCCAGGACAGCCAGGGCTGTTACACAGAGAAACCCTGTCTTGAAAAACCAAATAACATCAACAAAAAAACAGTTTATGAACTCATTTACTTATTTGTAGGGGGAAGGACACAATGCGATATACTTGTGTTGCCAGCATGTCCCCAGCATGCTCAGGCTTGAGACCAGTGCCGGTACTGAAGAAGAGAAACAAGGGCCCCGGATGACTCAGCAGGAGCCTTGTCACCCAAACTAAAGACATGATCTGACCTGCACCCACATGGCAGAATGAGCTGACTCCGCAGCCTTGCCCTCTGACATCTACACATGTGTATAACACAGGCTTGTGCCTTTGAGAGCAGATACCTAGAGAGGCCAGAGGCATCCTGCCCCTCTCAATGACTGCAGGCTGGCCGCCTTGTATGGGTGCTGGGAGCTGAGCCCCAGTCCTCTGAAAGAACACTGTGCTTTTTTTTTTTTTTTTTTTTTTTTTTTTTGAGACAAGGTTTCTCTGTAGCTTTGGAGCCTGTCCTGGAACTCACTCTGTAGACCAGGCTGGCCTCAAACTCACAGAGATCCGCCTGCCTCTGCCTCCCGAGTGCTGGGACTAAAGGTGTACGCCACCACTGCCAGTTTGTTGTGTATTTTCATTGAGAGTCTAACCTCTAAAGGCTGAGCCCTGTTTTGTATTTTTGAGATGGAGTCCTACTATGTATTTGACTGTCCCAGAACTTGCAGAGATCCACCTGCCTTTGAATACCAAGTGCTGAGACTGAAAGCTTGTGCTGCTATGCCCAACAGGATTCATTTTATTGACTGGGCGGTGGTGGCGCACGCCTTTAATCCCAGCACTCGGGAGGCAGAGGCAGGTGAATCTCTGTGAGTTCGAGGCCAGCCTGGTCTACAGAGCTAGTTCCAGGAGAGCCAGAGCTATGCACACAGAAACCCTGTCTCAAACAAACAAAACAAAACAGGCTGCTTTTTCTCAACTAAGGCATCAGTGGTGAATAGCGTGGCTACTTCAACATCTGGCAGTGATCTAAGGGACATTCCATATACTGCCACGTGGTTTTTAATTCACTGGCATATTTAGGGGTCTTTCACTCAGTTATTATTACTGAAAAGAGTTTTTAAGCTGAGGGAGGTTCTTTTATAAGAATGGTAAAATACGGGCTGGAGAGATGGCTCAGAGGTTAAGAGCATTGCCTGCTCTTCCAAAGGTCCTGAGTTCAATTCCCAGCAACCACATGGTGGCTCACAACCATCTGTAATGAGATCTGATGCCCTCTTCTGGCTTGCAAGCAGGCACACAGACAGAATATAGTATACATAATAAATAAATTAAAAAAATGCTCCTCTTTAAAAAAAAAAAGAATGGTAAAATACTAGGTTGAGGACAGCATTTGAGACTGTAGCAGGAAAACTGACCAACCATAGAAACAAGTGTGAAAGAATATTCATCCCAAATCTCTGAACGCAATGTGTACCCCCAAGTTGGGAGCCATGACAGTGTTGAGCCTGCGCACACAACCCCTCCAATGCACACACCTGAGGCTGACAGTGTTGAGCCTGCGCACACCCCTCCAGTGCACACACCTGAGATCAGTGTGGAAAGGCCCTGGTCCCTTTCCTAAGAAGGTCATGACTTTGTGTCTGGCTGGTGAGGCAAGCAGTTGCCCACAAAGATCATGCCATTTGCTAGAATAAGACTGCTTTCAGTTATTAATGCTAAGACTAACTCATCCGACACAGGAGTCTGATTGGCCAGAGAGGAGGCTCCAGAGGGTGCGCTCTAAACACTGCACCCATGGAGACAGCTGCTGCCTTGTATTTTCACCGCTGGGCAGCTGAGCCATGTTCCTGTCAAACATGGCCACTCTCATGTATGGCTGGGGAGAAAGGTTTTATTGTAGGAATGAGTGAGAGAACAGCCAGAGGTGTCTGGAAGGGTCCAGACTAAACTGAATCATGAGAGGAAAGAGAGAGGAGCTGAGGAGAGGAGAGAGGAGCTGAAGACCAAGAGGCCAAGAGTCAGCCAAGAGCCAAGAGAGCATGTGTGGCTGAAACGGCTGGTTTATTTGGGGAAGAGGAGCTGTGGGAAGCGAAGGCCAGTACCTGGGCTGGAGAGGTTACGGGTGGGGGAGGGGGTGAGACGCTGGGAGGAGCCACAGGTACTGAGTGAGCCTTGTCCAGGGTTTCTTTAGGACCTGACACTCATCATCATTATTACAGGACATTCATTATTATTACTATTTTCAATCTATCTACTTTTGAGACTGGGTCTCATCTATTAGAAAGCCCATGTGACTCTGAGCTTCAGCCCCGAGCACTGGGATGACGGGAATATTGGCCTGCACCCTGCTTTTCCAGTGCTGTGGACTGAAGCCGGGCCTTTAGACCATCATGCCACCACAAGAGCCAGGCTCTCAGCCCGATTCGCTCTTCGGCTCTTACCCTTTCACCCCCTGACCAGACTCCTTTCCAAGCCTCCAAGCCCCCCCCCCCTCTCTCGCCCCATGCCCAGCGCTATTCTCTTCCTCAGCCAGTGACCTCACTACTCCACACAGGCTGGTCATGACTTTGTGACCACCCTGCTCTACCTTTGTAGTAGCTGGGTGCTAGGGTGGGCACCCAGCCTTCAGTGGCTCCTAACGTTGGCCTGCAGGTCCGTGGTGCTGCACAGTAGTGGGCAGCTCAGGGCACGAGTGCTCCCAGGCCCCGTTTCTGTTGCTCCAGGGTCCCTGCAGCATCCAAGGCCTCAACCATGGGTGAAATTGTTGTAATTTAAAAATCTCAGGAAGAGAAGTCACACCATACAACATGACTCACATGGGAGATTTATCGGAAGAGGAAAGAGAAGGGGCAGAAAGGGGACAGAAAAAGGGGCAGAAACCGGTCCTGGGGACAAGAGTGGTGGGAGAGGGACAGGGAGAGGGGACAGGAGGTGGGCAAGGCCCACCCTTTAAAAGGAACATAGCGAATGTGCACAGGAGGTGCTCTTAGTGACCACAGCTGAGGACGTATCCTGTCAGGACCCAAGGGCAGGCCAGTGCAGATGCCTGAATGCTAACATTCCTCCCTTTTGCTCATCATAAAAAGGTGAGGAGTTGGAAAGGGGTAGCAGGGCATGAGGACGCTGTGTTCTCAAGACTGCATCCTGCCGGCCTGGGGGGGGGGGGTTGACCATCTTTTGGGGACCTGAGAAAGCTGGGGGTGCTGGCCACGTCCCGGGGGAACCGGCTGTTTCACTTCTCACTGTCCATGCTCTATTGGGCCTTTCGGTGCCTCTAGGACCTGGCAAGATGCTGTCTGAGGTGGATCCAAGTCGACTCCCTGGAGCCCACAAGAACTTAAAGCCCCTGCTCCTTTCCCATCTCCACAGCATCACCTGGACACCCTCTGTCTATCTGATTCACCAGGAGACGCAGGCGATTGACTACTGAGGGCAGTCAATAGTAAAAAGTGAGACAGAACAAATTTGTACCACACTGGTAAGGCTGTCTCCCGAGAAGGCAAGGAAAAGTGACCGAGGAAAGGTCACCAGGGCCAGATGGAAATAGAACTGAGTAAATAGAAAGGGGAACTGGTGTGTGCTGAGCAAGACGAAGCTGGCTTCTCCATCCGAATCGCACATCACAGCAAACAGGACATTCAGAGAGGGAGAGTAGACAGAAAAAGAAAGTGGAGAATTCTTCCTCAGTTTCCCGACTGCCTGGCCCGAGGAATACTGAGGTCAGATTCGATTTGAAGGGAGAGGTCAGTAGTCTCCAAAAGACATCCCGATGGGAGCAAGGAGGTGTAAACGATAGCACAGTTCCCGCGACTGAGGCAGATAAGACCCAAGGGTCTGCAATTCCTAGCATCCCACGAATTCAAAGAGGGTCAGATTAAGTAGGCACAGGCTGTCCCGTGTATCATTACTCAGGAAAGAGCCAAGGGGGCTGGAGAGATGGCTCAGAGGTTAAGAGCATTGCCTGCTCTTCCAAAGGTCCTGAGTTCAATTCCCAGCAACCACATGGTGGCTCACAGCCATCTGTAATGAGATCTGATGCCCTCTTCTGGCCTGCAGGCATACACACAGAATATTGTATACATAACAAGTAAATAAATTAAAAAAAGAAAGAAAGAAAGAGCCAAGGGCTCCGAGCCCAAGAGAGACACAGTCGCTTGGTACCAGGACTTCCAGAAGAGTTAGGAGGCTAGGAGAAGACTGTGATCCAGAAAAGTAGCCTCAGTCCAGGGGAGTGGACAGAGGAGAGAGACCCAATTGAATGGAGGTGAAGAAGCTGCCAGTGAAGACAGCAGATTTGTTGCAGGTGGAAGAGAGCGGCTCTGTTGAGGGTGGAGCAGGTGGGCAGGGTCCCAGCGTAAAGTGATTACCTTTCGGTGGGCCCTGCCACTAAGCCAACATGCGGCAAGCAACAGTTAGTGTAAGAGGTTTATTGGGGGAGGGGGAAGGTGGAAGAGTGGAAGGGGTGACACCTCCATCCACCTATCGGATCGCTGGCACAATGTTGCAAAGGCTTCATAAAATATATATAGTGTATAATAGGGATATATATAAAATATAGATATAGAGTGTATATATATATATATAAATAGGGATATATATATAAAATATAGATATAGAGTGTCAGGAAGCAGTCATTTGGATTGCTATCTAAGGGATATTGAGACCAGGTCTAACTGCAAAGGTGAACGGAGTTCCCATGAGTGAGGCAGAGAAGTAAGATCCAAGAGTCTGCAATTCCTAGCGTCCCAGGAATCCGGAGAGGATCTAATTAAGTAGGCACAGGCTGTCCTGTGTGTGGGCCAAGAGCTCCGATCCTGAGAAAGCCATGGTTGCCTGGTACCAGGACTTGATGAGGTCAAAAGGCAAGAGATGAGTCCTCACTCGTGGGAAATGGCCAGAGGTGGGGAAGGGGTGGCTCAGCAATCATGCTGGTGTTGGATGGAGGGGCCCAGTGATATGTTAGTTGGAGAAGCAAGGCCGTTATATGTGGACTAGTTTCCAGGGTCCCAGCTCACCTCAGGGTTCATGGCACCAATATTATAATTTAAAAACCCGCTGTGAAGAGAAGTCACACCAGACAACAGAGCTCACATGGGAGGTTTATTGGAAGAGGAGAGACGATGGGGGGGGGGCAGGCAGAGACCAGTCTCTGAGGACAAGAGTGGCAGGAGAGAAAGAGGGATGGAGGGGGAGGAGAGGGAGAAAGATAGAGACTGGAGGTCCACCTTTTAAAAGGGAACATAGTGAACATGCAAAGGAGGTGCTCTTGGTGGTTGCAGCTGAGGACGTATCCTGTCAGGACCCCAAGGGCAGGCCAGTACAGATGCCTGAATGACATAAAAAAAGATGGTTATAACTTTTTGTTTTGTTTTTCGAGACAGGGTTTCTCTGTAAGTTTCTTTGGAGCCTGTCCTGGAACTAGCTCCGTTGACCAGACTGGCCTTGAACTGACAGAGATCCACCTGTCTCTGCCTCCCTCCTGAGTGCTGGAATTTAAAGGCGTATGCCACCACTGCCTGGCTGGTTATAACATTTTAATGGAATGATAAAAGGCAAAAGTCTGGTGGGCGGTGGTGGCGCACGCCTTTAATCCCAGCACTCGGGAGGCAGAGGCAGGCGGATCTCTGTGAGTTCGAGGCCAGCCTGGTCTACAGAGAGAGTTCCAGGACAGGATCCAAAGTTGCAGAGAAACCCTCTCAAAAAACAAAACAAACAAACAAAAGGCAAAAGTCTGGCAGGCGCACAGTTCAGCCTCCCGGTGATGAAAAGACAAGGTAGATTGCTCAGACTTGAGAAGCCCTGTTCTATATCCACACACCTTTGTTTTGTGATGACCACACAATATCCATAAGTATTTATATTTATTTATTTATTTATTTATTTATTTATTTATTTATTATGTATACAATATTCTGTCTGTGTGTATGCCTGAAGGCTAGAAGAGGGCACCAGACCTCATTACAGATGGTTGTGAGCCACCATGTGGTTGCTGGGAATTGAACTCAGGACCTTTAGAAGAGCAGGCAATGCTCTTAACCACTGAGCCATCTCTCCAGCCCTATCCATAAGTTTTAAATTTATTTTGAGACAGTTTGTAACCTAGACTAGCTTCCATCTTGCAGGGAGTCTCCTGGCTCTGCCTGTGCTGGGATTATAGGTGGTGCATCACCACACTGTTTATAGTTTCTCTCTCTCTCCCTCCCTCCCTCCCTCCCTCCCTCCCTCCCTCCCTCCCTCTCTCTCTCTCTCTTTCTCCTAACATTCATTTAATTATGTGTATGTATGTT
Source organism: Arvicola amphibius (assembly GCF_903992535.2). Classification (NCBI taxonomy): domain Eukaryota; kingdom Metazoa; phylum Chordata; class Mammalia; order Rodentia; family Cricetidae; genus Arvicola; species Arvicola amphibius. The sequence goes on from NC_052061.1 coordinate 14,870,525, forward strand.
TTGTCTGCATGTATGTCTGTGCACCTTGTGGGAGCCTGGTGCCCAAGAAGGCCAGCGGAGGGCACCAGGTTCCCTAGAACTGCATCTTACAGACACTTGTCAGCTGCCTGTGGGTGCTGGGAACCGAACCCATGTCCTCTGAAAGAGCAGCCCATGCTCTTAACTACCGAGCCATCTTCCAGCCCTCTTGTGTCTTTTTGTAATCACTAAAAATGCCCCAAACAAAACTTATTTATCATGTGTGTGTTGTGTGGGCACATTTGGAGGTCAATTTCACCCTTCCACTACATGGTCCTGGGGACTGAACTCAGGCCACCAGGCTTGGTGGCCAGCTACTGTCCCTGCATCTCACCCTCCCTGTTCTTCTAACTTTGAAATGGTTTCACTAAGTGAACTTGGCCGGCTGTGAGTCTGAGACTCTCCTGTGCTTCATTCCCCAATGTAGTCTCGGACAATTTGTTTGTCCAGGATGTGTTGATAGGCACATAGGTTGTCTCCAAGTTAGTTGGTAAGCTTTGTCTGTGGTAAGGGGGGTTGAGACAGGGTCTCTCATGTATCTCTGGCTAGTCTCAAACTGTTTATTTTCCTGTCTCAGCCTCCTGAGTGCTAGGATTACAGGCGCACATCATTATAACAGGCCACTGGTAAGGTTTTGTTGTTTCTGTTTATTTATTTGGTTGGCTTTGGTTTTATGAGACAGGATCTTACTATATAACCCTGGCTATCCTGGGACTTGCTCTGTAGACTAGGCTGGCCTCAAACTCGTAAAGGTCCTCTTGAGTGTTAAGATTAAAAGAATGTAAATGTAAACCAACTTGGTTTACAGACTGAGTTCCAGAACAGCTAGGGCTGTTACACAGAGAAACCCTGTCTTACAAAGGGTATGGTCATGTGCTACCATGCCCAGCCCTGTTTTTTCTTTTCTTTTTTGTTTTGCTTTGCTTTTTTATTTTTGTTTTTTCGAGACAGGGTTTCTCTGTAGCTTTGGTTCCTGTCCTGGAACTAGGTCTTGTAGACCAGGTTGGCTTTGAACTCACAGAGATCTGCCTGCCTCTGCCTCTCTAGTACTAGGATTAAAGGCGTGCGCCACCACCGCCCAGCTGTTTTGCTTTTTTAGAAAGGGTCTCATGTAGCTCAGGCTGGCCTCAACTGTCTAATGTGACCAAGAATAAAGAATAACCTTGAATTCCTCATTCTTCTGCCTTTACTTCCCAAGTGTTGAGATTACAAGAGCATGCTACTATACTTAATCTTAATGAGCTTTTTAATCACGATTTAGATCATACACCACAATCTGGTCTGGTGGTGCCTGTAATCCTAACTATTTCAGAGGTGGCAAGGGAATTGACAGTTCAAGGCCAGTCTGAACTACTTAGGGATGTAGGTCAGAGATGGGGCACTTGCTTAACATGCAAGAAGGCTGTTCGTTCAATCCCCAGGAATAGTTCCAAACCTAAACAACAAAAATATCTCACAAAGAACCGGCCCTTTCAGGAGTAGGTGAGATGGCTCAGCGGTAAAGACGCTTGCTGCCGATACTGACAGCCTGAGCCAGTCTTTGGACCTACTGGGCGGAGAGGACTGACTCCCGCAAGTTTAGCATGATTGGTGCAGTATGGTGCATCTACACACACACACACACACACACACACACACACACACACACACACACATCTGTAGATAAATAAACGTAAAAAGAAGTGAGCATTTTAATTCTCATTAGGCTGGTTCAATGACATTAAGCACATTCTTGCGAAACTTGTGTCCTGTCCTCATTAAACATCAACTTCCCTGTTTGTCCTCTCCACGCCTCCAGGAACCTCTGTTGCCTTTCTGTCTCTGTGTTTAGATCAGCAAGTTTTCAGAAATGGATATTTAAGCATGCCAGTTCTCCTGAGCCTTCAATGGCTCCTACTGGCATTGGGCTAGAACAGAAGGAATAGCAGAAAATCTTAGACCAGTCACCTGGGAAGTAGGTGTTAGACTCTGGCTCTGGATGTGGGGATATCTCAGGCTTTGGGTAGGGGGTGCACTGTGGCTGTGCAGTCTAAGGTGGAGGAGGGAGAATCTTGGCAGCAGGTGCCTTGGCTCAGGGAGGTGTATTTCTGGGTCAAAGTGAAGCTGTGTGGTCTCGTACAGAGAGCAGGAGCTGGGGTGGCCCAGGGTCACACAAACCTTCATTCTATACAGACATTTGGGTCCTGGAGAGACCAAGCTATAGCTGGCACCGTGTTTGAAGCTGCCAAATCCTGGGGTGCTGGTCTGCTGTCCTCACGGGGATGTAAGCTGCTGGGGCAACTCTGGATTACCTCAGGAGAAGGAAAATTTGGAGGCCAGTGTCACAAGGTGCTCAGCTGTCTGCTGCCCTCAGCTTGCTTCAGGCGCCATCCTATGTCTGCCTGGAGGTCCAATGCAGCTGCAGCAACTACATGCATGTTCAGGCCGCTGCTCGGCGCAGTCGCTACACCGCTCAGCAAGAGGATACTACGGCACTCCGAGGCTTCTTTCAGAGCTCACACTTACCAAGCTGAGCTGCTGCCTGAGCCTTCCAGGATGAAAGACAAAGACACAAAGGGGCAAAGTGGCCACTGACTTTCTTCCTTCGCTTCTGAGAAAAGGTAGCTCCAGTGCAGCCTGGCAGTTCTGGATCATATTTACACGTATTTTGATTTTTTTTTTTATTTTTTCGAGACAGGGTTTCTCTGTGGCTTTGGAGCCTGTCCTGGAACTAGCTCTTTTAGACCAGGCTGGCCTTGGACTCACGGAACTCCACCTGCCTCTGTCTCCCAAGTGCTGGGATTTAAGGTTTGCACCACCACCCAGCTGAACACCTGTCTTTAGGTTTTTCAAAAATCAAGAAAGCCGCCGAGTGGTAGTGGCGAATGCCTTATAATACTCGGGAGGCAGAGGCAGGTGAATCTCTGTGAGTTCGAGGCCAGCCTGGTCTACAAGAGCTAGTTCCAGCATAGGATCCAAAACCACATAGAGAAACCCTGTCTCAAAAACAATAAGACTACATTTGAGCACAAGGGAGGCAGAAGCAGGTGGATCTCTGTGAGTTTGAGACCAGCCTGGTTTACACACAGAGTTCCAGGTCAGTCAGGGCTACACAGTGAGGTCCTGTCTCAACACCATCAAAATACATATTTGTTTATTCGAATCTATGTGTGGGGAGCATGCCACTTTGTAGGCATGGAGGTCCAAGGATAATCTGTAGGGTTCAGTTCTCTCCTTCTATCGTAGGGGTTCTAGGGATTGAACTCAGGTCGTTAGGCTTGGTGGCAGGCACCTCAACCTACTGAGCCATTCTGAGGTGGGATCTTGCTGTGCTGAACTCCTGAGTTTAAAGGCTCTTCCTACTTCAACTTTCTGAGTAACTAAGATTGTGGACATGTTCCATCAGTGCAGGCTCCTGACCTACATTTACTTCCTCATTTTAAAAGGTTTATTTTATGTGTTAGGGCTTGCATTTATGTCAACGCAGAAACATGTTGTACCTGCAGAGGCCAGAGGAGGGCGTCCCATCCCCAGGGACTGGAGTTACATATGGCCGTGAACTGCCATGTGGGTGCCGGGAATGAGATCTAGGGCCTCTGGAAGAGCAGTAAGTGCTCTGCTGAGTCAGAACATAGAGCCTACACATTTGTATACCATAAAAAAGAAACTGTGTGTGTATAATAACAATTCTATAAGTTCCATTTTACTAACGCGAAAATAAATAGGGGGACAGAGAAGTTAAATCACAAGGTGAAGTTTACAAAGCCAGTGACATTTTGAGACTATGATGCTAAAGGCTGAGTGGCAATGATAATCCTTCAGTCTAATGACTCAGTTTAAAAATTGAGATGTGGGAGGCTGGAGAAATGGCTCAGCGGTTAAGAGCACTGGCTGCTCTTCCAGAGGACCCAGGCAGCTCATAACTGTCTGTAACTTCTGTTCCAGGGGATCTGACACCCTTACAGATATACATGCAGGCAAAACACCAATGCACATAAAATACAAATAAATAATTAAAAAAGATTTATTAAAGAAGAAAAGAAAAAAATTGAGGTGTGATTGGGTGTGGTGACAAATGCCTTTAATCCCAGCACTTGGGAGGCAGAGGCAAGCACAGATCTCCGAGTTTGAGGTCGGCCTGGTCTACATAGGGAGTTCCAGGACAGCCAGGGCTACATAGTTTGTCTCACAAACAACAAAATAAAACAAAAGGTGGCTAACAATAAAAGACAACTAGTATCAACCTGTGTGATCATCACACAGTTCACATGCATGCACCCCTGTATGTATGCACGGTACCACACATGCTTGACACATACAGCCAGAAGTTGCCCTATTAGGCCAGAGAAACGATCTTGGGGCCCTGACCTTTGTGTGAATAGGCGCGGCTTTCTTTTCCCACTCTTGCTTCAATTTTGCAGATATAGGCCATATTCATAGTATTTTCCAAACAGGCAGGCAGGCAGGCAGGGAGTGAGGGCCTGGGAGACTGGGGCTGGGCAGAGTGCTCTTACCACCAAGGCTGCAGTGTGTAGACAGTGTGTTTGTGTTGTATGAGCGTGGATATCTAGACAGTATGCTGGATGAGGTAGGTGAACAGAGGGTACGGGGTCACTGTATGAACCCGGAAGCGGGAGGGGTATATATTACTTTTCCAAAGGACCTGGACTTGGTTTCCAGGACCAGGGTTAGAAGACTCACAGCTGCCTGTAACTCCAGCTGGCTCAAAAGGCACTTTCACATTTGCCCAAATCCACATATACATAAATAATGATAAATGTTTTAAAAAAACAATCCTGGCCCAACTCATTGCTCTGACGTAATCCAGACTGTTCAGATCTTTGACCTCGCCAGTATTTCTCCATGGCTGAGGCTGGTTCAAGAAGCCAGAGGCCAGGGCAGAACACTTAACACAGAGGAGGGTGGTACCGAAAGCTGGACACAGCCAGGAGAAGCCTCGGTTCTGTGGGACTCTCCTCTCAAGGAGTCACAGATGCCCTTAGCTGGGAGTGAACCCAGGGCTGTCGTTCCTGGTACCTGTGGGCACTGCCTTCGAGCCATGTCCCCAGCGCGGTTTCTCTGGGAGCTAACAAACTGCCTCCCCTCTTCCATCCATTTCCCAAGAGTGACTTGCATGGCATCTTGGTCAAAGGACAAAGACCACTCCAGTTCAGAAGCCCTTGGATTCAAGTTTTTTCGTTTTTATTATTTTTTTTGTTCTTTTTAATGTCATGCAATATTTCACAGTCCCAAGCCCACGTTTTTCAAACAAGATAGGAAAAAAAGAAAAAAAAGTTTTAAAAAGATAAAGGAAAAAAAGAAGCAAGGGAATCGGTGGTGGTGGTAAATTTTTCCTTTTTTTTCCCTTTTGTTATTTCAAGCAGGACCAAATGTCAGAAAAAAAAACCTGTTTTTCTTCAATCTTTTTTTTTGTCCTTTTAAAAACTGTTAGTGTTATTTTCTTGTAGTTGATCTCTGCAGGCAGTAATAAGTTTGGCGTGGCCCGCAAGCACTCCCGTGGGTCTGAGAAGTGTGTGGGGCGTGCAGCCGTCCCTCCGGCTCGCAGCCACCTTGGTTTCGTTCACCGGGAAAACGAAAGATTCAATTGAGATGATAAAACTCATCAATAGAAGCTATTTTTGTTTTTCTCCCCGGTTTTCTTTTTTAAAAACGTTATTGTTTATCATTTGCTGTGCGCCCGCTATAAGCGGGCACTGCGGGGAGGCGGGGCGGCTTAGCACCAGTCGTCCTCGCTCTCGCTGTAGGCGTCGTGCGCGCCCCTGCGGGCTGTGCGCGGCCGCGGCGCGCCGTGCCCCGCGTAGTAGCCGTTGGGCAGCCTGCGGCCGTGGCGCGGTGACGCGCAGCCGGCGGCGCGCGGAGTCCTGGGCGACCGCGGCGCGGGCTCGTGCGCGCCCCCTGGCTGCTCGCGCGGGTCGTCGGACTCGGTGTAGTCGGCACCGCGCGGCCGCGGGCCCTCAGGCGCATGCGCAGGCCAGCGAGGCGCGCGGCGGCAACCCCTGGGCGAGCCGCCAGGGGGCGGGGCGGGACCCGCGAGCCTGCGCGCCGCCGGCCTGCGCGGCGCGGGCGAGTAGGACACGAGCGGCCGCGGGGTGCAGGGGGTCTGGGGGAGCTGGCGGCGGCCGCGTCGCGGCGTGCTGGTGCCGGACGTAGAGGGGGCTGGGCTTCCACTGACGGAACTACTGCCCTACACGAAAATCGAAACAAAGGAAATCAAAAGCAAAGATACCACGGACCAACCAGGAGCACACGGGGACACACAGACGGGAGGGCGGGCGGGCGGGCGGCGGGACGGAGAAGTGGGGGGGGGGGGGCAAACCAACACAACAGTGAGGAGAGAAATGAGAAACGAGCTTCGTAAGTTTCCGAAGTCACTCACAGGCGTCCGCAGGACACGAGTCGCAGGGAAGCAGGGCCAAGGGGACAGCAAGAGCGGCGGGCTGCCCGCGCCCTGCCCCGCCCCCGCCCTCTCCCACCTCCTGCATCCCCGCCCCCGCCCACCCCGTCGGTTCAGTCTGGGCCTGCCACACGCACCTGTCTGTGTGTCGCGTGCTCCCGACCCTCACTGGGAGAGCGGGACCAGCGCTGCTCCCGGGCCCGCGCCCGGCTCGCGTCCGACCGCTCCTGTGCGTAGCGCTCCCGGTCAGGGGCCGGGGGATGGTGGTGGTGGTGGTGATGGTGATGGTGCGGCCGATGCTTCCGGTCCTTGGGCCGGCCCCGGTCTTGGTCCCGATCTTTGGAAGGCAGGTCACCGGATTGGGTGGTCATGCTCAGATCTGTCCCCAGACCTGAGTAGGAGACGATGGTGAGAGAGGGAGAAGGGGCCCAGAGAAGGGAAAGCAGGCCTGGAGGGTCTCCAGGCTCAGTGCAGCAGCCTCTCATTTCCTCCCTACTCTGGAACTCCCCCTCACTTTATTTTTACATTTATTTTCAGCGCACGCATCCTCCCGCGGTGGCACTCATCTGAAAGTTTGACCTTCCACTTTATGGGTTCCAGGAATCAAACTCGGTCTTCAGGCTTCAAACACCTTTACAGGCTAAGCCATTTGCTTGGCCCCTCCCTTTTCTCAGTGTTGAGAATATGACCAAGTTAGGACCATGTACGAGTTAGCTATACCTACTACCCAGACAACATCCCACTCAGCCTGGGGTGTTGCAGTCATGGGTCAGTGGCTAAATGTGTCTGCTGCTCTTGCATAAGATTTTTTCTTAAGATTTATGTATTTATTATGTATACAGCAGTCTGCCTGCATTTATGCCTGCACACCAGAAGAAAACACCAGATTTCATCACAGATGGTTGTGAGCCACCATGTGGTTGCTGGGAATTGAACTCAGGGCCTCTGGAAGAGCAGCCAGTGCTCTTAACCTCTGAGCCATCTCTCCAGCCCCTCTTGCATAAGATCTAAGTTCAGTTTCCTGCAGCCGTGTCCTGCAGCTCACAACTGCCCATAGCTCTAGATCCAGGAAATCCAACACTCACATCCCTCCTACCTCCCATTAAAAAAATAAAAATAAAATGCAGCTGGAAGGTGGTGGCACAGGTCTTTAATCCTAGCACTCGGGAGGCAGAGGCAGGCTGATCTCTGTGAGTTCAAGGCCAGCCTTGTCTACAAGAGTTCATTCCAGGACAGCTAGGCTGTTACACAGAGAAACCCTGTTTCGAAAAAGAAAAAAAAAAAAAATGCAGCGGGGCAGGTATGGTGGCCCACACTTTTAATCCTAGCACTTTGAAGACAGGCAGGCAGATCTTTGAGTTCAAGGCCAGCCTGGTCTATAGAGCAAGTTCTAGCACAGCCAGGGCTATACAGAGAAACCCTGTCTCGGGGGAGGAAACCACCAGCAAAATACCCAACAAACCAAACAGCCTTTAGTTCTAGCATTCAGGAGACAGAAGCAGAAAAATCTCCGTGAGTTCCAGGCCACCAACTAAGACCGCACAGTGAGGTCTCAAAATAACCAAATCTTACTTCTTTTGAATGTTAAAATTTGTGTGAGTGTGGGTGCAAGTATCACAAGATATGGAGGTTGGGACGGTCTTAGATGTTGGCTCTCATCATCTATCTTGTTTGAGACAGGGTCTCTTGTCATCTGCTGTGTATGTCATGCTAGCTGGCCCAAGAGCTTCTGGGGTCTCTTCTGTCTTCATCTCCCATCTCACCGTAGGAGGGCTGGGGTGACGGATGCTCACTGCCCTCTCTGTCTTTATGTGCTTCTTTACAAACGCAGGCCTAGTGCCTGCACGGCAGCTGCTGTACCTTTTGAGCCTCTCCAGCCTCTCTCTCTCTCTCTCTCTCTCTCTCTCTCTCACTCTCTCACTCTCTCTCTCTCTCTTTTTAAAGACGGTGTCTCTCGCTAGCCTGGAACTCAGGTGGGACCTTCCCAGCACCAGGTTACAGATATCCACTCCCATACCTGGTTTGCATGGGTGAGGGATCTTACATCAGCTCAGCTCATCATTCATGTGCAGCGCGTGCTTTACCCTACAGAGACACTACCCAGACCTCTTTCTTTTCTTTTGAGACAGGGTTTCTCTGTGTAGCCCTGACTGTTCTGGAACTTGCTCTGTAGATCAGGCTGGCCTCAAACTCAAAGATCTGCCCTACCTCTGCCTCCTGAGTGCTGGGATTAAAGCCCGACTCCTTCTTTGAATTGGGTTCTTATCTGTATCTTGGCTGGCCTCTAACTCCAGACCCTAGCCCCTTCCTTCCTAGCTTCCCACATGCTCGCATTAGTGGGGTGTATGCCCAGTCTTTGTCCCTACTTCTGCCCTTCAGCCTCCTCCTCCTCCCTACCTTCTGTTTTTTTGCAGAGCCTCTGTCCTTGGTTCTGTGGTAGCCTACCTGTGTCCACATCAGTGTAGCGGCCCAGAGAGCGCTCTGAGGTGCGGTGGCCACGGTCTCTGCGGCGCTGGTGGTACCGCTGATTCTCCTCAGGTGGCACCCGTTCCAGTGAGTAATCGTCCAGTCGTCTGGCTTTGGGCCCCAGCACAGAGGCTGAGCGCTTCATGGGGCTGGTATCAGAGATGGTCTGGGGGGGGGGGGGCAGGCGTGGGCAGAGTTAATGGTCAGCACTTTTGTGGCCTGCTCCTTCCAGCCCTGTAGCTGATGGGTAACAGAATCAGGGTGATGTGACCATCCAGGGACAGTGTCCAGGGGTGCAGTGGAGGTTTGAGTGTCTGGCTTGCTGGCTGCAAGGGTGGACCCTAAGGCTACTTAAGACCACTGACAGGAGTGTTACTGTTTCTTAGGGTGTGTGCTGGACTTTGGCCAGAAGGCCCGGGCTAAGCCTTGCCCCTCTGGTGTTAAGGCTGGCTAGCTGGCAAGAAGCATGCTCCACTTGCAGAGGGCAAGCCTGGGAGCCCTGCTTCTCCTCGGTCCAACTCTCTTGACCCTCATCCCCACCCCCAACTCTGACTCCTATCACCCAGGCCCAGCTTGGGCTGCCCTGGCAGTGGAGGCACTGGAGCGCTCTGAGTCTGCAGTCACTGTCCCACAACCCTTGGTCTTGCTCTGCCATGGACAGTCTTCAGTTCCCAGTAACAGGCAGAAGAAGGCAGGCCTCCTGGGCCAGGCCTGGGCCAGCTCTCATGTGCAGGAGCTAAAGGGACCTGAGGCAGAAGGCTAGTGGTCACTGGAGGAGTTGGAACAGACCCCCAAGAAAGGGGCAGGGTGGACAGGTTGGCCTCTTGGAGGCTCTGAAGACGAAGTGGGGTGCATTGTGGCCCCTTGCATACACAGGACACAACACACAAGGAAGGGGCTCCATGGGGGAGGGGGAGGGTCTGCAACAAAAGGGTGGGGGGTGGGGTGAAGGGCAGGGGAGATGGTGGGTACTGGCACAAAAAGGGCAGGGAGGGAGAGGGGGCTGGAGCCGAGCTGGCCGGGCGCGGTACATACACTGAGGTTATTTCCACGTGGCCGGCCCCTTCTCCTCTGTCCCAGCCCCACAGGATGGCGCACACAGAAAAAAAACAGAAAAAAGGAAATAAATATAAAAGGCAAAAGTGATGGTGAGGTGGTGGGTGGCACATGGTGGAGGTGGTGGGCAGAGAGAGGTTAAACTTTCCGGTGTTGAGTGAGGGGGTGCCCCAGGACCCGGATGGCTGTCCCCCACAACAGGCACAGAAGAAACAGGAGACAAACAGACAGATGGCAGAGACATGAGACTGACAGATGGGACAGCAAGGCCACAGGCTCCTGGCCCATTTCATGCGATGCACTGCGGCACAGCACCCCTCCCCCACCTCACCCCAGCTTCAGCTCAAAGCTCCCAGGTGGCCATCAACCCAGCTTGGCTCATCTCTGTTTTGGGGCCAGCAGGCCAGGCCTGACAGAAGGGACTGGGCAGCCACATGCACCCCAAGGTCACAGCAGCCAGAGGCCAGGCCCTTGGGCCATGATGACCCAGCCAGGCGCAGCAAATATGCTACATAACACAGGGCAAGCTGCCCCAGCCAGACATGCCGGCCCCCCTCCTGCAGCCCCCTCCTCCTGCCCTTTCTCCTTGTCCTCGGACGGGGCGCCTCAGGCCAGCCTGGGCTTTATCCCCATCTCTTACTGTGCATTAGCCAGGCATGCTTTAGTTTCCTCTATCCCCATGGGGCTCTTGCCTTCCCTACAAGGGGCCGAAATAGCTAAGTGAAGCAGCCACACTGAGACACATACCAGGTACACACCCAGCCACGCCACCCCTCCCAGACGCGTGACAGAAGATACGCCCCAGCCATCCCAGGCCCACACAGACTCTGCCTTCAGAGTCCTCAGATGTGCCCTGTTCCTGAAGGCAGCAGGCCATGTGCCTGCATACAAACAGGCGCGATGCCTACAGATGCCTGTTACACTGGTAGCATGCAGGTGCATGTATGTACAGGTACACATGTAAGGTGTGTTTGAACTGCGTGGGTAGCAGGACTTCTTTTTTTTCTGTGATGGGACCCTGCCCATGCTAAGCACACCATGAGCGAGCTCCAGCTTTAGAAGTAGGATTCTCTTTTCTTTCTAAAAATTAGCTTATTATTTGTGTGTATGTGTGTGAGTTTGTGGGCCTGTATGGAGGCCTGAGTAGGCCAGGAAAGGTGTCAGTCCCCTGGAGCTCCCATCACGGGCTGTGAGCTGACATTTGGTGGAGGTGCTGGGGTCAGTGCTGGCCCTTCTGCAGGAGCACTGCACGCTCTCACCCAATGAGCCACCTCTCCAGATAGCAGTCAGGGTTCTTAAGTTCTGTTGTGAGACAGGATCTCACATAGTTGAGGTTGGCCTCAAACTAGCTAAATAGCAGTGTCTGGCCTTGAATTCCTGATCTCCACTTCCCAAATGCTGGGATTATAGATGTAAACCCTATTGTTTGTTTTGAGATATGGTCCAGGTCTGTAGCCTAAACTGGCCTGGACCTCCTCTTCTCAGTTTCCTGAGTGCTTGGGATACCACTACCTGCTGCTGAAGCTGGGATTCCCACCTCTCAGCAGAGCTGGACCCACCCCTTCCCTGTGTTCCCAATAGGGCAGTGACTGCTATGTTCTACAAGGGTGCCCAGTCTCTTGATGGCTTCTGGTAGGGAGTGGTTGGAGGACCAGACCTGCTGGGTGCACTGAAGGAGCAGGGAAAGGGTAAGGGTCCCCTGCAGGAAGCTGCGGGAGATCCCACTCAGCCAGTGTCTCTAAGGGAGAGGTACAGGGTTCTTAGGAAGTGTGTGGGCATGGCCCAGAACCCTGCAAGCTCTCACCTGGTTCTCTGCTGGGAGGCGGGGCATGGAGGCGGCCCTGGCCTGGCCTTCCATGGGGAGGTAGTGTTCGCTGTCTGAGTAGCCATCCGTACCCATTTCTCGCATCTCCACAGACTGTCAGGCAGAGGGTGGGTGGGGCTGGGTGAGTCTGGGGCCTGACCATGTGTGTGGGAGACCCTTTCTGCCTGAACCACCCAGCCTGGGGGAGGGGGCAGCAGCACCTGCGAGTTGGGCTGGCTGTTAGGCATGTCACTGGGTGGCCCTCGCTCTGGGCTCCATGTGCCAGTCTTCTGGAACATCTCTTGGGCTCGCTGGGTCACCCAGGACGGGCTCTCCTTCATGCTGCTTTCCTGAGCCATCCTGCACAGGGACAGAGGCCAAGAAGGACATATGTGCTCTGGGATTCAGGAACCTGGGGCCTCATACCCACTGACAACTGCCCAGCTGGCTACTCACAGGCCTCCTCCTGGGTCCAGCTGAGTGGATGGAAGGGCATTCTGGCTGGGCCCTCCCTCCTGTGTTGGTGATGGAGGTTCCATGCGCTGGAACATGAGTGGTGTCCGGTTCTGGGAAGGCGAGAAGGTAGTGAGCGTGTGCAGGGAGGGCTGACAGAACCAGCACTGACAGGAAGCTGGGGCTGGCCCTGTGATGCTGGGGTCAAATCCAGGGCCTTGTGTCTTCCACCAAGCCACTCCCTCACCCTTGACACCCACCCCCACACAGACAGGTTTGCTCTACTTGTATGTCTATCCATTTCTTCTTCTTTATTTTTTTTTAAGGGTGGATCTTTCCATTTTTAGACCTGGAACTCTGCCTGCCTCTGCCTCCCTAGTGCTCTAGTTAATTTTTTATCTATTACTTAAATTTATTTATTTATATTGTGTATTATGTATGAACAAATAAATTATTTATCTTTATTTATCTTTTTGTGCATCCACATGCCACTGAGAATGGAACTCAGGTCCTCAAAGACAGGAACTTTACCCTCTGAACTATTTTTTGAGACCCTGTTCAACTTTTGACATTGTGACACAATATTGTCATCTATAAAGTTCATTCTGGAGACCCTTGCAACCGAGTTATATATGTATCTCCCACCCAGATTCCTTCAGAACTAAACCATTTATCAGGAACCCTTTACCATGCTCAGCCTCCTCATCCCACACCTTCAACCAGTCCAGAAACCTCTGTGCATGTTCTCCCATATACAGCCACCAGAGGGTGCCAGCGAGCACACAGTGGACAGCTCTTCCAATACTAGATCCCTTTTCTGCACCTATGCCATTTGGAATAATAGCCAGAGTCCACCCTGTACAGGTTAAGCCCTGTACTCCTAGTGCTCTCATCTTCTCCCACATTCTGCCTTGCTCTGTTTTGTCTGTCACCCTGACCTCTTCAGTATCAGGCAAGGTCCAGCCTCAGGGCCTTGTACAGGCTGTTCTCTCTGCTTGCAATGCTCTGGTTTAACACTTTTCCTCGAAGAGTGACACATTCCTTCTTGTTCTTTAACACACAAGGCAAGCAGCTCAAAAAGCGTAAGGAAGTCCCTGAGACTGACCAGATTCACTTGGTCCCTCCCTGCCAGAGTAAGCAACGAGGACAACTAAGAGTCACTGTCAGGAACCAAGCTGCACTACAGAGCCTGGAATATGGCCGGGCGGTGGTGGCGCGCGCCTTTAATCCTAGCACTCGGGAAGCAGAGGCAGGCAGATCTCTGTGAGTTTTTGAGGCCAGCCTGGGCTGCAGATCCAGTTCCAGGATAACCAGGGCTACACAGAGAAATCCTTTCTCAAAAGAAAAAAAATATTTTCCAGTCAGCTGAGCTACCTGCAGAATGTGCTCCAGGTTCCCAACTTTTGTGAGCTGTCACCCATGCTGGGGTGAGTTTTGGTGATACATTGTCTTTGAGTAATTTCTGATTTTGTTTTGTTTTGAGACAGGGTTTCTCTGTGTAACAGTCCTGGGTGTCTTGGAACTGGCTTTGTAGACCAGGCTAGCGTCGAACTCACTGAAATTTGCCTGCCTCTGCCTCCCATGTGCTAGAATTAAATTATAGGCATGTGCCACCACTGCCTGGTTATTTCTGATTCTTTTTTTAAAAATTTATTTATTTATTTATTTATTTATTTATTTATTTATTTATTTATTAGGTATACAATATTCTGTCTGCATATATGCCTCCAGGCCAGAAGAGGGCACCAGATCTCATTACAAGATGGCTGTGAGCCACCATGTGGTTGCTGGGAATTGAACTCAGGACCTTCGGAAGAGCAGGCAATGCTCTTAACCGCTGAGCCATCTCGCCAGCCCTATTTCTGATTCTTTTTTGTTTGTTTTTTGAGATTGGGTTTCTCTGTAGCTTTGGAGCCTGTCCTGGAACTAGCTCTTGTAGACCAGGCTGGCCTCGAACTCACAGAAATCCGCCTGCCTCTGCCTCCAGAGTGCTGGGATTAAAGGTGTGCGCCACCACCGCCTGGCTCATTTCTGATTCTTAAGTAACCCCAATAAAACTCATGTTGTCCTAGTTGAACTTTTGTCTGTTGTGGGTTCCCTATCTGGGGTGAGTGTCAGATCTCTCCTGAAACAGTTTTGTCACACAGCAAATGTCTCACCCTGGAAACAAACCCCTTCCTTCTTTTCTTTCTTTCTATCTGCTTTCCTCTGCCTCCCTAGGGCTGGAATTAAAGGCGTGTGCCACCATGCCTGGTGTCCGACACTTTTAAAAATCTTACCATTTTATGTGCATGTGTGTTTGTGTGCCATACATGATCAGGTGACCACAGAGGCTAGAAGAGGGCATTCCAGGCTGTTGTAAGACACCCCGTGGGTGGTGGGAACTAAACACAGGCTCTCTGCAAGAGCACTCGCCCTCAGCTCTTAACTGCTGAGCCACGTCTCCAGGCCCTTTGCTTTCCACCTCAGCTCTGCTGGGACGGCACTTCTCCTGGGAGGGTGTCCCCGACAGCTTATTTCACACCACACACCCCTGTTCTAGCACTGGATGTTCTTTGGTTGGTTCCGTTTCCCCCCATGGCACTATCTGCCGCTATAAAAACAGTCATTTAGTCTTTTCAACTACGTCAGGGCAGACGTCCATGCCAGAGTCTTAAACAGTGACCGGCACAACAGATACTGAGTACCTGTTGGCGGCTGAAAGTTTATTGGTTAGGTGTTCGTGAAATGGCCCACCCTCAGCACGCTCCTTGTCTTGAGTTCCCATGAAGACCACCAGACCTGGCACCCCACCCCTGGCACCCCCAGCAATGGGAGTACCTGCTCCTCTCTCATGGCCTGAAGCTTCTTGGCCTTGCTCTGCCGGTAGTACTCCATGATCATCATGGCCGCGTAGATCTTGCCCACTGTCAGGTCTGTGGCTGTGGAGGACAGGCAAGCTCTCATGTAGGCCGGGCCCCTCCCTGATCCGCCCCTGCCCCTCCCTGGGCTTGTGCTTACACTTGTGAGGAGTGACCAGCAGATCCAGGGTCTTCTGGGACAGGTTGGGCCAAATGGCCATCATCTCCTTTCGGAGCTCTGCATCCATTTGCTGCTTGTCGGCTCCGCCTACAATTTGGGGAGTAGGAGGTTGGGCATCTGCAGAGCTGGGCTCTGGGGCCACTGTCAGGACCCACAGGTCTGGCCTAGAGGCACCGGAAGGGCCAGGATTGCATCCTGGCTTCCACTTACCAACTGTGTTCCTAGGGTTGGCTACCTCTCACTGCCTCAGTTTCTCCACTGGTGAAAACCATCAAGGTGAGTTATAGCACTTGCCCTACCTGCTGTTTGCTGACCCAAGCAGTGTATGTGTGTGCCACGTTGGGACAGCACCTCCAGGCCATTACTGTCACAGTGCTGAAGTTCAAGTCCACAAACTGGTTGGCATCAGAGTTTTGGGTGGAGGCTACTCTGGGTGCTGGGGATGGAACCCGGGATCTTGCATATACTAGGCAAGAGCTACACCACCGAACCACACCAAAAACGTCTGGAATGACAGACAGCCTTATTCTGTGAACAAGGCAGCCGATAGTTGGTACCAGGAAAGTGTATCAACCAGGTTGGAGACATATAAATATGTGTGCATGCGTGTGGAGGTCAGAGGCGAGCCTTGGCTGTCATTCCTCAGGAGCCATCTGTCTTGTTTTTTGAAACTGGATTTCTCACTGGCCTGGGATTCACCCATTAGGTAAGGGTCCCGAGGATTCATCTGTCTCCACCTACCCAGTGCTCGACTAGTGTTTGTCGCTCTGCACAGGTTCTCGGTGACTGAAGGGCTTCTCACTGTACAGCAAACTTTACTGACTGAGCTGTCTCCCAGCCCCTAGTTTTCCCTGCTGTAAGCTTTCTCTTTCCATCTTTCCATAGCATTTATTTATTTGTGTGTGTGTGTGTGTGTGTGTGTCAGAGAGAGAGAGAGAGAGAGAGAGAGAGAGAGAGAGAGAGAGAGAGAGAGAGAGAGGAAGTCAGAGGACAACTTAGAGGAGCTAGTTCTCTCCTCCCACCATATGGGTTCCAGGTATCCAGTTCATGTCAAAAGCCTTGGTAGCAAACACTTTCACCTGCGGAGCCATTTGACAGTGCCCCAGACCCTGATTTCTCTGTAACTTTGGACCCTGGAACTAGCTCTTGTAGACCAGGCTGGCCTCAAACTCACAGAGATCCACCTGCTTCTGCCTCCTAAGTGCTGGGATTAAAGGCATGCGCCACCACCACCCGGCCTGATTTAAAATTTTATCTTCTTACTGATTTGGGGGTATGTGGGGCTGGGGACTGAACTCAGGACTTAGACATGCTAAGAGCATGCTCTGTTGCTGAGCCACGCACCAGCCCTACTGTGCTGTTATCTGAGTACACAGAACTGAGTGGGCGGTGCATGCCTGCAGACCCAGCGCCCGGAGCTAGAGGCAGGAGGCTCAGAATTCTAGGCCAGCTTCCACTACACAAATATAAAAACTGCTGCTCTAAGCCCGCTATCCTGGTACGAGGGAGGCCGAGGCAGGCGGACTGAACGTTCAGGCCTGGGACTAGGGAGATGGCTTAGTGGGCAGGAGAACATGCTGTGTGTGCACAAGGACCTCAGTGTGGATTCCCAGAAGCCATGGGAAGAGCTGTGCACAGCTGTACACCAGCACTGGAGGGTGGAGGTCCCGAGAGTTTGCTGACTGGCCATGTTGCCCACCATTTGGTGAGCAGATGTGGCCTTGTGGGCTTGAAATTCCAGAGCCACGGACAAAACGTGAGCAAAGGGGCAGGCAACAAAGGAGGGGGCCTGACATCCTTCCTTTGGCACACCCACCAATGGGTGAGTACTCCCGGATGTTCATGTGCACACGGGAGGAGGGAAGAGAGGGAGAAAAGGAAGAGGAGGGAGGGAAAATGAATGAATCACAAAATAAGTTCAAAGTTGGCCTGGATAATTTAACGAGACTCTATCTCAGAAGGAGGGCTGGGGATATGGCTCAGGTGGTAAAGTGTTTGCATACACAGACAGCTGGGTTCCATCCCCAGCACCCAAGATAAATAAATACAAACTAAAAACCAGATACTTGCCCAGCATGTACAAGGCCTTGGGTTCTAATACCAAGATAAAGAGGGGAATGCTTAATGTGTTAGTGAGAGGCAGGGGCATGACTAAGTCTAATCTTTTATTTTTGTTGCTGTTTTTTTTTTTTTTTCTAGACAGGGTTTCTATGTGCAGCCCTGGCTGTCCTGTAAACCAAGTTGGCCTCGAGCTCAGAGATCCACCTGCCTCTGGCTCTATATCCAGTTTGGGGTATGTTTAGTAACGGAACACAGACAAGCAACCCAGTGATCTGTGACAGGAGCCTGTGCTACCCTGACACCCGACAGAGGCTACCAGCCCTTTCCCCACTAGTCCACTGCACAAAATGTTTGTTGTAGCATGTTTCTAGCCCCTTATCCCAGCCATGGGGGTCCCTGGAGCTCCAGGTCGGGAGAGCAGGATTGTGACCCTTCAAGACGGGTATGAGCACAGTGACCTGCCACTTGGAGGATTCATTAGCAGTATGGGGGTCCTCCATGTATCCCTTTACTTTGTGACCCAAGGCAG
This sequence comes from Arvicola amphibius, assembly GCF_903992535.2. Lineage (NCBI taxonomy): Eukaryota > Metazoa > Chordata > Mammalia > Rodentia > Cricetidae > Arvicola > Arvicola amphibius. Next base: position 14,888,327 of record NC_052061.1, read on the forward strand.
GTGACAGTAGGGTCAGAGAGTCTTTTTCAAGTCAATCCTTTCTTTGGTGTTTTGAGGCAGGATCTTACTAAACAGCCAGGCTGGCCTGGAACTCAAAGTCCGTCTGCCCCAGTCTCTGCAGTGCTGGGGTCACTGTGCGCTGTGGCAGTAGCTTCCTCTGCCCTAGCTTTAAGGGACTCTGACCAGCAGAGTCCCATTCACAAACAGAAGGTAGACAGCAGAGAAATGACCCGTTTTGGTTTGAGCCACAGAGACCTTGGGGCTGTTACGGTGACAGCCTTCATCGTGGCCTGTGTGGCCTGCTGGAGCAGGACTGAAGTCCTAGACCAGGAGGCTTGGTTGGAGATGTGACTCAGTGTATACTTTTTCTTTAGTGTCCTACTTAGCTTTAACTGTTAATTTGGTTCAGCCTCGCTAGAGCCACCCAGATCAGATGGGCCTGGTGCGTGTCTGTCTGTGGGGTTGTTTGGATGGTTGATGTAAGAAAGCCCCACCTACTGTGGGCAGGCCAGCTCCCTGGGCAGGCGGGCCTGGAGCTGTATAGGGAAGCTAGTTGTCATCTGGGGAGTTTGCTCAGTGCTTTTAGAGGACCCAGGTCCAGTTCCTGCACCCACATGGCACCGCCCGTCTGCAACCCCAGTCCTCGGGGACCTGATGTCCTCTTCTGACCTATGCTTGCAGGTGGTACCCGTGCATCCAGGCAGAAGACTCATTCACATAAAATAAACAAAATAGGCCAAATAAAAAAGAAACAAACTCTTTAGAAAAATAAAATAAAGCCAGGCATGGTGGTACACACCTTTAATCCCAGCACTTGGGAGGCAGAGGCAGGTGAATCTCTCTGAGTTCGAGGCCAGCCTGGTCTATAGAGCAAGTTCCAGGACAGCCAGAGATTTTATACAGAGAAGTCCTGTCTCGAAAAATCCAAAACAACAACAAAAAACAAAAATAAAACCAACCAACCAAACAAAAGCAAGCTAGCTAAAGTCTGGAGAGACTGACTGTAGTTAAGAACACATACGACTTTTGCAAAAGACCCAGGTTCGTTCCCAGGACCACAAGTACCTATAACTCAAGCTCCAGGAACCCAAAGAATCAGACAACCTCTTCTAGTCTCTGCAGGCACCAAGCACACACATGATGCATAGACATGCACCCAGACAGAACACCCATATATGTTAAATAAATAAGAAGTTGCCGGGTGTGGTGGCGTATGCCTTTAGTCCCAGCGCTCGGGAGGCAGAGGCCAGCCTGGCCCACACAGGAGAGGCAGGTGGCACATGCCTGATGCTTAGGGTTGGATCTCTCTTCCCACTCTATGGGTCTGGGAGGATGGACACTGATTTGCAGACCTGGTGACAGCCCTTTGCTCACAGAGCCATCTCTGATGGGGTCTCCTGCACCTTTGGGGACAAGGTTTCTCACTGATCCTGGTGCTCACCCATGTGTCTAGACCGCTATAAAGTGAGTTCCAGGGGTCCATCTGCCTGTTCTCCAGAGCTGTGTTTACAGATGTGCGTCGCCACATCCAGCTTTTATTCAGGTACTGAGTATCCAAGCTCCAGTCCCCACGCTTGAGTGACAGGCACTTTAGTGACTGAGCTGTTTCTTCTGCTCTCTCTCCCCCTTACGATGGTTCAGACATGCTGACCTCTGTCTTAGGTATAGTAGACGCAGCCCTGCTTCAGGACCTCTCAACAAGCTGTTTTCTCTGCAGTGACTGTTCTTACATATGGCTGCCTCACGCAGCTCTTTCAGGTCTGTGTCCAAATGTTTTACTAAAGAGGCATACTGAAGGTACGGTGGCGATGCACACCTTTATATCCCAGCACTCAGGAGGCAGAGGCAGCGGATCTCTGTGAGTTCGAGGCCAGCCTGTTCTTCAGAGAAAATTCCAGGAAAGCCAGAGAAACCCTGTGTTGAGAAACAAAAGGGGGTGGGAAAAAGGGCACATTGGGGGACCTACCATCTCTTTACATCTTATTTTTAAGAGGGTCTCATTGTGTGGCCCTGGTTCATCCAGAACTTGATATGTAGAGTGGAAAGCTCTCAGACTGACAATCCACCTGCCTCTGCCTCCCAATGCTGGGACTAACAACATACTTCACCATGCCTGGCTTTTTTGGGGGGAAGTTATTTTTAAGAAAGATTTTATTTGTTTTTGAGTGTATGATTTGCTTCTTTGTATGTGTGTACTATGTGCATTTCTGGTTACTGTGGATGCCAGAAGAAGGTGTCAGATCTCCTGGAATTGGAGTTAGGAGGTTTGAACCAAACCTGGGTGCTCTGAACTGCTGAGCCATCTCTCCAGGCCTATTAAGGTTGTGTGTGTTTGCAATTTAATAGAGTTATTATGGAGTCATGGATGACCTAGAACTCACAGGTAGGCTACCACATTCTAGCAGACTTCCTATCTTACCCTTCAGCTCCACTGTGGCTGGACCAAGCAATGTTCATGTGTGGACAGAATTGGAAATGGATTTTCCCTGAAATCTTCAGAAAAGAGCTCAGCTTGGGCCTCGTGGAACACTGAGCATAGAGCCACGTAGCCTGCCCGTGTTAAAGTGCTATTTTTTTTCAGATTTATTATGTATTCAATGTTCTGCCTACATGTGTCTCTGCAGGCCAGAAGAGGGCACCAGGTCTCATTACAGGTGGTTGTGAGCCTTCATGTCATTGCTGGGAATTGAACTCAGGACCTCTGGAAGAGCAATGTTCTTACCCACTGAGTCATCTCTCCGGCCCCACTATTTTTTAAAAAATGGTATGTTTTATTTAATATAGGCTGAACCTCAATCAAATTAATTCTATTCATTTATTTGTGTGTGTGTGCCTGTGTGGGTTCTTTTTTTCCCCCCCAACCTCCCTGTGTGGGTTCTTGTGGAGGTCAGAGGAAACTTCTGGGAGTCATTCTCTTTTTCCACCATGTAGGTCCCCGGGATTAAAATCAGGTTGTTAGCCTTTAGTCCGTGTGTGTGTGTGTGTGTGGGGTGCCCATGTTCTCTGTGTATAGGTGTGTGGTGTGTACACAGGTGTGTGCTCTGTGCACAGGTGTGGGGTGTACTGTGTGCATGGGTGTGTGGTGTGTGCTGAGTGCAGAGGTGTGGTGTGTGCTCTGTGCACAGGTGTGGGGTGTACTGTGTGCATGGGTGTGTGGTGTGTGCTGAGTGCAGAGGTGTGGTGTGTGCTCTGTGCACAGGTGTGGGGTGTGCTGTTTGCACAGGTGTGTGGTGTGCTCTGTATACAGGTGTATGGTGTGTGTTCTGTGCACCGGTGTGGGGTGTGCTCTGTTCACAGGTGTGGGTGTGCTCTGTTCACAGGTGTGGGGTGTGCTCTTTCACAGGTGTGGGGTGTGCTCTTTCACAGGTGTGTGGTGTGCTCTGTTCACAGGTGTGGGATGTGCTCTATGCACAGGTGTGGGGTGTGCTGTGCACAGGTGTGGTGTGTGGTGTGTGCACAGGTGTGGTGTGTGCTGTGTGCACGGGTGTGGGGTGTTCTGTGTGCATGGGTGTGGGGTGTGCTGTGTGCATGGGTGTGCTGTGTGCACGGGTGTGGGGTGTGCTCTTTCACAAGTGTGGGGTGTGCTGTGTGCACAGGTGTGGGGTGTGCTGTGTGCACAGATGTGGGTGTGCTCTGTTCACAGGTGTGGTGTGTGCTCTGTTCACAGGTGTGGTGTGCTGTGCACAGGTGTGGGGTGTGCTGTGTGCACAGGTGTGGGGTGTGCTGTGCACAGTGTGGTGTGTGCTGTGTGCACAGGTGTGGTGTGTGCTGTGTGCACGGGTGTGGGGTGTGCTGTGTGCACGGGTGTGGGGTGTGCTGTGTGCACGGGTGTGGGGTGTGCTGTGTGCATGGGTGTGCTGTGTGCACAGGTGTGGGGTGTGCTCTTTCACAAGTGTGGGGTGTGCTGTGTGCACAGGTGTGGGGTGTGCTTGTGCACAGGTATGGGGTATGCTGTGTGCACAGGTGCGGCCCCTACATGCAGAGGCCAGAGCAGGACTTGTGGTGCCCTTCTCTACTTCCTCTCTAGCTACTCTTTTGAGACAGGGTCTCTTGGAGCCTAAAGCTCATGGTTTTGACTCTCAGGATCTGCCTGTCTCTGCCTGCTAATATAGGAGCTACAACAGAGCCATAATGCTCTAGGTTTTGTTGTTATTGATTTTATGTTTGTGTGTGCGTGTGTGTGCACATGCACGTGGGGATTTTCAGGTCCTCACGTTTGCACAGCAAATGCTTTTACCCACTGAGCCATCTTCCCATCTTCCCTGCCATGATGTTTTGTTGTTGTTTTGAAGACAGGGTTTCTCTGTAGCTTTGGAGCCTGTTCTGGAACTCACTCTGTAGACCAGGCTGGCCTCAAACTCACAGAGATCCTGCCTCTGCCTCCCGAGTGCTGGAATTAAAGGAGTGCATTCCCTCCACTGGTTTTATGGCCGGGTTGTTGGATATGAACATCCCCCACGTCACTTCATCACCCGTCTAGAGAAGGGGGGCTGCTGGGGGTGAGTCCCACTTCCTGTACTCGCCAGCTCCCTTGAGGTGGATGCTGTGATCAGTCAGTCTCCTGCTCCTGCGGTCATGTCACCCTGCTGGACTGTATCCCTCTGAAACTGAACCAAAATAAACACCTTCTCTCCCCAAGTTCCTTCTGCTGGGTCGTTTCCACAGCAACAAGGGCCACAGCCCACGGTGTCGAAGCTTCAGCCTCACAAGGTCAGAACCTTCGCTAGCCCCACCCTTTTCTCATGGCCTCTTAGACTGCATCTAAGATCCTGACTGTGCCAATGCTACACAGAAGGGCCATCAGTTTCCCCAAATCCAGCAGGGTGGCCGTGTGGAGGAACTTCCCACAATGTGCAGTGGTCTCATGGGAGAGCCCAAGACAACACGTGCATTCCTGACTTGGCAGGAATCTTACAGTGTTGGTTGTGAAATGCCTCGGAGGTGATCGCCCAGGGCCTTCCCCTCATATTCGGGTCAGCACACAGGATAAACGTAAGACAGAGTGGGAAGCTAACCTTAGAGACTAAAGGACACCACTCTCAGCAGGACATGGTGGCATGCCTTTAATCCTAGTGCTCAGAGGTTGGGGCAGGTGGATCTTTCTTAGTTGAGTCCAGCCTGTGGCCTCACAGACATAGTGAGTTCCTAGATAGCCAGAGCTACATAGAGACCCAGTCACAACCAACCAACTAGCCAACAACAAAAGCCTGCTTCAAAATAAATCCACCTGGGCATGGTGGCCAGGTCTTTAATGCTAGCACGCAGGAAGCAGAGGTACTCGGACTTCTGAGTTTAAGCTAGTCTGGTCTATAATAGCAGCTCCAGTCCAGCTAGGGCTGCAGAGCAAAAGCCTGAAAAGAAAAATAAGAAAGAAAGAGAAAAAAAAGAAAAGAAATCCCAGCACTCAGGAGGCAGAGGCAGGTAGATCTTTGTGAGCTCAAGACTAGCCTGGTCTACACAGTGTGTCAACATACGACAGCCAAGGCTACACAGAGAAACCCTGTCTCAAAAAACAAACAGAACAAAAAACATTGAAAACATGAAAAATTTACCAGCTAGTATAAAAGATTGAAAATTTCAAGAAGAAATGAAATGGGAGAGAGCTAGAGAGATGACTCAGTGGCTATGCACACTTACTGGAGGCATGCGAGCCATGTGGTCACATGTAAATTAATAAAAATGGGTTAATTTAAGTTATGAGCTGGTTAGAAACATGCCTAAGCTACCATAATTACTAATAAGTCTCTGTGTTGTGATTTGGGAGCTGGCAGGAGGAACAGAAATGTCTGCCTACAAATGGCGCCCATGTTGGCTGCCAGATGCGTTTATCTAATTATTCTTTACCAGTAAAAACTCAAGAATCAGATATGTGGTAAGCACCTGAATGATTAGAGAAGTTACCAGTTACCTCCTTTCTATTCATCCTTCTCTAAGACCCACTCTACTACTTCCTGTCTCTCTATCTGTCCTCAGTCCTCCAATCCTCCAAAACCTCTATGGTTAATTTTAGTCAGTCAGTAGCTTAGCTCCACCCTCTGATTCAAAGCAAAGTTTTGACAGTCTTGGAAGTGTCAGAATGCAATCAAAATATTACACAACACTTCCTGCTCCTGCAAAGGACCCACTTTTGGGTCCCAGCATCTATATCGGGCAGTTCACAACCACCTGTAACTCCAGTTCCTGGGCATATGACTTCCTCTTTTGGCCTCCTTGGACACCAGGCACACATGTGGTGCACAGGCCTACACTGTTTCTCTGTGTAGCCCTGGCTGTCCTGGAACTTACTTGTAGACCAGGCTGGCCTTGGACTCAGAGATGCGCCTACAGGGATTAAAGGTATGTGCTGCGACCACCCAGTTTGCATCCCTAAAATTGTTTGTCAGCACTAAAATAAAAGTACCAGCAACAGAACTGAGACGAGACCCTGGCAGCCTGCTCTGCTGCAGATTAGAGCCTCACACAATCAATGGTGACACTGCTACTTCAGAAGGGACGAAGGGAGTATTGGAAATCCTGTCAATATTTAAAAAGATAGGGAGCCCAACACCACTCACAGCACTCAGGAGGCAGAGGCAGGGGGATTGCTTTAAGTTCTGGGCCAGCCTGGTCTACAGAGTGAGAGTGAGTTCCAGGATGGCTCAGACTACATAGAGAGATTGTCTCAAAAAAAAAAAAATCAAAATAAATTAGTTAATTAATTAAAAAAATAAAAAATTAAAAAATAAAAGGAGAGATGCCAGAAAATAAGAAATAAAGAAGGATGGAGGTTGTGGGAGATGAGGATGGAGACTGAGGACTCTAACTCTCCTCATGCTCACACAGTCTCCTCCTCTTCTTTCTTTCCACTCTCTTCTGCAAAGGAACAAAATCCTGTTTCAAAGGAGGAGGCTCTGATGCTACCTGGGCTCTCTGGGCTGAGAACTCTAATGGGGTCTCTTTCTCTTGAGAGCCATCAGAACTCTTGGAGATTTATATTTATATTTATATTTTATTTTATTTTGAGACAGGGTTTCTCTGTAGCTTTGGAGCCTGTCCTGGAACTCACTCTATAGACCAGGCTGGCCTCAAACTCACAGAGATCCGCCTGCCTCTGCCTCCCAAGTGCTGGGATTAAAGGTGTGTGCCACCACTACCCAGCTCAGAGATTTCTTAAAATTACTTTTATTCAAGTATAAGTGTGTGTGTGTGTGTGTGGGGGGGGTTAGAGGGTTGGGGAGGTGTGGAGCAGGCTGCCATAGCGCACATATAAAAGGGAGAAAACTCTTAGCAACTGAATTCAGGTCAGTCGGGCTTGGCGGCAAGTGCTGGCCATGTGGCCAGCCCGCCTCTTTATAAAGACCAGGACCCTAGCTAGTTCAGGACAGTAACTAAGGCGGATTAATGCTGGCCCTCAACCTACCTCTTCCCACTGGGCTGTCTCCACAGATTCGACACCCTTCTGATCTGGGTCAGATCCTACCTCTTCTCTCTGGATCCTGGGGGTGTCTCCCTACTCAAAGGCCAAGTCAGCTCAGCGGGACCCTATGTGGTTCCTACTCCCTGCTTCACTCATTCCTACCTCTCGGGGCTTTGGGGCGCTGGCTGGTCTCAGCCCAGGGCTCCTTTTCCCTATGAGAACACACAACTCATTGTGCTACCTACTTCAAAGACTGAGCGGGCTGCAGGGCTCTCCTCTGTAAGGTGCTGCGTCCCTTTGGCTGGAGGGTAAATGCTTACACAGATGCATGAAAGAGGACAAGGACAGGGGTCCCAGCCCACCCCACCCCTCCCCCAAGTCTACAGCTTGCCTTACCCTTGGCAATCTTGATGTCCAGGGCTGTTCGGATCAGAGCCATGAGGGTGGAGTTGAAGTGCACTGTGTTGTCGTCCGCGACAGGAAGATCCATCCGCAGGAGTCTCTACAGAAAACCCCGGGCCAGGGCGGTCACTCTTGGGCTCTACCGGCATCTTGCAAGCCAACTTCCCCCAACCCAGGGAGACCCAGGAAGAACTCTGAAGCTGGGGCCACTCTCCCTGTGCTCACCTAAGCCAGTGCAGAATTTCTCATATCCCACTCCTCTCCAGGGCTTTCCATACTGCTGACTCCACCCCATCTCTCTCTTTTACCCCCTTTCTGTTTTTGAAGACAGGATCTTGCTAATAGCACAGGCTGTCCTTGGAACTTATGGCAATCCTCCTGCCATGGCTTCCTGAGCAGCTGGGATGCCAGGGCCTGCCACCACCCTAGCCTAAGCTGTTGTGTTTTTTTCTGTTTTAAATCCCACCTTTGGGACCTGAGGCCTAGGAGTTCATAGTCTTGCCCTGCCCCAGAGTTCTTCTCAAAGGCTCCCTCTTATGTCCACCCAAAGAGAAAGAGCAGAAGGCAGATGTCAGCAGCGTGTTCGTGCAGCAGCCTTGCGGTGGGGTCCACGGCCACAGCCGCCGCTCCCCGCCCCCACCCCCTGCTCGGCCCACAATGGGCAGATGATGGGCACCCAGCCGCAGCATTCCATCCTCAGAAGCGGCAGGCACCTCCCACGCAGGCCCCTTGTGGACATGCAGCGAGGCCTACACAGAGCGGTACAAACGGGCACATGCAGACGGAATCTCGAGACTCATTCATAGCTCCGTGGGAAGTGACTGTTGGGGCTCGCCAGATCATGGCTGGCTGTGCAGTAGCAGGGAGAGGGGCAAGGACATTCCTGAGGCCCAGGGAAGGAATTCTGTGTCCCAGGCAAGGGTTCTGCTTGCTCGGTGGCTTGGACAGGGGGATGTTGGGCTCTGAGGTGCCATGGACTGGAGAGGGTGTTAAGGCCAATCTGGGTTTCACCAGGGGATTCACAGAGACAGTAGGGAGACAGTAAACAAAGAATAGGGTAGGAAGTGGGGTGCTGGGGTGGGGCAGGGAGGAGGCAGTAGATAAATGTAGCTGAGGGCACTGTGTCCCGCTGGGCAGGTGTGCATTGTACTGTGTTAAACATGACACAGCTTTTCTTGCACAGTGGGTAACAGAATTTACCTGCAGACAGTGTTCTGTGGAAAATGTGCTATTTTAAATGTGCACAAAGTTGCCTTAGGGAGCCATGGTGGCTTTATCCAGACATCAGGTTGGGGAGGGACAAACGGGACACTTGTGGGAAGAGGCTTAGATCTGAGAAGGCTAGGGAAGCAGCCACACCAGGCTTGGAGAAGCTCTGGAAGGAGAGGGGGCAAGGTGGATGGGAAGGCTGGGCTACGGAGTCACTTCTGGGGCATGGGGTTTGAAGGTCATCCCTGGCCACCTTGAGGATGAACTGAGGGAGCAGATGTCCTCCAGGGCCGGGGGAGATTCCAGGACAGAAGTTTAGAGGAGCAGCCGTCTCCTCGCTCCCTCGGCTGGCATACACCCCCACCCACCCCCAGACCCCTCCAAGGCAGCGTGCAAGGCCTGATTGGTGCACCACGTTCGGGGTGGGGGCAGCGGCAGCCCTCCTGCTTGCTCTGAAACAATGGAGTGGAGAGGCATGTTGGGGCATCTTGGGTAGAGGGTGGCATGGTTCAGGCGCTGGGGAGACATCTCCAGGGCAAGGGGAGGATGGGGGGACTCAGCTGTGGGAGGTGTCAGAGGTCAGCTTCAGATGTGTGGGAGGCCAGGGTTTAAGGGCTCAAGCACAGAACTGTCTGGCTTGGGCCTGGGGCACGCGTTTCTGAAGGGGCAGAGATGTACAATTTGGCTCCCCGGGGTGGGGGTGGGGGTCACATGGGTGCTAGGGGACTGGAGCACTCCCTCCCCCTCCCCGTGGCTTGTTGGCCATAATGGAGTCTCAGAACACTTAGACACTCATCAGAAAGGACACAGTGCGCTGCCGAGAGTCAAAGGGTGCTCACGACTCAGTTACTCGAGAAAAGAAAAAAGAAAAAAGAAGAGGATGTCGGCAGAAGACTCGCTGGGTGTTGTGGTCACCACTGAAAAGTCCCCAGCTCTGGGACATCAGTGTTGGCAAAGATAGACTACCTTGTAAGCCACTCTGGCCGGGCACTTCTTCCCCAGACCCAGGGGTGGGGACATGTGTCTCAGCATCTGATACATGTCCGGGTAAGGCATGCGACCCCTGGCAGCACCAAAAAAACAAAAAACAGGAGGGGTGGGAGGGGCAGAGAACCAAAAGGGTGGGGGGAGAGGCGGAGAAGAAACAGAAAAAGAAAAAAAGAAAAAAGAAAAAAACCAAAAAACAAAAAAACCACACGAGCCGAAAAAATAGAGAAAGAGGCAGAGAACGATAAAATAGATGTTTCAAATAAATGGAAAAGAGGAGAAAAATGGAAGAAAAGGTAATTAAAAATGATTATTCCACTGCTTACAAGCAGGCAGAGAGAGAGAGAAAAGAGAAACAGTCAGATTCCACTTGGGCTCCAGGCTGTGGCTCAGGTGGTGCGGAGCTGGAGGGCTTTACTGTTTGAGGGGCCGAGTATTCTGGCTTGGCTGAGGCTGGTCTCTGAGGGGGCCTGGGTGAGGAAGAGGAGCTAGGACAAGGCGTGGGGGTGGGAAAGGGGCTGGAGGCTTCAGGAGGCAAGGAGAGTGGGGGTAGGGAAGTGCAAAATTGCAACTCCCCCAAGGGATGCGTCTGATTTGGGGGTGTCATTGAGACCACGGGATGGGCAGCTTCAGCTAAGAGCAAGCACAGATGTTCGGAGGGAACAGAGGTAATGTCCCATGCTTCGTGGAGTCTGCATGGCCGCATTCTGGAGGCTAAGAGTTTGCTAGTGTAATGCAAGAGAGAGAGATGGCTCTGTTTTTGAGAAATATATATATATGAAATATATATATGGAAGACCCCAAGCCACACTCATTCAATCGATGCTAGCAGGTTTTAGTGGAAATCAAACCTTGCAAGCAACCCTATGAGGACATTTCTTGCCTAAGCCGAGAGGGGGCGATATTACTCGCAATAAACTGTACATGTCCTTATAGTGAATGCGGCCGCTGAAAGGAGAAGAGAGGGTTAGTGGGGTCCAGGCTTGGTCACCATGGAGAGGGCTCCCCAAGCACACAGTGGGACCAGGGTGATGAGGCTCACGCCTCCTGACTTGAAGGAGTGGGAACCTGGGACAAGTAAACAGTCTGTTGCATTTAGAGACACGTGTGTACCCCGCCCTCAGGGAGAGACTCTGATGGGGTGTGCTGGAGCGCTAGGCTGGGGCCTCTCCACCCGGGGGTCCTCTGCCATCTACATGGGCTGCCCTGGTGTGGGTGGGTGTGTGGCCTAGTGGAGGGGACAGCATCCCAGTGCAGTGACCTAAAATCAAAAAGGAAGAGTTAAAAAGGGACCCCACACCAGCCCCAGCCATATGTCTTGCCCTAGCCTCGCAGACTCAAGGAGGGCTTGTCTGAGGCTGCAGCCATGGGAGAGACGGACAGATCTCTGCATTTATTTTCTTAGGGCCTATCATCTGGGGCCGAGGCCAGACAAAACAGAGCACACAGCACTAAGAGTCCCCCAGTGGTGCTCCTTCGGCCCTGGGCCCAGAAGGAACTAGAATCTGAGGTGCCTCAGTACACTCCAAGTAGTCAAAGTTGCTCTGTGACCTCCCATTCACCAGAAGAGGGTGTGTGGTGTGTGTGTGGTGGTCTCTGTGAGGTAGGCAAACTCAACCTTGTTATCATCAATAGGAGACACCCTCCCCTTTCCTGTGTGATCTACTTTTAAGTTTTTATTTTTCAAGGTGTGGGAGATGGAACTAAGGGCAAGAGTCTACCATTCAGCCACATTCTTAGACCTTGACAGTTTTTATTTTAATAAAATATATTTGTATTTACTTATATATGTATTTGTGGGTGTTCACAGAGGTCAGAAGAGGGCATAAGATCTCCTGGAACTGGAGTTACAGACAGTTGTGAGCCACCATGTGGGATCCAGGAACTGAACCTGAGTCCCCTGCAAGGGCGGCTGGTGCTCTTGACCACTGAGTCAGCTCTTCAGCCTTTCAAATTTTTATATTGAAAAAGTCTTTCATTTAGCCGAGTGGTGGTTTTGCACACCTTTAATTCCAGCACTTGGGAGGGAGAGGCAGGTAGGTCTGTGAGTTCGAGGCCAGCCTGGTCTACAGAGTGAGTTCTGAGTTCCAGGACAGACTCCAAAGCTACACAGAGAAACTTTGTCTTAAAAAAAAACCCCCAAAACCAAACCAACCAACCAACCAAACAAACAAAAAGGCCTATTCATTCATCTTCTGGCTTTTTTGTTATTTTCTTTGCAGATTGTTTTTGTTTAATTGGTGGTGGGGGGCAGGGTCTCACCATGTATGTGGCCTTGGCTGTCCTGAAGCTCATTATATAGATTAGGCTGAGAACTGAACTAGGGTCCTTTGCAAAAGCAGCACATGATCTTCACCACTGAGCCATGTGTCCAGCCCTGTGTGTGTGTGTGCGCATGTGTGAACAACTTGTGGTTGTGGGAGTGTGTGTGTGTGTGAACAACTTGTGGGAGTTGCTTCTCACCATGTGGGTGGGTCCTGGGGATTGAACTCAATCAATCTAGACAGTAGGCACCTTTACACATTGAGTCATCTTGCTAGCCCTAAAATTTGATTTGGAATGGGGTAATGGACCTTGAACTCCTGATTCTCCTGCCTCAGTCTCCTAAAAGCTAGAGCTATAGGTGTGCACCACCATGCCCGGCTCTTTTGAAAGCTTTAGTATCAGTGTTTGGGTTTTGATTGTTTGTTTTTGGTTTTTTAAACAGGGTATCTCTGTGTAACAGCTCTTGCTGTCCTTAAACTATCTCTGTAGGCTTTGAGACCTACCTGCCTCTGCCTCCTGTTTGCTGGGATTACAGGTATGCTCCACCATGCCTGGTTTATTTTGATTTTTTTAAAAAGATTTACTTACTTATTATGTATACAGTTTTCTGCTTGCATGACAGAGGAGGGCACTAGATCTCATTATAGATGGTTGTGAGCCATCAGGTCGTTTCTGGGAATTGAACTCAGAACCTCTGGAAGAGCAGGCAGTGCTCTTAACTTCTGAGCCATCTCTCCAGCTCTATTTTTTGGTTGTTTTTGAAACAATCACTTGTAGCCCAGGTTGGCCCTGCACTCCTGCTTTAGCCTTTTGAGAGTTGGGATCACTTACATGTGCTACAATATCTGGCTTGCTCTAAATTTCTGAGCTGAATTCTGCCACGCTGACTCTGACTCTGGCGCATGTGCCAAGGCTGCCTCTACACTCCCAGGTGAATGGAAGCCAAAGGTTCTTAACATAGGTCACCATAAGATACCGTTAGAGTTGTGGGGGCCAGGGAACCTTGGAAATCCCCATAGTTGACCATCTTCATCTAGAAAGGCTAGAGCTTGGACAAGGGGTGGCATGGCTCCTGCTAAAAACCCTAGGACCCAGTGTCCCACACCAAGAGCTGAGGAGGAGGAGGTGGACAGCACAGTCGGAAGATGTGACGCCTCCTTACCAGGCAGCAGGGTCATACTCGGCCCAGACACGCACGTACTCATCCAGGTGGTGGGGGCCCAGGATGGAGGAGTCTCGCGTGAGGTACTCGAAGTTGTCCATTATGACAGCAACAAAGAGATTCAGCATCTGGGGGCCAAGGGGGCCAATAGGAGTAGAGAGGAGACCATAGGGGTAGGGGAAAGGGACACAGAGATCCAAGGGAAAGAGGAACAGACCAGATGGGGAAAGGGCGCAAACACAAATGGCACAGACACAAAAGACACCTACTCAGAGGCCAATGAGAGCGGAAGCCAGCGGCAAAGGGGAGAGAGACGGGTAGACACACACAGAAGCGAAGCCTGAGACGTACAGTTGGAGGAAGGGGGTGCTGTGTGAGCCCGGGCCAAAGCTAGGGCCTGCTGCAGTCCATATCCACCCACCAGAAATAAATTCAGGTTTTCATTGGGGTCCAGTTCCAACTGCGGAGGCCCTGGGCCTCTGCAGGAGGGAGTGTCTGCTACTGACTCAAAGTAGGGGAGTCAGGGTGTTCCTTAACATCCTACAGTGCACAGACCCACAGACAGACAGCCACCCATCCAGATGTCACTATGTGGGAGACAGTTTGTCAGTAGCAGGGAGGGAGCAAGTCCTCCACCCCAGACACAGTCTACAGAGATTCATTTGCCCAGATCAACGCCAGGGGTAAGGACATGGCCCTCCATGTGCACAGACTCGGCAGGGTAAGGACATGACCCTCCATGTGTGCACAGACTTGGCAGGGTAAGGACATGGCCCTCCATGTGTGCACAGACTCGGCAGGGTAAGGACATGGCCCTCTATGTGTGCACAGACTCGGTAGGGTAAGGACATGGCCCTCCATGTGTGCACAGACTCGGCAGGGTAAGGACATGGCCCTCCATGTGTGCACAGACTCGGTAGGGTAAGGACATGGCCCTCCATGTGCAGACTTGGCAGGGTAAGGACATGGCCCTCCATGTGTGCACAGACTCGGCAGGGTAAGGACATGGCCCTCCATGTGCACAGACTCGGCAGGGTAAGGACATGGCCCTCCATGTGTGCACAGACTCGGCAGGGTAAGGACATGGCCCTCCATGTGTGCACAGACTCGACAGGGTAAGGACATGGCCCTCCATGTGTGCACAGACTCGGTAGGGTAAGGACATGGCCCTCCATGTGCAGACTTGGCAGGGTAAGGACATGGCCGTCCATGTGTACACAGACTTGGCAGGGTAAGGACATGGCCCCTCCATGTGCAGACTTGGCAGGGTAAGGACATGGCCCTCCATGTGTGTACAGACTCGGCAGGGTAAGGACATGGCCCTCCATGTGTGCACAGACTTGGCAGGGTAAGGACATGGCCCTCCATGTGTGCAAACTCACCAGGAATGAGCAAAGGAAGATGAAAGAGACGAAGTAGAAGTATGCGAATTCGTTGCCACAGTCGGCCGTGGTGATCCCGGAGTTCTTGTCGCATGGCTTCCCACTGAGGCACGAGAGCATGATGTTGTGCCATGCTTCCCCGGTGGCACTCCTAAGGATAGGCAGCATCAGTGACCCATGACCTGGGCTCCAGCCCCAAATGGACACCACTGCTTCCCAGAGGGGTACTGGGCTGAGGCTTTGGGCTAGCCAGCCATGGGCCCAAGACCCAGGGAACCATCCTTTTTCCTTAAGTGTCAGAGGGCTCAGAGGGCTCAGAGGGCTCAGTGAGGTGGCTCAGTGAGCACAGGTTCTTGCCACAAGCCCTGACCACAGGGTCCCTGGGTCCCACATGAGAATGGAATTCAACATTCCCCCATCGCCACCTGTGCAACAGGTGCGCCATGCCCCCGCACAGTACGATTTTATAAACAGAAAAAGAATGGAAAGGAAAGTGCGTGAGAAGCCTGAAGTGAGGAGGCTGTGGTAGGGCCTGATGGTGGGGGCCGTCTGTGTGACTCAAAAACTTCTCTCCCTCCATATTCCCATCTCTTAGTGCTTTCTCTCCAGGTTGCTCACCAGGCACGCCAGGCTCTTCCCTGTCTTGGACCAGCACGTCAGCCATGCTCCTGCCTCAGGGCATTCACACTGGCTATATTTTTGCCTAGCTGTCCTTCCTTCCCAGGATCTCTGTATCCCACAGGTCTCACTATAAAGCCTCGGCTGGCCTCACACTCCCAGTCCTCCTGCCTCTTCCTGTGTCCTGGCACTGCGGATGAGCACCGGAACACACTTCCCACGCTCTCTCAACTTGTGTGTGTGTGTGTGTGTGTGTGTGTGTGTGTGTTTTGAGATAAGATTTCTCTGTGTAGTTCTGACTATCCTGGAGCTCACAGAGATCCACCTGCCTCTGCCTCCCGAGTATTGGGATTAAAGGTGTGCACCATTAGGCCCATAAAATTATTATTTTTAACATTATCCTGTGTGTGTAGTTTAGACTGGACTTTCTTCTTCAATTGTTGTGTTGTACAGCATTCTCCTCTAAGGCAAACTATTGGATCTTGCTAAGACCAACTGTCTGCTCATGGAAGAGCGTCACAGGGGCTGCAGAGATGGACAACCACAAGAGACAGGCTACTGTGGATGCCATAGGCAAGGTGGAAGGGAGCCCACGAGACTTCTACCCTGCATAAAGAACTATAGGCAATTAAGGCATGCTGAGAGCAGGGGAAATCGTCTTCCCCAGGGAAGAGTACAGCAGTTAGTTCTCCACTTCCAAAAGGGCAACCTGAAAACACACTGTAACATTGTACAGACTGCGCAGGTTGTATTTATGGACTTAGGAATAATGTTTAAAAGAGAGTACAAAGCAATGAGGGATTGCTGTTCTTGTAGGACACTAGTGTTCCCAGAACACACATGGCAGCTTACAGTAACTTCCGTTCTGAGGGCCCTGACACCTTCTCACCTCTGGAGGGCTCTTGTGTGCTTGTGGTGCACATACAAATGCAGAAGTGTATGTTTACACATACAAAATTAAATACATCTTTAAAAAGATCGTCACAGCTGGACCTGTTAACTTCTGATGGTCTTTCCTAGGAGGAGGGTGTGGGCGGGGTCACTGGCCCCTCGCTGAGCACCAGCCCCTCCTCCCAGCGAGCTGTGTACAGTTCAGCCCTAATGGTACCTGACTTTGAGGTCTGGGGGGGGGGGGCTAGAGTATAAAGGCTGGGAAGCCTGGGGACAGAGGGCGGCACGTGCACAGCTGTGGGGACGCCACCGTCTACACGGAGTGAAAACTTTCCAGTGTGGCTTCAGGTCACCCACACTCCTGTCGGGACCCCCCAGCCACGCCCTGTAAGTCAGCCCTATGAACCCTTCGGTCCCCCAGGGTGCACTTCGGTTTGTCTTTAGGACCTGCAGAGAAAAAATTCTCACAACAGGTGGTAAACTTATTAACATTATTGCGTCTGCTGGTGTGAGAAAGAAGACTGGTAAGAAGAGAAAATGTTGGGAGGATGCAAACGTGGGAAGAGCATTAGCGAAGCAGGGTTATGGATGAAGGATTAAGATGGCTGGATGTTTCCAGAATGAAAGAGAAAGCCAGGAAGTCTACGCATGTCATGTTTGTAAAAGATGAGACTTAGAGATTACACACATGACATTAACATTTCTAAGGTCAAGGTTCAATACATTGATGCTAAACGTCTGTTTAAATCAATGGTGCTATTGATCCGCTCTTGACGATCGCAGGGACTGGCTTAAAGGACAAACATATATGTCTAATCCATGTTTCTTGTAAAAGTGTTTTGTTTTTGTCCGGGAAAATACAGTAGTTAAAATACCTGACTGCTGTAACTGACCTTCTGAGTGTTCAATAACCATGCTTGGAGACCTGTACTGGTGTGGGCAAAGGGATTGAGAAGACAGAACTTTCTTCCTTTCCCTCCAAGGTCAACTAGATTCCAGGGCACTGTGGGACTTCTCTAACATGTCCTGTACCTATGGGGAGTTGCCATGGAGACCCACCAGGTGAACAGGAGTCAACACAGGGCAGAGGACAGAGTCTCAGGGCTTCCGGAGAACTCACTGGTAAGCCTTAGACTTGTCCTCGCATAGATGGAGCGACTATTAAAGGAGCCCAAGTAGTGAACCCTGAGGACCAGACCCGCAAATGGGCTTGACAGGAGAAAAACAAAAGCAAAGAAAGTGACTGATTTGGTCAATTGCATGGTCTTAACTGCCCAGTCAGAAGTGAAACAGAAGACTAATGGTTGGCATCTCCTCAAAAGTGCAAGGAGTTGGCCTCCCCAGACTCTGTGCTGGGCATGATGGTGCACACCTTTAATCCCAGAATTTAGGAGGCAGAAGCAGGTAGATCTCTGTGAGTTCAAGGCCAGTCTGGTCTACATAGTGAGTTCCAGGACAACCAGACCTATGCAGTGAGACCCTATTTAAAAACAAAACAAAACAAAACAAATTCTGCTTCATTTTTGTTTCTTTAAAATGCTCTATTATTTTTATGTGCATTGGTACTTCGCATTATCTGTGTGAGAGTAACAGACAATTGTGAGCTGTCATACGGGCACAAGGCACTGAACCCAGGTCCTCTGGAAGAACAGCCAGTGCTCTTAACTACTGAGCCACCTCTCAGTCTCCAGTTTTTTGTTTTTTTGAGGCAGGGTTTCTCTGTGTAGCCCTGGCTGTCCTGGAATTTGCTGTGTAAACCAGCCTGGCCTCAAATGCAGAGATCTGCCTGCCTCTGCCTTCTGAGTGCTGGGATTAAGGGCGAGTGCCACCACCGCATGCTCAGTCACTCAGATTAAGACTTTAGCCGCTGGGCTGGAGAGATGGCTCAGCGGTTAAGAGCACTGCCTGCTCTTCCAAAGGTCCTGAGTTCAATTCCCGGCAATCACATGGTGGCTCACAACCATCTGTAAATGAGATCTGCTGCCCTCTTCTGGCCTGCAGACATACAGACAGAATATTGTATGAATAACAAATAAATATTTAAAAAAGACTTCAGACGCTGGCTCACAGAAGGACTATTTGTAGTCCTTTTTAAGCTAAAAATTCAAATTCCTTCTCTTTCTCTTTCTAGAGCCATCTGCGAGGGACCACACCCTGATTCTAACCAACCCAACAGTTATGATATTGCCTGAAAACAGATCCTAAGTTCATCACTGTGGAGTCAGGTCATGAAGGCCAAAGGGAAATTAAGGAGGAGCTCGGCAGACGGATGCTCTTGTGAGCCCATCCAAAGACCCTACAGGACATGATCTGGTGTCTCCTGGCTCTCCTGGTCCTGCCTAGGCTAATCCCTCTTGCTGTTCCCTCACATCTCCTTCCACAGAACTGTCAAGGCTTCCTTTCCTCCCACACCTGATAGTTGAGGTCAGATGCGCCCTCTGAAAGGATAACCCAAACCACACTTGATACCCCAATTCAGCTGGGAGGAGCCAGATTGGCTGCTGTCAAAAACTCCCAAAAGCATTAGCATTCAGCATTTGGGGTTACCTCTTCAGGCAATGAAGGGACCAGGAGGCAGAAACTGTCTGGGTAGTTTAGGGTAAAAAGACTAAAGTAAACAGACTTTTTGTTGTTGTTTTTTCAAGACAGTGTTTCTCAGTGTAGCCTTGGCTGTTCTGGAACTCACTCTGTAGACCAGGCTATCCTCGAATTCATAGAGATCTGCCTGCTTCTGCCTCCCAAGTACAGGGATTAAAGGTGTGCGCTGCCACTGCTCAGAATAAACAGATTCTTTCTTGGTTTAAAGCCAAAAATATCCTTGTGCTTCTTAGCAGCCCCATCCTTATCAGAGACCAGATATGCTGTGCTGGTTGATTTACGCCAGTCTGACACACATTCTGGCAATCTAAAAGGAGGGAACCTCCATTGAGAAAATGTGTCCATAAGATCTGGCTGTAAGGCATTTTCTTAATTAGTGATTGATGGGGGAGGGCCCAGCCCATTGGGGGTGGTGCCATCCTTGAGCTAGTTCCTGGGTTCTATGAGAAAGCAGGCTGAGCAAGCCACGGGAAGCAAGCTAGTAAGCAGCACCCCTCCATGGCCTCTGCATCAGCTCCTGCCTCTAGGTTCCTGCCTTGAGTTCCTGTCCTGAATTCCTTCAGTGATGAACAGTGCTGTTGAAATGTAAGTCAAATAAACCTTTTTCTCCCCAACTTGCTCTTTGGTTATGGTGTTTGTCTCAGTAATATAAACCCTAAGACATATACTGAAGTGTTTCGAGGACCCTGATATTTGATCAATTTCCTAAACAATTCTAGGGTCACCATTTCATCAGAGAGCATAATAAAACAGCAGCATGCTGGATAGTTTTATGTTCACTTGACATGGCTTCTGTATCAGCTCCTGTCTGCAGGGTTCTGCCCTGACTTCCTTCAATAATGGACTATGATGTTGAAGTGAAAGCCAAATAAACCTTTTCCTCCCCAACTTGCTTTCGGCCATGGTATTTTTGCGCAGCAATAGAAACCCTAATTAAGACAAAGTAGTAAGTGTCTGTTGAGACAGAACTCCTGGTCAGGAGAACACTTGCCATCAGGGTGAAAAGCTCACATTCCAGCTAGGCCAGGCCGACCAGCTGGTGACGGGCTCTTTCTGTAGGAAGGAGGCTTTCTGTGAACCATGCTTAAGCCATCACCTAGAATAACAATAGTTATCTGTTACTAGAAACTTCTAATGGTCCATATATCTGGCTAAATTTGGGGGGAGGCGTGTAACAAAGGGGGGAAATTGTGAGAAACATCTTTTGTCTGTTGAAGGTAGTTAGCCTGGCAAGGGCTCATGTTTTCTGGATCTTCCTTATCCCTTTGCACAACTGGCTACTCACATCCGCGTGTGAAGTAGAGTTGCCCCCAATGGGATGAAAGTGCCAGCCACTACCTGTGTCAGGGACAAGAGACAGAAGCTACCTGGGATCTGATGTGTTTGCTGGTTGGGTCTTGTTGCATGCTTTGTTTCATTAGAGTGTTCCTTTGTGGGACACGAATTATTCTTTGTTTCTAACTTCTGTAAAACAGGGTCTCACAAGTCTCCCACTTCAAAAGGGGGTCGGGAGGATTCAACTAGGTAACAGCTGGAGTGTTCCTTCTATGCTTCTAACCTGCGGGGATCCTTATCCCGAGAGCGCCAGTGGGAAAAGGGTAGCTGGGCAGACTTAAGTTCACCCCTACTGGAAGAGTCCACATTTCCAGCCAGAATAGTGAACACTCAATGAAGGCAGGTTCACACGCAACCCAAAGAGACGCACGACCCCCACCCCCTCACCGGAAGAGGAGCATGAGCGCCTGGAAGAAGGTCCGGAAGTTATTGTGCTCAGTGATTTGGAACTCATCCTCGTCGCTGTCCTCGTCATCCCCGTCAATGCCGATGTTGCCAAACACCTGGAGAGTGGGAGGGTGACGACTGGGGCGGTCACAGGGACCCTGGCTCCCTCTGAGGCAGGCTCCCCTCCCGCAGCCCTGATACCCCAAGGGTGCGGGATCACCTGCATCCCGATGATGGCGTAGATGAAGAAGAGCATGGCGATCAAGAGACAGACATATGGTAGGGCCTGGAGGGAAGGAAGGCAGTGAGGAAGGGTGCCAGACAGCTTGCCCAGAAATGTCCTCAGAGTCAAGCGATCACGTGCCCCTGGCTGGTAGGGTCAGTGATGAGGCCCTCGGAGTTCTGCTGACACTGGGTACAGCGCAGGTCGTGCTAAAACCACTTTCAGTCTGGTTTCCTCATTTTGCCCTGAGTTAGGGATCTGCTCTGGCTTGAACCAGCAGCAGGAGCAGCCGCTTTGGCTTACCTTGAAGGACTGTACGAAGGTCCAGAGGAGTATGCGGATGGTGTAACCCTGCCGGAGGAGTTTGATGAGTCGGGCGGCACGGAAGAGACGGAGAAAGCTCAGGTTGATGAAGTTATTCTGAGGAGACGAGGAAGAAAGGTGACCATCCACCCACCCTGCGGAGCTTAGAGTAGTCAACACTCACAGAGGTCCCTACATGAAGCCAACCAATAGGAAAAAAAGCAAGCCACACCCCAAATAAGGAGGGAGAGGAGAGAAAGCACTGTTAATGCAATAGAGCAGGGGGGGGGGGGGAATTAAAAAAAAAAGAGTGGGGCAGGGGAGGCGGGTGGGGAAGGAAAAGTTATCAACTCAAAAGCTTAAGCCCACCCAGCCAGGCCCACTCACAAGTGGGGGGAAAAGGGAAGGAGGAGGAGAAAGGAACAGGGTCGGGGAGGAAATAACAAAAGAGTACGGAAAAGAAAATAATACATCCGAATCATCCAATCAGGAAAAAAATCGAGATGGTTTTTATTTCTCCCAACAACCAAATGCACTGAGACGATAGGACACAAGCGGGTCAAGTTGCAGAACCCAGCACAGGAGTACGAAGCATAGACACGGGCGGGGTGGGGGAAGGGCGCCAGCACACGCAGGCCTAGGGGGCAAATGCTGTTCCGAGGCATGTTACGCTCGGGGCCAGAAATGCATCTGTCCTGGGACTCACCGGGCACCCTGCCCTGCCCTGCCCTGCCGAGCTACCCACCCGCTCCTGCCCGCCCTGACCTCACCCCACGGCCCAGAGGAGGAGCGGCTGGAGCCAATGGGGAGAAGCGGAAGGGCATCTTTTCTTACCCCCTTGGCGAGCGGGAATGGGGAGGACGGGAGGGAGCTGGGGCTGTTCGGCTGCAGGGTGAGTCCTCGCTGCCCGCTGAGTCGGAGAAGATGCATTAGGGGCCCTTTTCCCCCCTCTCAGGGATGGCTTCTCAGCTTCTGGGGCTGGGTGGTGTCTCGGGACCAGGCCTGCGGGAAGCAGGAAGGTCTCAGCTCCCGGGGCGAATGAGCTCTGATCAGCCCAGGGCCCACCAAGGGGCCAGTGCTGGGAGGTGGGGGATGAAGCTATCCTTGGCCCCAGGACTACCCTGTCCTCCAAACCCAGGTCTAGTCGCTGCCTCTGCGGCCTCCCACCCAGGCTGTAATTGGGGAGAGGCTGGTTGGAAACTGTGGACACGGCCCAGGACTCTCCAGGGGGCTTCAGGTGAGGTTGGTGAAGGTGGGAAGTGACCCAGTATAGCCAATGAAAGTAATTTGTTGAGCCTGAGCTTTTTTTTTTTTTTTTTTTAGTAAGTGACTAATTTTAAAAATCAGATTTTTGCCTACCATTCTGGCTTTTTGGCTCCCCAAGCCTCTCATAGCTGAGCCCTGGAGCCCTGGAGCCCAGCTCCATGCTCTCCAGTTTCCTAATCTCTCCCATCACTGGCCCACAGAGCATTTGAGTTTTCTGTCATGGTCACTACCTGGAGGCAGGAGGGCCAGAGGCTTACTGGTGCCCCAGTCTAAGGATTTGTACGAGTCCTGAATACAGGTCACGAGGCAAGACTGAATGAAGGTTAGTGACAAAAGGTGCTTGCTTGTGGAAGTGAGTGGCTCTGATGACAGCATCCTTCCTGTTTTTGACATGTCCCTATTTGCACAATGGATCGTTTATTTATTGCAACAGGGTTGTGCTATCACCCAGGCTGATCTGGAATTTGAGATCTTCCTGCCTCTGACTCCCAAGTGCTGGGATTACAGGGGGCATTTCTGTTATTTGGGCAGTGAATGATGTGTTTAACCTGTTTCCCAGAGGGTTCTCTTTGCTGGACCTGTGCCTTGAGCTAGCTCTGGCTTGGAAGCTGAGAGGCAGTGACTGGAGTTTGAAGAATTTCTGAGGCTGGTAAGAGGCCTCTGGGATAAAAGACTTGTCCCTAGATTTCTGGGATGGGGATTAAGCCTTGGGCTCCTACATTAGGACACTGTTGGGTCTAACCATTGTGAGCCTGCAGACCTAGCTAAGAGTCACCCACCATGCCCCGCTGACCTGATGCCTGGTCCTGCCTGGCCACCAGTTTCACTGGGGATGGGACCACTAATTAAGAAGTATTCCTAACCCTTTCCCTCAACCCTCCAGAGAACAAGCCATCCCTTCAATGGGGCAGATCATAACATGTGGGCTCGGCCGAACATGCAGAGGCAGGGGTTCTTAGGAGCTTGGGGGTGAACTGGCACATGCAGAAGCAGGGATCTGGCAGCTGCTGAGCATGCGTACACATGAGGGAGTAGGGGGAGGGACTGGAGAAGTCAGGGGTCTTAGGCCTCATCTGCTCTTCCAGCTCTTCCTGGGCCTGCATGGAGTCCTAGTAGCACACAGAATTCCCCAGAGGAGTCCTTTCTGCTCAAACTCCACCCTGTGCTCAGCAGCGGAGGATGCAGGCTCAGGTGTGTGGGGTATCCTGGACCTTGTGTTCCCTTCCAGTGATGTGCTCAAGGGCAGGTGTCCCTTGGGTTTGCAGAAAGACATGGGCACCACTTACTCCAGATTCCATGTCCTCACTGCCTGCCAATGCGCTTCTCTCCCAGCCCTTCCCGCAGGCCCCAGGCCCCTAACTGGGGTTCTTCTGGGGCATCCAAAGGGTGCCTCAGACTGGCTAGAGGTGTTCTCCCCATAGCCCTGGTCTCCTCCCAATCCTAACTTCCATCGCTAGCTTCCCAAAGACACCCAGCTCTACCCCTCCCCAGGCCCTGCACAGGGCCCTCCTGCCACCTCTGTGTCCCTTGCTGCTTCCTGGCACTC
Organism: Arvicola amphibius; assembly: GCF_903992535.2. Taxonomy (NCBI): domain Eukaryota; kingdom Metazoa; phylum Chordata; class Mammalia; order Rodentia; family Cricetidae; genus Arvicola; species Arvicola amphibius. The sequence goes on from NC_052061.1 coordinate 14,912,297, forward strand.
TTATCCAACCTGCCCCAGAAGTGCCCCTGATTCAGATCCTCCAGGTTTAGTCACTGCTCAGGACGAAGCCCAGATGCCCAGTCCCTTCGTCTTTCTGAGCCAGCCCTTCTCTCTGCTGTACCCAAGTCCTCTCACTTGCAGACCCTGACCTCTGCATTCTCTTCCTGGCCACAGGGCTGGGGGCCCAGAACACCTTGCTAATGCTGCCTATTCTTCCAGCAGTAGTTACGGTTTCAAGTCGAATCACGGTTGTAGGACCAAAGTCCACCTCCTCCTACTTCACAGTAGCCAAGCAGAACGGCTATGGGGCCTACAACTCGCTCCTTTTCAGTGGCACCTGACAGGGCCCCACTGGTGTCTGGTGGACGAATGCGTGTTTACTGTGAGCATGCCACTGGAGGTCCTTCAGTGTGTCTCCATGGAGGTCGGCAGACGGGTAGGGATGGAGAACCACAGCTACCAAGGGTTGTGAAGGGCAGGAAGTGTGGTGGGAGTAGATGTGGAGCACACACAGGGCTGTGTGTGTGGGAATGCACATGCACGTTGCGATCCTGAGGTTAATATTAAATGTCTTTGCTGATTCATATGCCACTCCTCCCTGCCCCAGCAGGATTTCATGGTTTCTCTGTAGCTTTGGAGCCTATTCTGGAGCTTGCTCTACAGACCAGGCTGGCCTTGGACTCAGAGATCCACCTGCCTCTGCCTCCCAAGTGCTGGGATTAAAGGTGTGCGCCATGACCACCTAGCTTTTTTTTTTTTTTTTTTTTTTTGCTTTAATTAAATCAGGGACAGGGTTACTGTAGCTCTGGCTGGACTGTACCGTGCTATGTAGAACCTGGCCTCAAACTGCTGTCTTCTAGCCTTAGCTTCCTGAACTCTGAGATCCCAGTTCCGTGCCACCACTGTGTCAGCTCTGGGATGGCTTAGAGTTAGGGGTGTGAGTGGGGTGGAGAAGGGTCACACCCTGGGGGCCTAGAGGAGGGAGAGCATCCCTTTCTTGATAAGGACACAACCCTTTGGAGCCAAATCCCAATCCAGAGTCCAATAAAACCAACCAGAGGGAGCTCTAGGAAAGGGAAGGAAGAGGGCGGGAGACGGACAGAGGAGGGGTGGGCGGGGCATGCAGTGCAGTCACAGTTAATGTAAGGCATTTACACTTCAGAAAGAGGTAACACCAACCGGATTCTAGATGCAGATGTTGAAGATGGAGGGGGAGCGGGCGGGCGGGGGCAGTTGGGGAGGCGATTCAGCGTTTTGTTTTGTTTTTTAAATTTAATTTTTTAGGTGGATTTGTAACCAGTGCCAAAAACCAATGGGTTTCAGTTCCGGGCGGGGAGTGGGGTGGCGGTGGCGGTGGCGGTGGCGGTGGGTTGGGAGGTAAGTCATTGGTGTATGGACACACAGACCACGTCATGGGTGAACAAATGGATTTCATAGTGCATTTTGATTGGATGAGTTTTTCAGACGGCGTTGAGCCAATATACAGTTTAAACAGCAGGCATGGAAAGAGACAAGACAAGAAACACAGTCATTATCCATCGCGCATGGGCAAACCCGCCCCCAGCCAGATCTGGGCAGGACATTAAAGCCCAGGGCTGTGCTAGCATCTTAGCCTCTTGACCCAGAGGGAACTAACTGCCTTCCTGCTTTCCTAGCTCAGCTTGGCTCTAGCCTTAAGGATAGTGGTCTTACCTGGGTCCCAGACAGGGGCTACCAGCACCTAGTGCAGGGTGAGGACAGGTCATATGCCTATCCAACATCTTCCCCTCAAAACGATGGTGTCTTAGGGCAGCTTCACTGTGCACCAAAGTACACACATGGGGACATTAACAATGCTAATAATAATAACCACTGGGAGCCGAATTTTGTGGCAGGTTTTGTGCCAAGCACTTCAGAAGGTAGACTTTTTTGTGTGTGTACTACTGTGGCTAGGAGTAGGGTCTCCCACAAGCAAAACCAGCGTTCTACCACTGAGCCACACACCCAGCTCTTCATCAGTGGGTGGGGTAGGATTTGAGGCATGTGCTCTGCCATGCGGCCATGCCCCAACCCTCACTGTAGGATTGTAGGCAGGGGCTCTACCATTTAACTGCACTTCCAGCCCACTTTCTTTAATTTTTTAAAATTACAGTTATTATTTTGTGTGCCTTTGTGGGTCCCAGGGATTGAACTTAGATAACTTAGTTTTGACTGAGAATGGCTCCTATTGGCTCATATATTTGAATACTTGGTTTCCAGTTGGTGGAACTGTTTGAAAAGGATTAGGAAGGGTGGCCTTGTTGGAGGAGGTGTATTGCCAGGTTGGAGGGGGGTTGAGGTTTCAAAAGTCCATGTCTTTTCTAGGTAGCTCCTGCTCCCTTTTCCTCTGTGTGTGCCTCATGTAAGTTCTCAGCTACTTCTCCAGCTCTGTCTGTGTGCCTGCTCCCATGCTTCCTCCACGATGATCGTGAACTCTACTGCTGGAGCCATAAGCCCTCAATTATATGTATCTTTTATAGGTTGCCTTGGTTATGGTGTCTCTTCACATCAATAGAAAAGTAACTTAAGACAGGTAGTCAGGCTTGGTGGCAAGCACCTTAACCCACGGAGCCCTCTCGATAGCCCCTAACTGTTATTATCTATTCTCCCCTCTACAGCAGAAGCCCTCTGCGGCAGGCACTCTGTGTGCCTGATGTTTTGTCTTGCTCTTTTTGCTCTGTCTCTAACACCTATAACTCCGCTGGAAACAGCAGGTGCTCAATATGTGCCTGCCCAAGTCATGTGTGGAATTGATGAGATTATCCCTGCTGCTTAAGAGATGATCTGACAAGAGCCAACTGGGTGTTGGGAGGGCTGTTTGGCTATTATAATGGTCTAGGTGTCTCTGAATTGACTTCTGTGTGACACCATCCTACTTGCTAGAGAAAGCAGTCAGGATGAACCCTAAGGACGTCTTACTGGCAACTCCAAGTTTCAACCAGCTCTTTCCATCTGCTCTGCTGGGGTGCAGACAGCTCCTCCCAACCTCTAAACCACAGGGATACCGCTCAAGGCTGCCCTGACCCTCCCTTCTGAAGGCCCTAGAAGTGCCAGCCTTACAGAAGTGGGAAAATGGTTGAGTCTGTTATGGGGTTTCCAGAGCTGGCAGGAATCAATCAGGCCTTGGGTGACCTCTTGCCTCTTGGTGCTGGGGTCAGTTTCCTGCTGTGTGGATTGAGACAGCTCACTCCCATCTGTCCCATGCAGGACTTCTTTCCTTCCCCCATTTCTTCTAGGTCAGCAAGGGGCACTGGTGGGAGAGGACGAGGGAGGCAGGGCCTCTCCCCACTGTGCTTTGCTGGCTGCTACTCTGTTCTGTCCCAGCCCTTCCCACTTCAGCATGGTGTTTCACTGGGTGGCTGGGCATTTGGATGTCCTCGAATGCCTCCCCTGGACAGTGTTCTTGCTCATCATTCCTTCAGTCCAACCCTTTGAGACAATTCTTCTCTGCTCTGAGCCCAGACCTTCAATGGGCGTCAGTTCATATGAGGTGTTTGGTACAATATTCTCAATGTGTTTTGGGGTGGAGACCAATTTAGGGTCTTACACAGGTCAAGCCAACACTCTGCTGCTGTGCCACACTCCCGTCCGGTTATTATTATTCCCATTGTCATTGGAGGAAGAACCCACCCCACAATTGGCCCTGGGCATTGATGGTTTGCTTTTTGCCTTCTGGTCCCTGGATCTCCTGAGGGTTCCCAAGCCTGAGCTCACTGGCTCATGGACAAGGACAAGGTCCTGGAGGGGAACTCTGCGACTCTGGATTTACTTGAAAAGGGGTAAGGACAAGGTGTCCTGAGAGGCCTATTTGGAATTCCTGGGGCTTGGGGCGGGCTGTTATTCCAGGAACTATTCTAAGGCCTTGATGGTGCTATTTCCATCATGGCCAGCAGGGGGCAGTGGATCCCAACCTTGTGAGCCAGTTGGAGCAGTAGCTCAGTTCTATTTGCCTTTAAATGTATGAATTCTCAAAGTAGTGAACTGCATTGCTTGTCCTAAGTCACACTCTTTGTCCGTCATTCACCAACCACCAGGCAGGGAAGCACACCGCTCAGTCCTGGCCTATGTCCTGGCTTTGGACACACCCATCTCCCCTCACTGAGACCTTAAGGGGCTATCTGTGTACCCCAAAACCACCACCCAGACAACTCCACACTCATTTCCCATCTCACGCTGTGCATCTGAAGCCCAGCTCTGATCATAGCCCACTGTGCCCCCCGGAACTGCTGCTTCTGGATATCCTTCCTGCCACGCCCGCTACTCCAGCCCGAGTTACCCAGAAAGAAGCTGGTAGGCGACTTACCCCAAACTCGGTGACGAGGATGTCAGTGATGCTGCCCAGAACAGTCACAAAGTCGAAGATGTTCCAGGCATCACGGAAATAATTCTGGAATAGGGACCCACAAGACGGAAATGCTAACAGAGGACTCCATGCCTCACTCCCCAAGGCCAGAAGGGGCACGTGAGGGCAGGACAGAGGTGTGGAAAGAGTGGCTCCCATGTCATGGAACCCTCTGTTCCTGAGCCCTGGTCCTTGACAGCTTGCCCCAGAGGGGATGTGGGGACCTGCCTCTGCTCTTCAAGCCCCCAGACATTACTGAATTCCTCAAAGACACTAGAAGTGGTGACCAGTAAGCGATCCTCAATCTCTCTCTGCTACCCTCTGCCTCTCCCTCCCTCCCTCCCTCCCTCCCTCTGTCTCTCCCTCTCTGCTCCCTCCTCCCTTTCTTGTACACATGTGTTCACATGTGTGTGGCGGCTAGAGGTAAAGTCAGGCATTCTTCTTCGGGAAAAATCCATCTTGTTTTTTGACACAGGATCTCTTGCTCATCTGGAGCTCAATGATTCAGTTAGGCTGGCTGGCGGGCCAGGGAGCCCCAGGGATCCTCCTGACTCTGCCTCCCTTATTACAGATGTGCACCACCATGCCTGGCTTTTAAACGACTTTTAAAAGGTGAATTATCATGTGTGTATGTGGGTGTCTGACTCCCTGGAGTTGGAACTACGGCAGTTGTGTGTGTGTGTAGGGGGGGGGCTTCGTGTGGTGCTTGGGATCAAACTCAGGCCCCCATGCTTGCATTTTATAGATGACACCCATCTCCCTGCCCTGTCTCCAGACTCTCCTAACCCCATGCTTGCACAGTTTATAGACGACACCCATCTCCCTGCCCTGACTCCAGACTCTCCGAATCCTATGCCAGCTGACTATTTCAGGTGGTGGCAAAGCCCCTCCCTGATGAGTGAGACAGCCTCAGATTTGGGGCGTGTGTGTTCCTGCGACTGCTCCTGACTGACCCATGTCCCAGCTGTGTACTGGCTCAAGAGGGACATTACAGGCTGAACTCTTATTCCGTGTTCTTTGGTGACAGTCAGAGCCTCAAATCTCCAGAGACCTCTGCTCCAACAAAAAACTCCCGTGAGCAACTTTTCCTTTGATCTTCTGGCTGTCCTTCCTCCTCACTGGGAAGGCTCCAGAGTTCAAGGAGCTTGCTGTGCTAGCAGGAGGTGCTCAGCAGGTGAGTGCTGGGTACACTTGCCTGGAGGGAATTCAGGTCCCCATGGCACTTCTGGTATTTGGGCCTACCCTTGCCCTCCTATACCATCACGGGCTTTCTTTACTTTTCCATGGTCAGGGCCTGGCAGAAGTTCCTAATTGATAGATAGCCCCTGGGTGTTCAATACTCCACCTCCCTCCTGAGAGCAGTGCAGTCAACTGTGCTCTCTGCTGCCACCTGGAGGCCTCAGGTGGAATGGCCTCGGGCACTCCCCAAGCTAAGCGCTGGCTCTGGCTGCGTCATAAGACACTTTCCACAGGTGGCAGTGGAATCCCTGTCCTTGACTCTTCTCCTCTCTTGCCCATTTCGGAAGTCACCTCCCAAGTAGGTTCCCTGCATTAAATCCTCACCTCAGACTTGGCTTCTGAGGAAGACTCAGCGAAGACAACTTCTAGGTGTCTGGCCACTGATCTTACTAAGCTCAGGTTCTGTCACCTGAATGTCACACGAAGCATTTCTAGTTTTCTGTAAAAGGCTGTGGAGCCTCAACCCTAGCACTGTGGAAGACTGGCTGAGAAGAAGGCAGCTCCTCTCAGTTGCAGGAGGCCACTGCTCCAGCTCTGGTTTCTCAGAAGTGCCAACCAGTGCAAAGGTAAGGAGGGATTGGGTGGTGTCCACTCAGTTGGAAAGGACTTGAACCCATGTTGGGTTAAGCTGGGAGCTGACAACTTCCTGTGACCACTGAGACTCATTCCTCCACAACTCTCCTGTGTAGCACACCCCACAGGAGCCATGGGACTTCTCGGTTGTGCTATCTGCCTGTAGACACCTATCAGGGTCACGGCTCAGGGCCCATTGCTCAGGCTGTGCCTTATGGAGCCTTCTGGGAATATTCATTTAAAAACAGAAGTTTGAGGCCAGATGTGATGGTGCATGCCTTTAATTTCAGAACTCTGGAGGCAGAGGTGGTTCCAATCCACTCAGGGCTACACAGAGAGACCTTGTCTCATAAAAGACCAAAACAAAAGAAAACAAACCCTACAAAGCCGGGCTGGGCTAGAATGCTGCCGCCTGTGCACTCCAGGACTCGGAAGGCTGAGGCTGGGAACTTGAGAGTTTGAGACCAGCCTGGGCTACAGTGTGAATATATAAAAACAACAGAAAACTAAGTTTTGGGGCTGTTACCCAACAACACGGAACTGCTGGAGGTGGGTCTGGAACACCCCAACTTTAAGACATTTGTCCATGTGCTGCTGCTGCTGTGTGTGTGTAGATGTATGCACACATGTGAATTTGGGCCACACCTGTGGATGTCAGAGGCCAGACGTCAATCAAGGGTGTCTTTTGAGACAGGGGTTCCTACTATCTGGAGCTTGCTAGGCTGTTTGGCTAGTGCACCCCAGGAACTGTCCTCAGAGCCAGGGTGCATCACGACACGTTTTTTTTTTTCGTGGGTGCTGGTGTCTGAACTCATGTGGCAAGCACTGCCTGAGTCATCTCCGCAGTCCCTATTAGCTTTATTTTAGCCTTTTCTAGTATCTATAGAGTGTTCGTTCCCCGCCAAGCTTCCTGGGTATTCCTTGGATGAACAGCCTAAGACAAGGACTGAGTGCAAATAACTGATTTGGGAAGTGACTCCCAGAAGGGCAGCCTTACTCTGCTGAAGGAGTGACCCCTTCTAATTGTAATCAGGTGACACCCCCTGGGGAAGAGGGGGAGACTCTGAGACCAGGTTTTCTGGTGCTAAAGCCCTCAAGCACCTCAGTGAGCTAAGGGAAGGACTCTGCCCTCCCAGAGGCCTGGACCAGGTGACAATGTGTAGGCAGTTCACATGCTCTCCGGTTGTTCTTATGGCACCTTTAAGAAGTCCCTCAACACAACTACTACCAAAGGACCGGATCAGGTAAGAGTCCCTGAGGCAGGAGGCTGGGTCATTCACCTGTGTGGCCACGGTAGGTGGTGTAAACTTAAGAAGTGTGGGCTCCAACTGGGGGAAGGGTAGGTTGTAAGCTGAAAGCTCGTCCCTTCCACTCCCACCCCACCTCCCCTGCCGTTGCTTTTTTTTTTTTTTTTTTTTGTTTTGTTTTGTTTTGTTTTTAAGACAGTGGCTCACTACTTAGTTCTGGCTCTCACTGTTTGAACCAGGCTGTCCCGGGGCTCACTGTATAGACCAGGCTTCCCAGGGCTCACTGTATAGACCAGGCTGGCCTGGAGCTCGCTGTGTAGACCAGGCTGGCCTGGAGCTTGCTGTGTAGGCCAGGCTGATCTCAAATTCAGAGATCCCTCCTGCCTTTGCCTTCAGGGTGCTGGGATTAAGGATGAGCACCACCTCACTGGCTGTGCATAATAGTTTTCTTTTGGGGGGGGGGGTGACAGGGTCTCATGTAGTCCAGGCTGGCCTTAAGCTCCCATCTTACTGTCTCTCAAGTGCAGTGTGTATCTCAAAACCTAGCTAACTACCTGAGTTCTGAAACAATTAGCACAAGCTGAATTTCAAGGTATCTGTGAGCCCTCTAAAGCCCTATAAAAATGCTGAATTTTTTTCCTTTTTCTTTTTTTTTTAGGCTTTGTCTTGCTATCTATGTGAACCAGGCTGGTTTTGAACGTGTAATCCTTCCGATTCAGCCTTCAGTGCTAAGGTTACAGGTATATGCTACCAGCCCTGGTTTAAAAACACCTAATATTTCTGTGTCAAATGGATGCAATTAGGAATAGAGCATGCATTTGGTAGGGGCTGTGCCAGAGACCTACAGGTAGAGGCTAGGTAGCCAGTGCTATTGGGAGGTGCTAGATTCTCATGGGAGCGAAGCAGGCCACTGGGGCAAGCCAGCTACTGTCTCCTGGCGCCATTAAGTGGACATCCTGCTCTATCACATGCTCCCACAGGCCTAAAGGCAATAGGGCTGAAATGACACGGGCTAACCTCTGAAACTGAATTAAAGATAAACCTTTCCGGCTTAATAAGTTAAATAAATCAGGTATTTTGCCATCAAGATGAAAGCAAGCACTCTAGCTCAGTTAGCAGCTGGTGAAAACAAGGTGTGATATTTCCCCTCTAATTGCACAGCTCCTCCCTCACCTACTCATCACTTCCCTCGGGGATCTGAGTGCCTTAGATTAAGACTATGTATAGCCTTGCTGACAGCACAAGCCTGTCATCCAAGCCCTTGGGAGGCTGGCACACAAGGATTGCAAGTTCAAAGCCGGCAAGGCCAGTCTGGGACTCTTGTTTTCATTTATGTGTGTATGTGTGCATGTTCCTGTGTATGTACATGTATATATTGTGTGCGTGTAGGCCAGGGCACAAACCCAAGAGCCATATTTAGAAATGTTTGTCACCTTTGAGACAACGTCTCCAGCTGGTCTGGAGGGTTATCAATTAGGTCAGTTGTCAGGACAGGGAACCACAGGGTCCTCCACCCTCTCCTTCCCCAGTGCAAGGATCACTGGCACCATACCTAGATTTTTTAAATAGGACTCTAGGGACTGAATATCTCATGCTTTCATGGCAAGCACTTTATTGACTGGGCCATCTCTCAGCTTTCAGCCTGGTAACTCAGTGAAACTCTGTCAAGGAACAGAGACAGCTCAGCAGTTAGGAGCGCTGGATGCTCTTCTAGAGGACCTGGGTTCAGTTACCAGTATCCACATGACAGCTCACATTCTACTCTCAGGGGACTTGCTGACCTCTTCTGGTTTCCAAGGACACCAAGCCCACATGTGATACACAAACATACACGAAGGCAAAATACCAATACAAATAAGTAAAATTAATTAAAAAATCAAGATGAAAGAGAAAACGACAGTGGGTGGTTCCTGAGGATTCCACTCTGGTGTCTGCTCACTGTGCTGTGGGATCTGCTGGGTTGTGCCCCAAACTGTTCTCTTTCTTTTTTTCCTGCCTCCCTTCCTTCTTTTCTGTCTTTACTTCTGACATGTCTTACTCTGCCCCAGGCTGCCTTGAATTCCAGAGTCTCCTGCCTCAGTCTTCCAAATACTGGGGTGACAGGTGTGCTCCAGCAGGCCTGTGTGATTGCTAGAGATTTGTCCTCTGCGTTCGTGGTTTCATGACCTCAGTATCCCAGACCAGGGTCATCTGGAGGACAGATGAATACATGTACCACTAGCCTCTGGTAAATCTGGATTGGGTCTTCCTGGTATTTATTTCTAGGTCAGTACAAAGCTGTGCAGATCGGGCATGGGCCTCCGCTGGGTACCAGGTCATGGGGCCAGTGCACACACCAACCATCCCCCACCCCCTGCCATTACCCGCAGGCCCCACGTACCAAAATCCCAAAAGCCATGACTTTCAGCACACACTCGAGAGAGAAGAGGGAGGTGAAGACAATGTTGAACACTCGAAGGGCGTTCTCATAGGCCACAGAGGCTCCGTAGAACTAGACGAGGAGGAGAGCAGAGAGTCAGTGGCCGCAGGTCCGATCCGAGAGCCCAGAGAGGACAACAGCTCAGCAAAGCCTCAAGCCACGAGACAGGGTTTCACCCTAGCACAGGCTGGCCTTCAAGTCATGGTAATGATCCTAGTCCGGCCCCCCAAGTGCTGCAGTCACACATGAACCGTGAGCCAGGGAGCAGTCTTTATTTGTGGTGATTTTTATCTGATATCTGAGTATTTATTTACCAGAAAAAATCTCAATGATAACATAGCCAAACTTTCTTGTCAATTAAAAAGGTTTTTGTAAGGACTTTTCTGTTTGTCTACAGGCGTACATGTTTGTATGCATTATATGTGTGAAGCTCTGGATTTCAGAAAGTCTATAGGCCCCCTAGAGCTGGAGTACAGGCAGTTGCGAGCTGCCCTGCAGAGGAACCAGGAACCAAACTCAGATCCTCATGAAAGGCAGTTAGGACTCTTAACCACTGAGCCATCTAGAGCCCTCCATTTTGTATTTATTGTTCGGGGCTAGTAATGGAGTCTCGGGCCTATCTACCACATCCTTCTTTAGTTTTTGTTAGTTTTGTGTATTTTTAACTTTTTTTTTTTGGTTTGGTTTTTTTGAGACAGGGTTTCTCTGTGTAGCTCTGGCTGTCCTGGAACTAGCTCTGTAGACCAGGCTGGCCTCAAACTCACAGAGATCTGCCTGCCTCTGCCTTCCCAAGTGCTGGGATTACAGGCATGTGCCACCACCCTGGCTTATTTTTAAAATTTTAATTGTATATATTTAGTTATTATGTATATATGAGCACATGCACATGTGTGGCGGTCAGAGGACAGCTTGCAGGAGTTGGTTCTCGCCTTCCACCCTGTGGATTCTGGGGATCAAACTCAGGTTTGGTGCAAGTGCCTTAATTACTGAGCCATCTTGCCAGCTCTTTATATTTTTATTTTATTATTATTTTTTTTGTTTTAGAGACAGGGTTTCTCTGTGTAGCCCTGACTGTCCTGGAACTCTCTCTCTGTAGACCAGGCTGACCTTCAACTCACAGAGATCCACCTGCCTCCGCTTCCCAAGTGCTGTATCACCACTGCCCAGCATTATATATTTTTATTTTTGAGACAGGTTGTACTGAGTTGTCCATGCAGTCCTGTATTCATGAGCCCCCGTCCCAGCCTCTGACTGTTGGGATGACAGGCATGCGCTACTGAGCTGGCTGAGCCTCCTGTTGGCACCACTGCTGATTTTTGGTAACCTCCAGTGCTCTACTAGTCAAAGAACACAAAACATTTAAAAACAGAGAGGAGGCCTGGAAGTGTGGCCTCAGTGGTACAGTGATGGCCTAGGATCTCTCAGTGAGGGCTGGGAATATGGCTCAGAGGTAGTGCCCCTCCTAGAATCCCCCAGTGAGAGGCTGGGAATCTTGAAACTCCAGAAGCCCCCATCTCCGACCTATTCCCATGTTCCACCCAGCAAACATTTGAGGAGGGTGTCCACTCCTCTCCATGAGGCCCCCATTGAGCCCTAGAGATCCAGGCATCTGACTTACCAAAGACCAGAGACAGGTGGGCCATGGCGTGTACAGCCACAGGGAGACTGAAGCAAGTGAGGGAATGCCAGAGAGCTGAGGAGACCAGCCCCAGACCTAGTTCACAGTTTCTGGGAGGAAGGGAGGACCTGGCCAGGCAGCGTGGTGGGAACAGTGTGGTGGGCAGAGAGCACAGCAGCGAAGGCTCAGAGGTAGCCCAGTGTGGTCTGGCTGGGATGCTGTGCAAGGGTCTTACATTAGGAGGATTGGGGGGGGGGGCTCACTCACCTTCATCATTAGCACGATGGTGTTGAGAGCGATCATCGCCATGATGGTGTACTCAAAGGGTGGGGACACCACGAACTGCCACATTCGATACTGGAAGCTCTGCTTGTTCTGGGGCATGTGCCTAGTCAGCGGCTTGGCACTGATGGCAAAGTCGATGCAGGCCCTCTGTGGGAGATGCCATTGCATGAGAAGGGCCAACGCAGGGAGGCCAGCTGCTCACAACCTCCGGTGCAGCTGCCCATATCCCTTGTTCTGCTGGCACCAGCTGGGCTCCCTGAAGTCCATGCGGGCTCCTCATAAAAACTGAGTTCTGTTGCCTATGGCAACTTGGGGAGTCACCACACTGCTGCCCAGTTTCTCTCTTGGAATCTCCCTGGCAAGACGTTATCTACAGCACCAGTTTGTGAATGAGGAAAACCAGCTCCAGAGGCTGGGCTTGAGGCACAGCCGAGAAAAGCACTGACTGTGAGGGACACAGAGCAGTGCCTGCCCTTGGGTCTCTCCCCGCCCCCGCTTCCCCATACCTCTCTCCCTCTCTCCAGGACTTCCATGTAGCCCAGCCTGGCTGGTTCCAAGCTGCCAAAGTCAGCAAGATGACCTCCTATGGTGCTACAGACTGGAGTCCAGGGCTTCCAGGACTCTACTGCTTGGGCTTCATTCCTACCACCTGTCTCTCCTTTGGGGACAAAATCTCACTCTGTAGTCAGTGCTGGCTTCAAAATAGTGGTCCCCTTGCTCCACCTTCTGAGTACTGGGATAACAGGTCTGCCACCATGGCCAGCTAAACTATTCTTTATGAGTCCCTTGCTTCTTGTGTGTGAGGGAGGCTGTGGGACACACAAGAGGACGTGATTGTCTGGGGCTGTGGAGGCAGAGGAGCTGGCTACACAACAACAAAGGCCGCATAGTGTGCAGCCATGAGGGACTGGGCTGAAAAAATCATGAGGAATTTGGTTATTACCAGTTGAGGTCTCCATGGGCATCAGGTACTAGAGAACAACACAGAGGGACAGATATTACTGGAGGGATTGGGTATGTGACAGGCAGTGCTCCAAGTCTAGGTCAGTGGATCAGATAGGACTGTGTTCAGGGAGAGTTAAGAGAAAGGCTGATCCATCAAGGACCTTCAGGCTGTCATGGGACTTCGTGGTTTTAGCCATCTTTATGAGGTAGGAGAGGCTCTGGAATATGTATCTTAACGACTCACAGGAACATGTAAATCTGGTTTGCAAAGTACCAAAGCAATTGAAAAAAGGCAAGGCAGACAAAAGGGCCTGGCCTATCCCCTGAAGACAGATTTGGGAAGACATGTATTGAGATTGAGTTCTGAAGGAAAAGGAAAGAAGCCGAATCCGGTGCTTGACACCCTGAGCAACAGTTCACTGAAGAAGGAAGGCGTGACTGCCAGGACAGTGTGCAGGGCAGGTGGGAAAGACTAACTTCTTACCATGTTCTAAATAAAAGATGGTTCAAGATATACAAAGGCAAGTTAATAAGGTGTGTACAAGTTATAAAGTTATAAAGGTCCAAGGACAAAAGCAAGTTATCAGATTTCTCTCTCTCTCATTATGTTGTCATTCACGTCTATTTATTTATTTATTTATTATGTATACAATATTCTGTCTGTGTATATGCCTGCAGGCCAGAAGAGGGCACCAGACCTCATTACAGATGGATGTGAGCCACCATGTGGTTGCTGGGAATTGAACTCAGGACCTTTGGAAAAGCATGCAATGCTCTTAACCTCTGAGCCATCTCTCCAGCCCCCTCACGTCTTAACATTATAAATAAAATGCTGATAAGCTATTAATCTAATTCTGGCAGAGTACTACCACTACTGCAAGATAAAGATTTTAAATTCTCTTTGGTCATTGATGGAGGACTCTCATTGGTTAATAAAGAAACTGCCGTGGCTTTTTGATAGGGCAGGATTTAGATAGGTGGAGTAGACAGAACAGAATGCTGGGAAGAAGGGAAGTTAGTCTGACGCCATATCTCTCCTCTCTGAGTGAGTCGCCATGAAGCCAGCCACCAGGTCAGACATGCTGAATCTTTCCCGATAAGGGACCACCTGTGGTGCTACACAGATTATTAGAAATGGGTTAAGCAAGATTTGAAAGTTAGCCAGTAAGAGGCTAACTTAGCTCTAGCTAATGGGCCAGGCAGTGTTTAAAAGAATACAATTTGTGTGTTGTTATTTCGGGTATAAAGCTAGCAGAGTGGGAGCCGGGCGGGACGAAAAGCAGGCCTGCTCACCTCCTCATCACTGCAGGTCATTTTCTAAGGATACTTATCATTGTGCAAAAACATCGGTCACAGTCATTCTGGCATAAATATATTGCTCTTTATACAACCTATGTGGCTAAAACTTATGTTTTACAAACTTAAAGAATTCTTGTGAGTTCTAGGGAGCCAAACTGAAGGACTCAATTTAAACAGGTCAGATACACCCCTCTCAATTCCCTGGTCCTGATACCTATCCTCCTCAACTACCAGGACCTAAGGAAAATTTTTTTCTTCCTAAACTTAACCTTGTCCTCTTCTCTGCCAACACCTTGCCAGGTCCAAGAGACATTGGACAGTTCCACACCACAAATCTTGGACAGGAGTGAAGCAACCAGCTACTCCATGACCAGAATCCCAGCTTTCTCAGGTTCCCCACAACTGACGCCCACAAATAAGCAGGAAGCAGTCTTGAGAACTCGTGCCCTCATGCCTAACTCCTTGCCTTTTTATTATAAGAGAAAGGTGGGAATGTTGTAATAACAAATCTTCTGGTCTGCCCTGTCATCTGGGTACCCTGTCCCTTTAAGAGACAAGCCCCACCCACCCCCAATATCCCCACTTCCTACCTCTCTTCATGTCTCTCTGTTCTTCTTCTAAAGAGGTAGTCTCTGCCTCTCCCTTCCCTTTTTCTTTGCTCCTCTATCTCTTTCCCCCTTTCTCTCTCCCCTCCATACCCCCTACCTCTTATACCCTTTCCAATACCCACTAAATAAACTCTATACCCAAGCTCTTTCTCTGCATGGTGTATCTGTCTGTCTCCTACCTGCCAGGGGACCTGCTAGGGTTGTGCCACCAGAATTGTAACACTCACTAATGTTTCCTGTTAGTGTTCCATTAGCTGCTGAATCTCAGGAACAATGGGCACTTGCTTGGAATAGATGGCGGTAGATGGTCAGAGTGCCTAGATAGTCTCACAGCAAGGTCTCATATAATGCTAACCCTAGAGTGTCCTACAGACCTGGGAAAGCATCTGTGTGGGAAAGGCATTCCCAGGGGCCATAACCTTGCAGAATGAGAACCTCAGTGACAGGGGTGAGCTTCCTCACAGTGAGTTGTTGGCCAGGGAGTTCTCTGAGCCCCACAGACCATAAAGACCATCGTTACTGCTCTTGGTTGTATGTCAGGAATAGTAAGAGCCTGCTGTTGAAGACACTGCATGTTGTGGTTTCAAGACAGAGAAACAAGGCTGGGGATGACTGCCGTCCCTCTCACCACTGCTGGCTATTTTTATGTAGCACTGAAGAGCGATGTAGACTGCTGAGGTTTGTCACCAATGGTCCGATTCAGCTGTAGACCCCACACGCTATAGAACTACCATACTAGACAAGATGCACTCCTTGGTACAATAACGGTACAATAGTTATGGATGCTAACTGCTGTTATCTGATGGATTGAAGGCTTGCTCTGTAGGAACGGATGCCATCTGGTCTGCAAGCCAGGACAAATGTGTAGCTGCTGAAGTCACACGCCCCAGTGGAGAGTCCACTGCACTCTTTCAATCAACAGAAGTGATACGTCTGTCATACCGTCTACTAAACATCTGTGGTCCACACCTACAGATCTGCTGTTGTCAGTTTGGGTTGTGAAGGGATGTGGTGTGGGAAGTCCTTCTGTATATGTGCTGTTTTTATTGGTTAATGAATAAAGAAACTGCTTTCGGCCAATGGCTTAACAGAATATAGCCAGGCTGGAAAAGATATAGAGAGAGTAGACAGAGTCAGGGAGAAGCCATGCAGCTGCCAGAGGAGAAAGACATGAGCCGCTAGCCAGAACCTTGCTGGTAGGTCATAAGCCTCATAGCAAAATATTAAAGAATAGAAATGGGATAATTTAAGACATAAGAGATAGCCAATAAAAAGCTAGAGCTAATAGGCCAAGCAGTGATTTAATTAATACAGTTTCTGAGTGATTATTTTGGGTCTGAGCTGCTGGGAGCAAACAAGGCCTATGCCAACAGGGATGTTTGCCTGCCTTCCTTTCTTCCTTCCTTCCTTCCTTCCTTCCTTCCTTCCTTCCTTCCTTCCTTCCTTCCTTCCATAACAAGTGGTGGTTATTGCAGAGACTCAAAACTGGTCAAGTTTCAGAGAATAAGTGGCTTTTGGGGGCAAACTGTTCTAATGCTCAGCCCTAAGTGGAGGAAAATTGTTATCCAAGGCTCAAGAACACTGGTGAAGAGGAGGCAGAAACACGTAACAGCCAGAGTTATGTGTAGCTCTCTCCTAGGAAAACCCTTCCTCTAAGCAAGGAGGAAGGCTCACCAGGCTCAGGCAGTACAGGAAGTCCACGTGACTAAGGAAGCTCACAGAGCTGTATTTGGCAGCCCCTCCACAATGCTATATGTGTATAAAGAAGTGCAGGAGAAGAGACTGTTCCACTGAGCTGCCTGCAGTTGTGTAGGAAGCTCCACGAATGGCTACAGTCCTCATGAGTTGTCACCTATGCTGATGTGGGCTTTTTGGTGATGTAGTTGTCTCTGAGTCAACTATGTTTCTCTAAGTGACCCCAGTAAACTCACAGGTTCGCACAGCTAGGCCTGGTTGGCACTGTCTCTTTGTCTTTGGTGCACCATCTGGGAGTAAATAGACATTTGCTTATATGTCCTTAGAGAAATCATATGTTACTCTGGGAGGAACCAAGGGCTAGACCATGGAACACTATTCTTTGCTCTCAAGTATCTTGAAAGAAGGTTGTGTGCTAGCCTGGCCAATAAGAATAAAGGAGGCATGGGCAGGACCACTGACTAGGACATGCAGCACGAGCAAGAAATCAGTTCCTTCGTGGACTCGTGGGGTTGCTTGTTATTGTAGCACAACCGCAGTCAGGATGATTGGTTTAACCTCTCTCCATCTGATGTGTGTATGAGCCCCCACCCAGAAACCCAACTGGTTTAACCTCCCTCCATCTAATGTGTGTATGAGCCCCCACCCAGAAACCCAAAGGAGAGCCATCTTGCAGATTGTCCCCTGCTTGGGAACATTTGCTGTTGTTCTTTCCCCCCCTTTTTTCCCATAAGTTGGTTGTGTTAGATCTCAAACCTAGGACAAAGGACCATCTGAGGTACCCATTAACATATCAAAGTGGACCCAGCATCCTTCAGTCTCTACCTGTTATAGGTTGGCATACCCTGGCCTCTATCCTAAGCTCTCCAGTCCAGGGGCTGGGCTGACATTCTCCCAGCTGCTCTTCCCTATATAATCCAGCCATCTTGGTTACCTAGACTTTTGGTCTACCCTATACTCTCCTGGCCATTCTCTCAGCCCAGGCTACCCATCTTGGTTAGTGGCCTCTCCCCCCTGCCCTCTCCTGACATGGCCAGGCTCAGGGTCATGCTCACTCTGGACTCCCAGCCGTCCCTGCCTCTGGCTATGCTCTCCCTTTTATCTACAATCAATCTTCTTCTCTGTCACACCTGGAAGCAGCCATGCCCTTCCTTTCTCATTTCTTCTTTTCATCCTTCTGGCACCAAAAGCTGGGACTGGCATAGCTGATCCTTTCCAAGGAACTCTGCTGCTCTGACTCTCCTAAGGCTTGCACAGATCATTTGTTTCCGCCCCTCCTGTCATCCATCAATCTGGACCCCAAATTCTAGGGTCTGCCTTCTCACTACTTCTCCCCCCACGCCCACATCCCTCTCCTCGTCTATCCATAACTTTATCCCCGACTCCTAGAGCCTTCTACATCCTCCCAAGGTACCCACCGGGTGCTCCCTTCCTCTCTCAGCTCTGGCCTGCGACACCGTCTGGGTCTCCCTCCCCTGCTCTCTCTCATCTCTACTGGATCAGTGTCATCCCAAGCTGCCTGCTTCTCCACTGTCACCACAAAAGCCACACCAGTGTGCCAGGACGCTCCCTCGCCCCACTGGGCTCAATCACAAGGACAAGTGACATCTTTCCTCTGTGATTTGGAACATTTTTCTCTGACAAGTTTTCTATTCTGCTTGGGGACACCCTGGACAGAAATTCTTGTCACAACATTTCATCCAGCTCAGCGCAGCTAGCTCTCCCTCGCCTCCCCCAGGAGCTGCTGTGCTGCCCCACTATGCCATCTCTCTGCCTGCCACCCTGCCTATGGCCTGGGACTCCTCCCTTTCCTCCACCACTTCTCTACACTTTTTTTGGTCTGTAATGCTTTGCAACCCTGTTCTCTCTCAGCTCCTTCCTGCAGCTTCCTTAAGCCAGTCCAGGCCTGTGTGACCTGTTCTCTCATCTCTCAGATCCTGCCTACAATCCCAGAGCTTCTGCTCTCAGCTACCTGCTAAAGGTTCCTTTTCCCACTCAGAGCTGCCTGCTTTGTCTCTTCCTTAGGTCCTGCCAGGATGCCCCCTGCTCAGGGGGAACTCCTCCCACAACTTCTCTAAGCCCACGCCCACTGGAGGTTACAGAAATTCCCTCTCTCTTCCTCCACAGACTCAGATGTTATTACTACAGCTTCTGCTACAGATCAATGGCCAAAAATTTGATTTCCAAATTCTCACAACTTGTAACTCCTGTCACAGAACAAACAAATGGTCCCTAAATCTCATGTGTCTAAACTTGCTCTGCTTCACACTTCCAAGTCCCTTACCTCTAAGGCTCTACTCACACTCCTAAAAATCTTTTATCTCTAATACACCTCTACACTCTGCTCTGAAAACATCTCTGAAGACCACGCTGTAAACTATCTCAGGAGTTGAGTTCAAAGTTCATTGGGTATGGTTAAAAAGTTCTGTAACATTTGTAACAAAGAAGTCAGTTTAAAACTTGTCCTGAATCATCAGACAGTGGAGGCACATATCTCTAACCCCAGCACTCAGGAGGCAGAGACAGAGGCAGGCGGACGATAGAGCGAGTTCCAGGACAGGTTCCAAAGCTACACAGAGCAATTCTGTCTTGAAAAACAAAACAAAACAAAAAAATTGTAACAAAAGGTTGAGTCTTAATTTGCTATATTCAACTCTTATTTATATTCAAGTCTTATTTAGAAAATACATCTATTCACGGTATATGTAACTTAAATTCAACTCATGTTTAAAAATGATCTACAAAAGATGGCATTTTGAGTACAGCCCCATGGCTGGCAGTCGTCTTACTGAACTTAAAGGGTATGTGCCATGAACTTTACCTCACTGTCTTAGGACGGCCATGTGGTATAAACCAAGCAAGGCAGCACCTATAAAACCTCTCAGTCCTACTGCTTATTATTGTATTTCTTTTTAAACTCAGGAAACACAACAGGCCTAAAATATTTTGGTATGGATTATGATGATAAAACTTTAAGGTTATAAAGGTTTACTCAGATTAACAAAAGCTGATTTAGAGATTTACACCTGACTACTTATGGCTTTGCTAACTGTTCAACCCCAGGCTTCTAGAAAATTTAAATAAGTAACAATATATGTTTGATAAATAAGCTATATTTGATAAGGTTTATAAATTCCTAAGGTCTACTCAAGGTTACAGTAACATTTGTCTAGTGTGGTGATATCTTGCTTGTGCTCTAGCAAATAAAGCTTGCCTGAAGATCAGAGGGCCGAGGTACTCACAAGTTAACTGCAGAGGTCTGAAAGTTTGTATAGATAGACAGGAAGTGATATGGCTGGGCGGAGAGAGGAATATAAGGTGGGAGGAGACAGGCACTCGGCCCCTTTTTTGGCTGAGGAGTTAGCAAGGTAAGAACTGGCTGCGGCTTGCTCCTTTGTCTCTCTGATCTTTCAGCATTTGCCTCAGTATCTGACTCTGGGTTTTAATTATTAAGACCAATTAGAACTCATGCAGCAATTGGTGCCTAACATTAAGGCATGAATTCACGAAAGAGCTGTGTGCCCGGGGTTTTGCGGCCAGTGGGAGCTGCATGTGGAGGCTCCCACTGGGGTCACCGCCCCCGCTGGCTAGATTTTCATTTCTTTTCCCTCCAAGCCTCTGAGCAAGCTTGGGATTTTCCTGTTACAGCCTCTCTACAACAGTCTCCAGCTGCCACCCAAACTCCAGAAGCACCTGGGCTCCAAACGCCACAGAACTTCCCTGACCTAGAACGACTGGCTCTGCCTGCAGGCAGCTCCTGCCACATGTGCATTTCCCAGACAGCTGGCTCCCTCTTGCTTCCCTAAATCCCCTCTCCTCCGGCTGCCACTCTCAGCTCATGGCTACACGCTATCAGCTGCAGCTGTCCTCAGCCAGACTGTGACCGCCTGTGCTCTCCCTCAGACGAGCCACACCTCACAGTTCACCGTCATTGTCAGCAGGTTTGGTGAGACGACTGGGAATTCTTAAAGGGAGGAATTAGTTAAAAGAGAAAAAATAGGAAACACTATTCCAGTGGAGGGAGGGAATTAGGTCCCTGTATGATAATATGCTGGATGGTCTGAAAATGAAACAATTTACATGAGAGGATAAATAATTTAGGTGAGATTTATGTAATGTCAATTATAAACATTATCAGTTTTAATGATTTATTGGGAGGTGATGTGGGATTCCCCTCTGTATGCTGTGAATACCATTGGTTAATAAAGAAACTGTTTTGAGCCCATGATAGGATAGAATAGAACAGAGCTAGGCAGGGAAAACTAAACTGAATGCTGGGAGAAAGGAGGCAGAATCAGAGATAAGTCATAGAGTCACTGCCAGAGACAGATGTGCTGAAACTTTGCTGGTAGGCCACGACCTTGTGGTGATGCACAGATTAATGGAGATGGGTTAAACTAAGATGTAAGAGTTAGCAAATAAGAAGCTAGAGCTAATGGGCCAAACCATTTAAATAATATGGTTTCTGTGTGATTATTTCGGGAGTCTGGGCAGCTGGAAAATGAACAAGTGGCCTCCTTACGACAGGTATACCTGTACAAATTAAGACTGACAATGCTCCAGCATATGTCTCTGGCAAATGAAACAGTTTTTTGCTTATTACAATAGGAAGCGTATTACAGGTATGCCATATTCCTATAGGCAAGCAGTTATAGAAGATCAAATTGGACTCTAAAGGATATGTTAAATAAACATAAAAAGGTAATAAAGACCCCCAGAAATAAAGATTGTATAATGCTTTAACTTTGAATTTTCTAAATGCTAATGAGAAAGAAACAACAGCTTCAGAGAGACAGCGGATAGTAGAAAAATCTATGGAATTAAATCAGCCTGTATACTTTAAAGATGTACTGACCCCAGAATGGAAACCAAGATATGTTACATTGGAGAGGGATTTGCTTTTGTTTCCACAGGAGAAGAAAAGGTATGGATACCATCAAAATTGATAAATGTTCAATTTGAACAAAAGAGATCTCTTAATTAGAAGAGATGATAGTTCATCAATCAGTGTGACCATTCAATCTAAACTAACTTATATGACTAAGAAATGCTTCTCATTTGATCAGATATAACTTCCCAAAAGGGAACCTTCCCAAAGTCAGGGTTGGAGAAGGGTTGTCTTTTTGTCTCTTCAGGAGAATAAAGACATCCAGCTAAGGAATCTGAAGACCACTGGACAAATGAGACATCTGAAGAAAAAGGACAAATCATTCAGAAAAAAAGCGTACCAAGAAAAAGAGTAAATTGGCCTACTGGTATATCACATTTCCAAGAGGATGAAATTTTATGGTTGCAGGCCAGAAGAGGGCATCAGACCTCATTACAGATGGTTGTGAGCCACCATGTGGTTTCTGGGAACTGAACTCAAGACCTTTGGAAGAACAGGCAATGCTCTTAACTGCTGAGCCATCTTTCCAGCCCGAGGATGAAATTTTGTAAATCTTCCCAAATGTTTGTTTCTGCTATTCTTTACAGACATTTAATGGAAATGGTCTTTTTGTAGTCCTAATCCAGTTAAAAATTAAAGCTGGCTTTGGAATTGGAATGTGGCTCTCTCCTTTTCTAAACCCAAACATACTTGTTAAAGGACAATCCAAAATCTTTGTCTCATGTCAGAAGAGCCACCTGATATGGACAGAAGAAAAACCAAAATTAAGGATTACTCTATTGCCACTAATCTCATAATCCTTTGGTTTTATTTTGACTCTGGAACTTTCCCATAAGCCATGAATGAATACTATCTCAAAATTTATAAGATTAATATATCTATATGTATTTAAACATTTTGTTATGATATTGATGGTTATATAGAGTACTAATTCTAGAAAAAGACTCCCTCTAGCTTTCTGTACAAGATCTTGGTTTGAGGTTTAATTCCTAGGTAACTAGGAATTAAATTTTTATACTATTGATGTACATAACAAATACTGATCTTTTAACCTCTTTGAGATCCACTGCATATGACATTTAAAATGTTTTTCTGCAGGGAACCATGACCACTTAACAGTAATCTCTGAAGTCTCCAAAAGGAGGAAGGGAGCCCATAATGACAATTCCACTAGAGCTATGATAAAACCACTAAGCTGAAAACACCACCTAAAGATTGCTTTGGACTACAGTTTCGAGGTGGCTAGCTGAGATGACTCAGTCTAACAGACTACTCTAGCAGGACTTGGGACATTCCCAGTATGCAGAGAGTGGACAACAAACAATATAGTGACCTCTCCCAGGACTTGACAATTAACCCAAAGTTTTCCTTTCAGAGTCACCTAAAGATGCTGTTGCCCCAGAGAGCAGGAAGTATTTTAAGAACATGAAGACCACTTTCCCAAGAGGTGGGGTGGGTGGTTTTTGGTTGTTCAGTGGGTTATGGATATTTGTCATTGTTTAGGGGAATTGGTCACAAATTGTTATTGGTAATGGTCAGGAAAAAAGAAGAACAAAGGAGTTTAGATTCAGGGTTCTCATTTTGAAAAGAAGGGGGATATAGCTATGATAGGATATAAGGGTATATTATTGAGTCTACTCTAAAAAGAAAAAGGAGATATAGAAATAGGATAAAAAGGTAGATTATTGAATCTACTTTTAATCCAAAAAAGCAATAATCAGTTTAAATATTTTACACTGGTATGCATTTTTGTATATTGATACAAATTTAAGGTTATTTTTGTTAAAATATTCTGTATATACATTTTTAATCTTGCTCAAAGTATTGTATCTATATAGCTCATTGGACAATGTAATAGAAATTTCTACTCCTTGAAAGTTATTATTACCAAGTATTTAGGATAATAAGGAAATGCAAGTTAGTAATTAGTCACCTATTACAATTGAACTTGTAGTCACATAAGGTATTTTTTCAAGGTCAAACAGATATATTTTAGATAGATAGGTTGTTTTCAAACACTTCAGAGATCTACAGAATATGGCATTTAAATTAATAACATAGGTTCTTTTCTTTCTTTCTTTTTTATGACATTGAGACATTTTCTGGTCCTGGCAGCACCAATCTGCTTCAGAGAAGAGGATGGACATTGAAGAAACTCCACATGGAGTTTACTTTCTTTGTGGTAAAAGTTAGCCACTGGCTAAGAAAGTACCCTTGACTCAATTGCTGACAGTACACTGTCCAAATTAGACAAAGAGGACACAAAAGAAAGTGACTGTTGAACTTTGCCAAGACAAGTTAGGACAGTCCTTTAGAATATCCTGCTTCACAGAAAAGTCTTTCAAATATGCTAGGCCTGTAGGCCAAAGATGGATGCCCAACACTGGAGAGGACCTTTGGGTGATTGCCCAGGCAGCCAGCTGTTTCTGTCATTTTTCACATTATTTTGGAAGTTCCTTGCTCACATTTCTTGCTTACTCAGGTAATATTATTTCCTTCTTGGGTCTCCGAGGGAGGTGAAAACGTTGTAGTTATAGTTTTCCTTGTTACCAGATTCGGAAAAGAAACTCACTAAAGAGGTGTGGCCTTGTTGGAGTACGTGTGACCTTAGTGAAGGAAGTGTGTCATTGTGGGGGGTGGGCTTTGAGTTCTCCAATTTTCAAACTACTCTGAGTGTCACAGGCAATTTCCTGTCGTCTTCTGATTAAGATGTAGCCAGCACCATGTCTACCTGCATGCCACCATGCTTCCTACCATGATAATAATGGACTAAAACTCTGAACTGTAAGGAGGCCACCTCAATTAAATGTTTTCTTTATAAGAGTTGCTGTGGTCACAGTGTCTCTTCATAGCAATAAAAACCCTACCTAAGACATCCCAGGTGGTCCAGGCTCACAGACTGCTCCAATAAGACCTACACTTCTCTAACCCCAGATAATCTTGAAGAGCCTGGATAGTCGTTGAAATACTCTGTTCTTCTCGGCCTTGGCCAACATTCCAACTTTCTTGGGTACCTAACAATGACACCCCAATGTCAACAGGAAAGAGTCACAGAAAAGACTGCATTCCCCTTATCACTGATTATCAACAAAAAGACTGGGATGTCAGGTCTCAAACCTGGGACAAAAGGCTGAGTTGCCTATTTACACAAAGTGGACACGGCTGCTAGCTTTTCCCAGCATCCTTCAGTCCCTACCTTTCACAGGGTATGGCTGGCATATCCTTACCCTTACCCCAAATTTCCCAGCCCATGGGCTAGACTACCTTTCCCCCAGCTGCTCTTCCTTATATAATCCAGCCATTTTGGTTACCAGGCCTTTTGGTCTACCGTATACCCTCTTGGTCAGTCTCTTGGCCCAGGCTGCCCCTCTTGGTGAGGCGATTCTCTCCTGTCTTTCCTCCCCCCTCTCCTCACACAGCCAGGCTCAGGATCACGTACCCTCTGGACCCTCCCAGATGTCTCTGCCTCTGGCTATACTTTCCTTTTATCTATAATAAGCCCGCCTCCTCCAGTGATGCCCTTCCTTTCTTTTTCATTCAGGTTTCTTGCTGTACATGCGTATGTGTGTGTACATGTGTATGTGTGTGTACATGTGTATGTGTGTGTACATGCGTATGTGTGTGTACATGTGTATGTGTGTGTACATGCGTATGTGTGTGTACATGCGTATGTGTGTGGATGAGAGAGAGAGAGAACAAGACGGAGTACCAGTTTTTAAACAGGGAACACAACTAGGCAGTGGTACCTCATTTTTTTCCAGGCTGTACTCCTCCATCATCTTGTCTCCCTGCTCCTGAAAGGTGATGATGATCAAGGCCACAAAGATGTTGACAAAGAAGAAGGGAAACACCACAAAGTACACCACGTAGAAGATGGACATCTCCATGCGATACCCGGGGCTGGGGCCCTGGTTCTCAAAAGTGGCATCCACTGAGTGCTTGAGGACCCTGTGAAATGTGGGAGGGAGACAGGAGAGCAGCAGAGGGGATGGGAAGGGCAGGGAAACGGGGGGGGGGGGGCAGAGAGACAAGAGATGGAAAAGAGATAAGCCCAGTCAATGCTTTCTGAGAAGCACTGGGTTGATTATGTGCCAAAGAACGCCGAGCATTTCACACACTTTCCCAGCAGCCCTGGCTCCACTTTGCACACAGGGAAACTGACATTCAGCAGTTTGGGACTCTTCTAAGGACCCCTTGGTTGGTATCTAAAGCCAGGTTTGTGGTTACGGATGAGGCAGGGCATCTTGGAAGCAGACATTGGTCAGCGTGGGCATTTAAATACAGGTGGTGGTGGGTGTGAAGGAGGTTCAGTAGCAGCATGTGTGGAAGTGTGGTCAAAGCAGCACCGTAAAGACGCACAGGATGTGTGGCTTAAAAACTCTCTTGGTGGGGCTCGGTGCCTTGAATGTGTTCCATTGGTTCCATGGTTCCATTGCCCTTGGTTCCATTCCCAGCACCACATACACACAGACACAAAGTTCTGTGTCTGGTGAATGCAGTGTTCATGGCTGTCTTGCTCTGTAAATAATCTCTAACCAAAGGAAAAAAATTGGTGTCTAAACAGTGCCTGTGTATAGCAGATGTGATAACATATATGTTCACCGTGATGAACATGGGTACCTTGTTTGGACAAATCATTTCTGTGTGGCTATGACTTTCTTTTTAAATTTATCTTTGTTTGTGTGTGTGTGTGTGTGTGTGTGTGTGTCTATGAGGCAGATAAGTGCAGGTATCCAGAGGCCAGAGGAGGATGCTGAGTCCCCTGGAGCTGGAGTCACGGGTGATGTGAGCCACCAGCCCTGGGTTCTGGGGACTGTCAGGTCTTCTAGGAGAACTGCAAGCATTCTTGCCCACTGGGTCCCAACATTTGAATGTATTAATTTGTGTGTACATGCCTGCCATGTGAGGGAGGATAACTTTTGGGAGTCAGTTCCTTTCTTGCACCATGCAGGTCCCTTTGCCTGCTGAGCTACCTTGCTGACCCTGCCTTATTCTGGGAGACAGAGTCTCTTGCTGACCCTGGAGCTTGCTGGTTTAGCCAAGCTGGACAGCCACGGAGCTCCTGGGACTAGTACTGGGGACTGAAGTGTGTGTCTGCATGCCTGGCTGCTATGCTGCTGCTGAAATTCAAATTCAGGCATTTTACCAACCCCCAGCCCTGGGGCTCGTTCTTTCTTCTTAATTTTTATTTTTTAAAAGATCTTTTATTTGAAACTGTGTGTATGTGTGAGTACGTGCACACAAGTGCAGTGCCCTCAGAGCTCGGAGGTACCAGGTCCCTAGCAATGCAGGTGGTAAAGTCTGGTGTGAGAGCTGGGAGCCCAATTTCTGCCTTCTGGATGGATAGCAGAGCTGTTGAGTCTAGAGTCTTTGTTCTGAGTCTCACTGTGCAGTCCTGGGTGGTCATGGCATCGGGCTCAGAGAGATCCCTGCTTCTGCCACTGTCCCGGGATGCGGGGTTAAAGTCACAGTCACCATGCCCAGTAAGGCTGTTGTTTTTAAGTCTGTGTTTACATTTGTGCTGCTGGGGGAGTAACCTGGGTTTCCCAGCAGCTAGGCCGGAGTTCAGCATCAGAGCCGCACTCAGCCCTGTGGACAGCCCTAAACTATAAGAGCATCATCTTGGTAATGACCTTGGGCACAGAACCAGGCTCTGACACCCCTGTCCTCCCCCCTCCTCCACTCCGCTCCCCTGCTCCCAGGGTCCCCAGCCCTTGCCCTTCCATGCGGGCCACTCACTGCGGCCAGCCCTCGCCCGTCGACACGGTGAAGAGCGTGAGCAGGGCCCAGAGCACGTTGTCGTAGTGGAACTCGTACTTCTTCCACTCTCGGTCCCGGGCCTTCACCTCGTTCTTCTCGTACAGGAGGTACTTGCCTCTGTCACAGAGAGCTGATTAGTCAGCAGGCGCCATCACCTCCCTAAGGCCTTTGTGCTGCCTGGAGGTGCACAGCGCTGTCCCTGTGGGAGCCGAGACCCTGGCTGGAATGTGGGTGTGGGGACACAGACAGGGTGGGGAGGCGAATTTCAGGGACGCCCTATTTCAGGGTTCTCACACCTCAAGAGGCAATGGCTGCTTCTTTCAGAGCAGGAAGGAGTGAGCTTCAGACACCACCTAAGAGTCTAGGAGCCTTTTTGTATGCAGGGTCTCACAATGCAGCCCAGGCTGACTGGAATTCTGGCTCTTCCTGCCTCAGTGTCCCAAGCAGTAGAATGACAGGCCTGTGCCACTATGCCTGGAAGTATCTGAACAGGGCTGCTCAGACACGCCCCAACGAGGGACTATGGAGCCCCACTTCACCAAGTCACTGGGAGACTAGGAGAATGGCTTAACCCAGCTTGTGGGCCCAAATTCTCAAACTGTTTCTTTTATGAGATAGGGTCTCTCTGTGTAGCCCAGGCTTGCTTGGACCTCTGCAACCTCCCATCTCAGCTCCCAAGGGCTGGGACAACAGGTCTGGGCCTCGCGCCGCACACTTCTTCCTTGTTATTACTTTTTATGCCAGGTAGTGGGCCTGCATCTTGCCTTGCACACACCAAGCTCACGCACTAGTTTTTGAGACCAGTGCCCACTCTGTAACTCAGGCTGGTCTCACAACTCAGCCTTCTGAGTGCTGAGGACCTAGGTGTGTACCGCTGTACCTACCCCAGATCCAAGCGGACCCAGAGTCACCCCTCTGTCTCAGTGTCTGGACTGCCGACCCTGTACTTCACCCTCCCTGCCATGGGGTCCCCGAGACGGTGGCCCACCCACCGACAGTCTCGCTCGAACTCCTTGGACTCGTCCGTGCAGTGGAAGAACTTGCCCTTGAAGAGCTGCACGGCCACCACGGCGAAGATGAACATGAAGAGCATGTACACGATCAGGATGTTGAAGACGTTCTTGAGCGAGTTCACCACGCAGTCAAACACGGCCTGCGCCGAGGAAGAGGCAAACACGGAAGAGGCGTGAGGCTGGAAGCACGGCTGCTGCTCCCTCTGGATCCGAGGCACCTGCGGGTTCTAGCAGCTGGCTTGAAATCTTGGGGGAAAGTAGATTCCATGTGTGCATGGACCTTTCCTCACCCCGTCCCTACAGCAGTCTGGGGGCTGTGCACCAGGTGGCCTGTCCCAGGCACCTCACAACCATTTTTGGGCAGGGTCTCGTGTAGCTCAGGCGGGCCTTAAAAGAATGACCTTGACTTTCTAGTCCTCCTGCCTCCACAGTTCGAGTCCCTGGGTATGGAACCCAGTGCTTCTTGTACACGAGGCAAGCACTCTGCCAACTGAGATCCATCCCCATGCCCGACTATTTGAGTGGTTCTGCTGCCCTGGAACTAGTGCCTTTTCACTAGGGTCTGCCCTGTCTCTGCAGACCCACCAAAAGAAATCCCAACCTAGGGCAGATTCTGCCAGCCAACCCCTTTGCTGCCATCTGATGTACAAGCCTAGTAAGCACACCCATATACAAAGGCCACTGGGCAGCTAGCATCTCTTCTAACGTGTTTTGAAACAGGAATCCCCTGTGGATCCAGGCTGACCTTGAACTTGGGATTGTCTTCCCACCATGGTCTGTTTCTCAGACCATTCTGGAATAATGTGCAACCCTTCCATCTGCGCGTGACCAGTCTGAGGGCCCTCTCTCCCGACCTGTCTCACCTTTAGCTTTGGCAGCCGCTTGATGGTCTTTAGAGGTCGTAGCACCCGGAGGACTCGTAGAGACTTAATGGTGTTGATGTCTTTCCCTTTGCTATTGCCACTGTTGGGGGATGTCAGGGTTGGGGAAGGGAAGAGATGGAGTGGAAGTCAGGCTGGGGAGGGGCCCACAACCCCATATGGTCTCTCTTGCCTGCACCCAGGTCTGGGCTGAGTCTGGCACATCCCATCCCTTTCCGATGGATGCTCTAGTTTTGGTCTGGAAACCAGACGGCTTTGAGGAGATCCTGATCTCACAGTTTGCGGAAGACCCCGCCACTGCACTAACTCTTTCCTTTTAGGTTTCTTGAGACAGTGTCTCACTATGGAGCCGTGGCTTGCCAGGAACTACAGAGCTCCTCCTTCACCTGCCTCCCAAGTTCTGGGCTAAAGCGTGCACCATGTGCACCACCATGTGCAGCCTTCCGCATCAACTCTTCCACTGCTCTTTGCCTTTTGGCCTCGGAGGCTGGTGACTGCCAGAGATCTACCCTTCTTCTGAAGGAGTCGGGGTGGTGCACCTCCCTCAAGTTGAAGGACACAGTGACCAGGGGTTGGTCCTTTCAAATGCCAACATGACCTCAGCAATGGTTGCTGCCTCAGTCTGCTAAGGTCCCCATCTATCTTTGCCAGTGGTAAAAAGTGTGGCCTGCTGAGTTTAGCCATGCAGACCCCAAAGACACAGGGGGCTCTTAGCTACCCACAACTTGGTTTCCTAAGAGGATGGTATGTCATGGGACTACCAAGAGCTTGAGGTTAATGGACCCCCACCCTTACTCAGGGCCCAAACACACATCCTAGCATCACATTTGTCTGCTGTCTTCACCCCAAGCCCCAGAGGGTGGTATCCCAAGTGTCCACTGCTCATTGGGGCCACCTTTTACGACAGACCCTAGCGCCCCACACATCTACTTCCTGTCTTTTCATACATACTGGTCACCATTTCATCCTACTGAGGATCCTTCCCAAATCTGAGTTCTTAAAGAGCAAGGCAGACTTTTGGTTTGATATGCCAAGGCCCTCTGCAATCTAGATCAACTCATTGACTGCTACACGGCCCAACCTCTGGCCACAACCCCTGGATTTCTAATTTTTTTTTTCTTTTTCTGCTTTTGGAGAGAAGGCCTTAATGTGGAGTCCTCAAACACACAACATAGGCCAGGTTGTCTTTGAATTCAGAGATCTTCCTGTTTTTGTTTTCCCTCATGAAGGCTGGGTTAAAAAGATGCACATCATCATGCCCAGCCAAAAAACTTTTTTGTTTTCCAAGACAGGGTTTCTCTTAGTAGCTCTGGCTGTCCTGGAGCTCACTCTGTAGACCAGGTTAACCTGAGCTCAGAGATCCACCTGTCTCTGCCTCCCGACTGCTGGGATTAAAGGTGTGTACCACCAGCACCTGAATAGTCAAAAAAACCTTTTAAATTAGATTTATTTTTCTTGTGGGCAAATGTGTGTCACAGCGTGTGTGGACAACATTTGGGAGTTGGTTCTCTCCTTTACCACATAGATCCCGTAGAACTCAGGTTGTCAGGCTTGATGGCAAGTGTCTTTACTAGTTTAGACAGCTCACCAGCTCTTTTTTTTATTTCCTTGAGACAAAGTTTTACCATGTAGCCCACGTTGCCTTGAGATCCTCTGATGTCATGCTCCTGAGTGCTGGGATTATGGGTGTGCGCCATCTGGCTTTGCACGCTGACCACCCAGCAATGCTCCCTTTCCTGATGCCTCCCTCGACAGCTCTGGGCTCCAGTCAGCCTGCTATTTCTGGAGAGAGCTATGTCAGGCTTAGACAAGGGCTGTGTTTAATAGGAAACCCTCAGAGGCCCAACTTGTGATGAATTCTTCTGTGTTTTCTCTTTAATCTTGGCTGTTGTCCCAGCTACTGACTCACAATTGGTGTGAGGTCTCAGGACACTGGAGTGGACCAAGGCTGAAGTCCCAGAGCAAAAATGTTCATACTGGTTACTGCCTAAGTTGTGGGCAGAGCTGCCTAGCACCAGCACCATTTCCTGGTATGGTGAGGAAAGCTGGTTATAGCTGTGTGTGCGCATGAGTGCGTGTGCTTGTGTGCTACTGTGCTTCCAGCCCTCTCGGTCAATGTGTTTCTTGCCTTGGTGTGTGTGCATATGTGTCTGTGTAGATGTGTGCATATGTGTCTGTGTAGATGTGAGCATGTGCAGATTTGTGCATGTGTAGATGTGAGCATGTGTAGATGTGAGCATGTGTCTGTGTAGAGTGTGCATGTGTCTGTGTAGATGTGAGCATGTGTCTGTGTAGACATGTGCATGTGTCTGCGTAGATGTGTGCATGTGTCTGTGTAGACGTGTGTCTGTGTAGATGTGTGCATGTGTCTGTGTGGACGTGTGCATGTGTCTGCATAGACGTGTGCATGTGTCTGTGTAGACGTGTGCATGTGTAGATGTGTGCATGTGTCTGTGTAGACGTGTGCATGTGTAGACGTGTGCATGTGTCTGTGTATGTATGCAGGTGGAGGCACGTCAACTTCAGGTGACATTCTCCAGGTGTCACCACTTATCTTTTGAAGCCGGATCTCGTCCTGGCCAGCAAGGGATCCCCAGGGATCTGTCTCTCCACCCCGAGTTCTGCGTTTATATGTGCGTGCCACCATGTCAGGCTTTCCATGGGTTCTAGAGACTGAACTTGGGTCCTCATGTTTGCATGACAAACACTTAATTATGGTGTCTTTTTTGTTTTGAGAAAGAATCTGTCTATGCATCCCTGGCTGGTCTAGAACTATGCAGACCAGGCTGGCCTCCAACTCAGAGATCCACCTGCCTCTGCCTCTTGAGTGCTGGAATTAAAGGCGTGCGCCACCACCACCCAGTCCTGATATTTCCTCATATATACTTTTGTCCACTGATCAGTGTTTATTTCTAACTGCTTGTTACGTATTAAAGAAGAACACTGACCTCTATATATATATCTTACCGTTTTTGAGGCAGGGACACATTATGTAAGTCAGGCAAACCTGAACCTCTAAGAGGTGTGCCCTACCACAGTGGGCTAGAAGGATGCGCCAGGTAGAGGCTCCTCAGTGTTATGGCCACCTCCTCTCTGGAATGCCCATTTCCCACACCTCAGCTGCTCTGGTGACTCTTCTCCCCAGCTGCTTGGCCCTGCTGACATCACATGTGAGGAAGAACACGTCTTGCCCCTTCTGTTCTGGGTAAGAGCTAGTGGGTCACAGTGGCAGGTGAGGCTGTGAGCCCTTGTGACTCCTCTGCCCCCTGGGGAGCAGGCTCTGGTCATGGTAAGCAACAGGACACCAGCAAGAACAAAGGCCACAGAAAAAGAAGGCCAGAACCAACATGGCTGCGAACGGGGCACGGTAGACAAGACAGGAAAGAGAGAGAGAGAGAGAAGAGAGAGAGAGAGAGAGAGAGAGAGAGAGAGAGAGAGAGAGAGAGAGAGAGAGGCACTTTACCGTGTACTGCTCCTGGTGAGGTGGCATCGGAAGGAGAGACAAATCGTGAGTGGCCTCAGAGAGAACACAGGACACGCACAGACACACATGGGCACTGGGCTCTGGGATCCCGGGGACCAGGGGACCAGCCCCTCCTTCAGTCTCTGCACTGGGCAGGACATGGCCCTGACAGCAGCTCGCAAAGGCAAATTTCCAAGGAGTAAGGCAGCCCTGGGGCTGCCTATTACCCTGGGTGAACTCGCCACTCAGTCACTGCCAAGAGCAGGGTCGCTTCCTACAGCGGTCCTGGTACAGGGGTTCAGCTTGCTGTAGGTGAGTTTCATGGGGAGGGAACAGAGGCTTGAGTGGCGCTCTGACTGCCAACAAGCTTCATCTGAAAAATGGGCTTGTCTTCATGATGCTTCAGTATCAGTAGCCTCCACCTTGACTTATACTGACTTGTCAAGATGTAGCCCAGGCTGGCCTGAACGACTGATCTTCTTGCCTCCAACTTCTAAGTAGCTGAGATGTAGACATGTGTGTCACTCTGGTGGGTGGACCTTTCTGGAAGGAGAGTTGCTGCTGATGGAATCAAGGGCCTCACACATGTTAGGTCAGCGTTCTACTGCTGAGCTGCCCCCAGCCCCTCACTGGGGGATTCTACCTCTGAGCCACTCCTTGAGACGTCTCTTTACTTTTCATTTTGAGATAGGGTCATGCTAAGTTTACAGGCAGTCCTTGACAGTGTGGTCCTCCTGCCTCAGCCTCCTGAGGAGCTGGGATTCCAGGCATCATGTTATATCCAACAATTTTCTTTTTTCAACCCTGAATGGCTTAATGTCTACAAATATCTCTACTGAGCCTTCCCCTGATGTCCAGCTTAGGGCTCTCAGCCCTGCCTGTAAGTCTACAGCCCTTCCCCATGGGCGTTAGCAATGCTTCCAATGGCACTGGCATCTACCTTATCTTTTGTTTGAACTCAGAGTTCCTGCACACCAGGCCAGCACTACCCCTGAGCTCCATCCCCTGTGGCCTTCCCCTAATGTGTATGTGCTGCTGAGTCTTGTGTTACTGCATTTACCTGCAGGAGGATGACACCATTGTGCCCATTTTCCAGATGAGGAAGCTAGCCAGAAAGTGGCAGACTGAGAGTCAAACCCACATGCCTGCATCTTGAGCTTGAATCTGCCTTCCTCGGGGACAGGGCTGATTTAAGGCACTGCAGGAGAGCCCCTCAGGGACAGGGCTGTTGTGAGGGTGTTGCTGAAGGGCCTCTTCTTTAGCTGTTGGGTGTGGCTTTGAGGGTGCAGGAGGAGCTGGATAAGCTACACTCTGGCAGCTATGCCAGAGTCTGCCAGCAGCTGAAGACCTGCTCTGGGGGAGGGGCGGTGGTGCCAGATGGACTCTTGGCAGTGAGGGTGGGATCATGATCTAGCTAGCAGCTGCTGTGAGATGTCAGCTAGCTGCTCCAAAGCATCGGCACTAAGCGTGACGTCCCTCATGGTGACAGCTTGTGAGATGGCTCGTTAGTGATGGTGCATGAAGATGGAGCATGGTTAGTGGATGGAGAGCACATGTATGCACACCCACACCTATGCAACACAGATCACACATATAGATCTGGGTGAGGAGAGGAGGGTGGGATCATTCAGAGGGTTCGGCACATCCCTGGGAGAGCACAGGCAGACAATCAGGGTCCTTGCCTCAATCCCCTTACCCAAGAAGGGAGCAGCCTCCCTCCTCCTCATTCCTGCTCCTCGGCCTCTCAGACCTTCCAGGGAAGGAAGGACCCAGTGGGACAGGTTGCTGGCCTAGATTCCATTCTCCACACACCTCGCCTCAGCCTCAGTTTCTCGTCTGTGGAATGGGGATCACTACTCTGGTGTCACAGCGTCATAGATGACACACACAAGGCGCTTCCTCTCATTAGAGCCATTACAACCTGCTGCATGGGGAAACTGAGGCACCGAGAGTCTACCAGACTTAGGGAACTTTTTCTTCTTCACTGAGACATCTGTGCTCTATAACCCAGGCTGGCTTTAGATTAGCAATCCTCCTGCTTCAACCTCACATTTGCCACCACACCCAGATGGAGGTACCGCTTATTCCTATTGGGGTTTTCCACCTTGTCTATGAGCAGACAGCTCACAGGATAGACAAAGGAAAGGAAAGGAAAGCAGCAAGCTGCTGCTCTACCATGACAACAAGGAGACACACCAAGCAAAGACTCACAAGTTGAAACACCTCAGGTACAAGAGAGCAGAGCCTGCTGCTGGGGACTGGGGGACAAGGAGGTTCTGAAACATCTTTTGGGAAGCAAGCAGCAACTGGCAATCGCTTTTGCTGTTGGGTATGCAGGAGTGACTTAAACAAGGTGCTGGCCAGCTTGCACTGAGCTGCAGTCCTGTCTTCAGTGAGAAGTGGCAGGGCCAAGTGGATTCTTGGTAGTGAGTAGGGGTCAGGGTGTCTCCTCTCCTGCCTCATAGTAAGATTCACAATTCCAAGTTTTTCCAAAGTTCCAAGAGAATCCATGGCCCATGCTTTCAATCTCAGTTTCTGTTAGAACTGCCAGCCTGCAGAGGCACATGGCTGTCCCTGGTCTGACCTTCTCTTACGTAGAAATTAGGGGAAAGGTTAAAAACAAGGAATTATAGGAACACAGCACAGCACTATGTTTGCACCAAATTCGTGGGAACATTAGAAGTCTGACTCTAGAGCTGGGAGCATTGCTCGGGGCTCAGCGCAAAGGCCCCTGGCTCCACCCTCTGGCTCCATCCTCAGGACCAGAAAAAAAGAAAAGAAGGGAAGAGAAGAGAATACAGGGAGGACAGGGAGAGAATCGGAAGAGTGGATAAAAGGAAAGAGAGCTGGGAGTCAGGCCGAGTTAGGCCTGCTGACTATAGAAATGCTGATTCATGTCCACCACAACCACAGCTTGCTGTGCTCCAGGGGGCAGCCTGGGAGGCCCTACTGTGGCCTTTCACCTGGAAATGGGTAACAGTCGGGGTCCTCTGTCATGAAATGGGCACTTAGCGCCAGGGGAGGGAGCAGGCTGAGAGGCCATGCCTACTGAGAGGCAGCCAGTCAGACAGCCCAAAGAAACCCTCAGGTCTCTGTGCAGGGGGTGGGAGGGTCGAGGGGGGCGTGTCAGAGACCTTGTAAGACCTTTCTTTCTGGGTCTGACCTATGTGATAAGCACAGTTTTGGTTCCCAAGATGGATTTCTGGATGAGGAGCAAGTTAGGTCTCCCTGATAGGCCTGCTGCCGGGATCTTGGGCTCCCTCTCCAATTAGACCTACCCTGAGCTCCATCTCAGGCTGGACACCACCTGGAATGGCTATCTAGAAACTTGGATGGCAGAGCTCATGTACCATTGAGAACGGCCACTGAGACACTAGATACCACATCAAGTGGATGCATAGACCTCCGGGGACACTGAGATGACCATTCTGCACTTACGCACCATCTTGGAATGATGGTGAGATTTCAGGTAACATCTGGGAATTGCTTCTGGCCCCTGAGCATGTTTGAGATGGCTTCCTAGAACTCAGCTGCCATCTTGGGATGGCTGTCTGCTTCTTGAGCACAATCTTGAAATGGTTTTCAACAACCTGGACTCCATTTTGGAATGGATGCCCAGACCTAAAGGATCATTTTGGAATGGCTATCTAGAACCTGGGTACCATCTTGGCGTGCACCACCATCACCAGGCCTGGACACCAACTTGCAATGGTCCCTAAACCCTAGAATGTCACCTTGGGATGACAGTAAGAATTCACGGTCATCTTAGAATGGCTGCCCTGTTCTCCAGCACCACCACAAAGTGGATGCTAGCTTGGAATGGTAACTCAGAACTTGGGTGCCATCTTGAAATGGTTGCCATTTTAAAATGGTCACTCAGAAATTAGGAGCCATATTTGAAACTGCCACCTATTACCAGGGTGCCATTGTGGAGTGGTGCCATAGTATATAACCTTGCTGAGGGCAGGGCATCCTAGGAGCCTTGGGAGGACAGAGACACATAGAAGTAGGCCACCAGGAGCCTTGGGGAACAGGTGGGATGGGATCTCATGCACACTTGCTTTCTGATTGTCTTTTCAGGGGCACCCCAAAGAGACAACATGTAGGGGGGTTGTGGGTAGGGAGATGAGATGTCCCCAGAGGCAAGAATACCAGAAGCAGCACAGCAAGAGGCCACCACCTTGCTGTGGGAGGAGTGGAAGGTGGCTCTGGTCCCTTCCTTCCTTTCTTAATGGTGATGGCATGCACAAAGCCAGTTGCAGCACCACTGGGCATACCCTGCCCGCCCCTCATCCCCTCTGGCCCACGGCTCTCATTCCCGTCTCAGAACTCCGGAATATGACCCACATCTGACAGCGGGACTCAGACTGGGGGTGGGGAGCCTTGCATGGAGACTTACGTGAAGGCAAAGGCCACCAGGGCCCCACTGACCACTATGAAGTCCAGAATGTTCCAGAGGTCACGGAAGTAGGCCCCCTGATGCAAGACAAGGCCCAGGTCGATCATCTAGAGGGAGAGAACAGCTTGTTCAGAGCCCCCAACCCTTCGCTAGGATAACTCCCTCCTGGGATGATGGGTGGTTCCTTCTGAGGAAAGGGAGCCTGACCTGATGCTGAAGACCCCAAGCCCAAGCATCAGAGTGCTCTGCCTGAACCCCGGAGAGCATGCACCAGGAAGCCTTGTACGCTGTATTTGGAGCCTCCCAAGACTCTGTCCACCTCTTACTTCTGCTGTGATCTGTGGTTCCTGCCCTCATCATGGCCTACTTGGTCCCTGACAATCCCCTCATCTGTCATCTGAGGGTGCTCGAGAGCGCTCATGCAGAGTCCCAGAGCTCTCCACAGCTCTCACTTCCTTTGATGTGTACACTAAAGTCCTCACAGTCACGGTCACACCTTACTTCCCTGCTCTTCCCTGCCCTCCCTGCTCCTTCCTCCCTCTCTCCACCACACTGTCTGGTGAATTCCCCTCACACACACTCAGCACATCTACTCTTGGATGGAGCTTTTTTTCTTCTCAGAAGGTCTGTGGATGTCCCTAGTACTGTTCTTACCTTGATCACCATCTCAAAGGTAAACACGCCTGTGAAAACATAGTCAAAATACCGCAGCACCTGCACGGACACACAAAGGGACAGGGAAGCCAATCACAGGCTTGCTCAACTTCTAGTAAGTCTACCAGTTGCCCACTGTGGTGTGGGAACACTGAAAATTCCCCAGAAGCAGAGCTTCCACCCAGGAGCCACTCCCAGGCAGGATTAAAGATGTGTAGGTTGTGAATCAAAGTGTCCAGCAGATGGCGGCCAATCCTACCGATTTACCCTGCTAAGGGCTGGTCACCAAGAGTGCCTGTTTCAAGTACTCCAAGCCGCCTTGGACTACTAAGAGGGCCTTGGAGGAGTCCATTCCACCGTGGGGGTGACTGTCCTTGGGATGATGGGGTAGACAGGCCAGTGTCCACACTCAGGGCTCTCCTGTTTCCAGGAGTATCTTCTAAACTCTGGGGCCACCTGGCCATCTGGTTCTCTTTCACTTTGAGGGCACCACTCAGTCTGGGATGATGGACCCTCCCCTTCCTCTCTCCACCATCCTGCCCAGAGTTGGGCTCTAGTTGTTTCTGTCTGGATTGGCAAAAATGGCTTCTGTCCCTGCTTCTAGCTTCATGAACCACCTAGAACACCTTGGGTGTGTGTGTGTGGGGGGGGGAGGCAGGAGCTACAGGTTCAAGGGCTGATAATTACTGAACATGACCAGCAGAGGGTGCTTATGACCACCTGAGTCAGGCTCCTGCCTCCCTTAGGATGAGACCAGCTAGTCATATAATGGGACTGCAGGTGTGGCTCAGAGGTGAATGTCTATCTCGTCTGTTGTTTCAGATGGGGAGCAGAGCCGGGACTCACGTTGTTGCGGGGCGCGTTGGGTTGCACAGGATCCTCAGCGGCCAACGCTATGCTGCTCATGGCAATGACCATGAGGATGCACATCTCGAAGTAGCGCAGGTTCAGGATGTAATGGCACAGCCGGCGAAGGCTGTGGGCGGAGCAGGGAGCCACTTAGATTGCAGGCTCATGGGCCCTTCCCCTCCACCCACCTACAGTCCAATTCCATTGCCCACTCAGACCATCTGTCAAGGACTCTCCATGGGGCACGGGGTAGGTCCCATAGTCCAGTGCGGCTGACACCCTCAGCTGCCTGAGGCAGCCGTGTCGCCTATGGAAGAGTTCCTATCCTCCAAACAACTGAACACTTGGTTTCCGAAGCCAGTGAGATCAATACTACTAATGATTCTGCAGGACATAGAAAGACTTCAATTTTATTCCTTTAGCTAATTACATTATTTATTTGTGTGGGGATGGTGGTTGTGCCGAGGCTTGCCTGTACAGAGCAAAGGACAATTTGTGAGGGTTGACTCTGCGGGTCCTGGGAACTGAGCTCAGGTTGGCAGGCTTCGCAGCCTCTCTACCCACGGAGCCGTTTCAAGGATAGGTTTTCCATGTGTGAAATATTCTAGTGTCTAAAAAAAGAAACTGAGAGTAGTGGCTCCTGTCAGTAATCTGAGCTAGGGAGGTTGTGGCTGAGGAATTACTAAGAGTTCAGGACATCTGGACTATGTCATGAGTTCAGGGCCAGTGTGGTCACAGAGTAAGATCTGGTCTGAAACAAATGACACACACTCAAAACACACACACACACACACACACACACACGACAAAATACACACACACACACACACAAATACAACATTAACAAACATGTGCAGAACAAAACAAAAGACAAGGGCCAGTGAGCTGTAAAGGTGCTCTCCCTGCTAACCTGTGCCCAGTGTCCAATCCCTGGGACCCACATGGAGTTGGAAGGAGAACAATGACTCTAGGAAGCCATGGCAAATACAACACACACACACACACACACACACACACACACACACACTAATGATAAATAAAATTAAAAACAAAACTCAAAACAAATCCCATCACTTCCACCAAGAGCAGAAAACCTGAGCTGCGGCTTAGCTGGCGGAGTGCTTGCCTAGCATGCACAAAGCCTGGTCCACCCCAGGGCCACCCAAACAAGCAAAACCTGTGCTGTTAGAAGCAGCCTGTTCTGGCTCAAGCCTCACCGGCTTTCACTGCACTATTCTGAAAAAAAGTTGTAAATTTATAAAGCACTTGGAACAATACTTGACAGTAAGTGCAACTTAGACATTTGTTTAGTAAAGGAGAAAAACTGAACTTTAGAAAAAAGGGCCCAGAGTCCACATCTGTGTGGTGCAATCGTTATTCACAGAATTCAGAGGCATGACTGCCACACAGGTCGTGCAGGTCGTGGACAGCACGAGGCAGCAATTCCTAAAGACACCTGTCCCAGCAGGGCACAGGTCGGCATTTACGGCAGTGGCTCCCGTCTCACGGCAGGAAGGGCCTTTTCCAGGGTAGTGTGTTACGACAAGTTTATCTCCTGTGACTGAAGCAAGAAGGTCTCCTGAGGGCCTCAAGACTCAAGATGGCGCTGAAGAGAACCTTCTTCCACTGCCTGCCCCGCCCACCGGGGAGCCTGGTGGCCTCTGCCCCACACTCACGGGTTGGTGGTGGAGAGGATGAACATGGAGCTGTAGGGCGGCATGGGTTTCGGGCCATCCTCCCCGGGGTCTGCCTCCTCTTCCTCCTTCTTCTCTTCCTCTTTCTTTGGCAGTGGGTCTGGGTTAGCATTTTTGTTTACTGTTGGAACAAGAATAAACATGGGTTCCTCCATGATTACCCACAAAGCTCTGGACTCCTGGTCATTCCTGGAGCCAACGCTAAGCATAGGACACTGGGGAAAGAGCTTCCTGTACACCAGGCGTCACCCGACCCTGTGGGCTTGGTGCCTGTGCCCACCACCTGACAGAGAAGGGAATCTGGGCACAGGGAAGTAAAGTGGCTAGTCCAAGGTCACACAGCTGCGTTGAACTGGCCCTGGAATGCCAGTTCCCACTCTACAGAGCAATGTTGCCTCCGTCCTCTTAGATTTTCTGATGTGACTAGGACCTGCATGGGGCAGCTGCCCAGAGTAGAGAACTCAGACCCTGTGAGAACACCCAATTCTGACTGCAGCACCTTTCCCCTGGGCAGGCTCCACAGCTCTGTGTGGTTGTTTGTGGACAGGCTGAACCTCCCCAGGGGTCTGTTTCTTCATTCGAAAACTAGTAAAATTAGTTTATTATCAAGACCACCACAGTGAAGTCAGCTGTGGTGGCACACACCTGTAATTCTGCCACCACAGGGAAAGAGAGACAGGAGGGTCACTTCTAGCTTATGCTTGGGCTATACGGTGAGATGCTTGGGCTACACAGTCTCAAAACACAGCAGCCCCAAGCCAAAAACTGACTCACTCCTCACAGGAATGTATGCAGTTGTCTTTAGGGGCCGAAGCCCCAGGTGACCAGAGGAGTGAGGCAGATCCAAACGGGCCACACTGGTGCGTGAGACATCTGATCACCAGGAGAGAGAAGAGCATGCAAACATTCCTCAGTGTGTGCTGTAGTGACAGCAGTTGGGAGAGACACAGACACTGGGATAAACAGACATCGTTGTTAACAGACATGGGGTCCTGGCTGGCCTTAAGGCCACTGCCTAGTTAAGGGTGGCCTTGAACTTGTGAACTTCCTGCCTCCATCTACCACTACTGTAGGTTGTCTGTGGTGCTAGAGTGTGTCTAGGCAAGCACTCTACCAGCCAGGCCAGGTCCCCAGCTCCTTCCTTGCTCATTGTGCCACTAGACCGTTTACAATGACGATGCTTCCAGCTGCGCTGTCCCCAGGCCCCCAGTTTCCACTTGGGGATTCCTTTCTCCCTTGTGGTAGTGTGGGCTCTGTGGAGGGAAGGTAGGGTGTGGAGCATGGCCACAGGCCAAGTCCACTGAGAGCTGCACACAGGGTCTAGTGTTTCTTCCTCCCAAGACTGTGAGCAGAGATTGTAGAGTAAACGGCCCAGCAACCCTGCAGCTCCTCACCTTGGACCACAGTGTGGTTGAGGGGCGGGCAGGCTGGGGGGATCTCCACCGCCATATGCTCGGGTTTCCTGGCAGTCTTCGCTGAGTTGGGCTGGGTGCTGCTGGGGTTGGTGACGATAAGGCTGTTCTCGGGGGTCTTGGGGGGGCCGGGGTTGGACGGGTTGCCCGGGTTGTTGGGCATCCTGCGGCTGGCAGCGTTCTGGGGGTTGGTGGCCAAGGTGGGACCAGGGTTGGTGCTGTTCCCGATCTTGGTGGGGCTTGGGGGAAGGCCACTGTGGCCCAGGCTGTCGTGGGGACTGACAGGCTCCCCGGTGGCCAACTTGTTATTCTTCATGTTGTCAAGGTCCTCAGCCAGTGGCAAGTCCTGGCGGCCCAGGTCCTGCTGGATTGGCCTGGTGGTGGACAGGTTGGGACCAGACATGGGGACCCCGGAGCCCTGGTTCTCTCTAAGGAGAGGATCAAAGTGGAAGAGTGCAGAACTGGTTAGAGAGCACCGCAGCTGCCGGGACCAATACCCAGGCCACAGCATGGCCCAGGACAGTCTGCTGCACTACCCAGCTCATATGAGGCCCCGAGCGTCATCCACCCCGAAAGGAAAGAGAAAGCAATCATTTGCTGATTCTACACTTCACAGAGCGCTGCGCAGCTCCAGGCAGGTCAAGCGGTTATGGACTCTTGTGAACTTTGTAGTGCTGAGGAGGAGCTCAGAGCCTCACACAGGCTGTGGTAACCCTCTAACGCTGAGCCACACCCTCACTGGGGGATTCTAGGCAGGGGCTCTACCTCTGACTCACACCCGTGGTTCTACTGGGGATTTTTTGCTAGCCCAGTGTGCAAAGCCCAATTATAAATTTCCAGTAACTGTTTGCTTTTTGAGACAGGATTTCTCTGCGTAGCCCTGGATGTCCCGGAACTCACTCTGTAGACCAGGCTGGCCTTAAACTCACAGAGAACCACCTGTTTCTGCCTCCTGAGTACTGGAATTAAATGTGTGCACCACCACACCCAGCTCAATTTCCAGTTAATTTTAATCCTTAAGTATCTTTAAGGAAGATTTAGAGGATACACAAAAGTGAAGTTGGGCCCTGTCCCAGTGTCCAGGACAGGTGTTCTTTGTATTAAGTTTGTCTTATGCAGGTTCCCGCTGCCAGCTGCCATGCACTTCTTCCTTGTGGTACCCTCCTGAGACCTAGAGACTGTTCTAGACCATAAAACAGCACCTTTCACTGCCTGCTTCCTGAATGCCCCTCCTCTGCACACTTCCTGACTGACCTCCTCTGCACACTTCCTGACTGACCTCCTCTGCATACTTCCTGACTGCCCCTCCTCTGCACACTTCCTGACTGCCCCTCCTCTGCACGCTTCCTGACTGACCTTCCTCTGCACGCTTCCTGACACAGTTCCTGACTGCCCCCAATACTTCATGCATTACACACCTGAAATGGATAACAAGATCAGCTCCATTTAACAGAGTAAGAAACTGAGGCAGAGGGGAAGACATTTGTCTCTCATGAACCAGCTCAGACGGGACTGAGCTGGAATCTGGTCCTATCTAGAAACCTTTGGCTCCAGCGTCACTCAGCAAAGTAAACAGGTGGTGAACAAAGTGGAGGTGTTGAGGAGTGTGTTAAAGGATCAGGATTCTCTGCTATACAGGGAGAGTGAGCCAGGAAACCCACAACTGCAGTAACCCTCCTTGTACCAATGGGTAGTGGGTTGCCATGGTGACAGATGCAGCTGGAACTACACTGCAAACAGCTGGCCTCGACTGGTCAGGAGACTAGTCCTAGGAGTGGCAGATGTTCGGGAGCTCACAGGTCTCTACCAGGAGTCTGGAGCCTGTGTCTCACTTGGACCCGTGTGGGAACCTGAGTTTAGCAACTACTGAAGGTGCAGGAATGGTGTTCTGGTGCCTGCTTCAGACGTTTAGAGACTTTCAAAAAAACTCCTCCTGCAGGGATGGGGTGCAGCTCAGTTAATAAGGGTGCCTGCCTAGTGTGGTGAACAAAGCCTTGGGTTCCATCACAGCACCAAATAAACCTTGAGGTGGCCGTATATGTCTGTAATCCCAGCAAGCAGGAGGACCAGTTACAGTGAGTCCTATCTCAGAACAACATTTTTAGGGACAGCCATTCTGTCCTCATCACTCTGCCTCTTTTGGTACAGCAGCAGCAGACACAATACAGGGACAAAGCCCCTCCTCCCATCTTTGGCTGCTCCTTACCCTCTTAAGGGATCCAGAGTCCTCCTGACCCATCTCTGGCCCTTTGCCCCCTTTCCTCATATCCTGTAAGCTGGCTGTCTTCTGAGTGATTCCAGGACCTTAACATGTACTGTTCTTGCCTGAAACGCTCCATTTTTCTCTAGGTGCTCCTCTTGTGGTCTGGCCCATCTTGGTCACATTTCTCAGAATGTCTCCGCTATGGTTTTAATGTGTTTGCCCCATCTACTGAGAAACCTAATCCCTAAATTTGTCTGGTGATGGTATTTGGAGGTAAGTGGGGGCTAGATAAGGTCTCAAGGGCAGGGTTCCCATGATGGATGAGTGGCATTCTGAGAGAAAGAAGAGACTAGAACAGGCATGATGGCCCTGGGTCACCGTGTTTGAATGCAGCAACAAGTCCTCAGAGTGCTGGTGTGCTCTGTGACTCTGCAGCCTCCAGAACAGGAAGCTGGATAAACTTCCACTTTTTCTAAACGAGTAACCAACCTCAGGCATTTGGTTATAGCAGTGGAAATGGATGAAACCAACTCTGTAGGCCCCTACCACCTGCAGCTACTGACTGGAATTCAGTCTGGGCTGGAATACAGCTGACCCTTCTCACACTTCACTGAGCAGAGGGAAACACTCAGGAGAGAATGATTTGGAACAATGGTGTTTAAGGGAGCACCGTGCAGACAGAGGCAGTGATATAAGCGAGGGGTGCTGTGAGCACTAGG
Organism: Arvicola amphibius; assembly: GCF_903992535.2. Lineage (NCBI taxonomy): Eukaryota > Metazoa > Chordata > Mammalia > Rodentia > Cricetidae > Arvicola > Arvicola amphibius. Next base: position 14,956,520 of record NC_052061.1, read on the forward strand.
AGTGGGAAGTGTGAGTCAGTATCCATGACCAGGACCAGCCTCCAGAAGGAGTCTGCCCTCACCCAATCCTCTCACCTCTCATCCCCCCTCTCTGATACAGGATTTCCCTGTGTATCCCAGGCTGACCTGAACTTGTGACCCCTCCCCCACCTTCCTGGTAATGATTTTTGTCTACAGACCCTTGTCTAAACTCATTTGGTTGAGAACCCCACTACTCAGTATGTGGTCCTGGGACCTGCACTGGGCTCCTCTTGTTAGGAACATATAGTCTCATGGTTTCATTGAAGCCTGAGCCCCACCCAGTCACGAGCTGGGTCACACAGGCTAGTAAGACACCTGACATCTCAGGGCCCACACAGCAGAAGAGAAAGCTGACTCTGGCAGGTTGTACAAATGCCTCTTTCCCATAGGCCGGGGTCAGATTTTGTACACCCTTCAAGAATCCAGTGTGATGCTCTCATAGCATTATGAAGGAGGATCAAGAGGACATTAAATTATTATTATTATTATTATTATCATCATCATCATCATCATCATCATTATTGATGTAGCACAGGGTAGTCTCAAACTCACTATGTAACCAAGGCTGGCCTTGAAGTCCAGATCCTCCTGTCCCACTTCCCAAGTACTGGGATCATAGGAATGACGCCACACTTGGCTTGAGGACAGTATTTTTATAACAGATGTCGCTATCAACACAGAAGTCTCTGGGCTCTCTACAGAGAGTCCCTTTATGGTCTTCCGTGAAACATTACAAAATGTTACGAGAAAGATAAGAAAAAGCAGCTACTGGTGGGGTACTGTCTGAGAGATCAGACCTCCCTTCCCCCCATCAAGTAAGCAAAGAACTGGCAAAATGACAGTCGCAGACACTTCGCACACATTAGTGCCCATGCGAGCCCCTGGCAGAGGTGACTGATTTAATTCTGGCAATGACTCGGTCATTTCTGGGGAGTCCGATCATCAGGTGAGAACACTGACGCCAAGAACGCGCTAATTCACCGGGCGGTGGTGGCGCACGCCTTTAATCTCAGCACTCAGGGAGGCAGACACAGGCGGATCTCTGTGAGTTCGAGACCAGCCTGGTCTACAAGAGCTAGTTCCAGGACAGGCTCCAAAGCTACAGAAACCCTGTCACAAAAAACCAAAAAGGAACGCACTAATTCAAGAGTAAACAGCAATAATGAAAAAGCTACATGAATCTGGTGGAGACTATCGGCTCTCCCTAGGGCCTGTGCAAGACGCACAATGCCTTAGTCCTCTAGCCGTTTTGGAAGCCTAGACGGCAGCACCCTAGACTTTTTGTATATAATGCTGGGATGGGATGTAGTTCAGTAGTAGAGTCTCTGCCTAGAATCCCTCAGGAAAGGGCTGAGGGCGTGACTCAGCAGTAGGGGGCCGGCCTAGAGTCCTCCAGTGAGGAGCTGGGGTGTAGCTCAGTGATAGATGCTAGCCTAGAATTCCCCCCGTGACAGGTTGGCTCTGCTGCAGAGTGCCAACCTAAAATCCTTCACTGAGGGGCATAGCTCTGTTGTGGACTCTTGTATATAAGACCCTGGGTACATCCCAGCTCAGAACTACATCTGTTTCCCCATCTGCTAACCCCGGCTGTGGCCGCTGGGTACATCCCCACGGCTTCCGGTATTCTGGGCCTGGTGACTGTCACGCTTGCTACTGGGGAACCTCCTCGGCCCGCCCGGAGTGAAGCCCAACTGGGCACATCCCTCCTGGAGCCCACTCACTTCCTGCGCCGGTGCCTGCGTTCCCTGTCGTCGTGGGCTGGCGGCCCGTGTCGATGTCGCCGCCTGCGCTCCCCATCGTCGCCGTCGCCGTCGGCAGCACGGGCCGGCCTGCTGGCATCGCGGGGACGAGGCCTGCGCTCCGGCCTGTCTTCGGGTTCGTCCCCGGGCCGGCGGCGAGCGCGGTGACGGCGAGGCTCCCCGTCCGCCCCAGGCCGGTGCACGTGGCGGCGGGGCGCGTCCCCGGCCTTGGCGCGCTCGGCGTCCGCGTCCCAGGGCGCGTGCTCGCGGGGCGGCACGTGCTCGCGCTGCTGCGGCTCGCTCTCGCGGCCATACGGGCCTTCCCGGCCAGGCGCGCGCTCAGGGCTCCCGGCCCAGGCGCGCCGCGCGTCGGGGTCGCGCGCGCTCTCGCGGGGTCGCGCGGTCGGGCGCAGCGCGTCGGGCCCGCGGCTCTTGTTGGTATTGTTGTTGCGGTTCTCCTGCGGGTCCACCACGAGCGGCCGGTCCAGGTGCGTCTTGACGTCGGGCCGCAGCGGGCGCGCGTAGGCGGTGGGCCAGCGCTCAGCCGCGTCCCCGTACAGCGCCTCGCGGCTGGCCAGCAGGTTCTGCTTGCGCATCTCGCTGGTGCGCTGCTCCCACACCGACTTGGCGGGCTTCTGGTTCTTCTGCTGCTCCTTTCTGCAAGGCACAAAGGGAGCTGCTTGCCGTGGTGTGCGGCTGTGTGTGAAGGTGGTCGGATAGCGAGGGCTGCGGACCCCTCCCCCCGAGGGTTCTTTCAACTTTATAAATTGATGTATGCATTTGTATGTGAGTGTGCCCTGGCCACGGCAAGTGTGTGATAGTTAGAGGACAACTATCTGCAGTCGGTTCTCTTCTTCCACTGTGTAAGCTCCTAGGGACTGAATTCAGGTATGGGACCTTTACTTAATGGCCTCTTTTGGATTGCCGAGTAGGGGGTCAGTTTCCCACCTCCGCTTCTCACTGCTAGGAAGGACTGGTGTGATTGGTCTGTTGATGGACTCATAGCCCTGTGCACTGATGAGGAGTGACAGAAACCTTAGGAGGCAGGGTCTACTTGGAGGAAGGTTATTTAGAGCCTACCTCTGAAGGACATACTGGCACCTCCCTTCTCTTCTTCTCCAGCACCACGAGCTGAGCAGTTTGGTTCCATTATGGACTTCCATTAAAATGCCCTGCCTCACCACAGGCTCCAGCTGTCTCAGCAGGAGCACTCCTGTCTAGATTCTACCAGAGAGGGACTGGGTGTGTGACTCACTGGTGAAGGCCTGGCTGCCTACCACGTGTGAGTCCCTGGGTTCCATCCCCCAGTGCCAGAATGAATCAATGAATGAATACATAAATAATTTAAATAGTAGTACATAAAGCCAATGTTTGATCCTTTTCTTCCAAAGTGTGGGCAGCTGAGGTGTGCAGGTAGGGGCTGTGAGCAGCTGGGGTGTGCAGGTAGGGGCTGTGGGCAGCTGGGGTGTGCAGGTAGGGGTTGTGGGCAGCTGGGTGTGCAGGTAGGGGCTGTGGGCAGCTGGGGTGTGCAGGTAGAGGTGTGGGCAGCTGGGGTGTGCAGGTAGGGGTTGTGGGCAGCTGGGGTGTGCAGGTAGGGGCTGTGGGCAGCTGGGGTGTGCAGGTAGGGGCTGTGGGCAGCTGGGGTGTGCAGGTAGGGGCTGTGGGCAGCTGGGGTGTGCAGGTAGGGGCTGTGGGCAGCTGGGGTGTGCAGGTAGGGGTTGTGGGCAGCTCTGGAGGAAAGCAGTTGGTTGTGCCTGCCTTTGGGGTAGCACTGGCACTATGGAAGCCTGCCCTACCATAGCCACTTCCCTTGGCCGTCAGCAGGGGTGTGGTTCTGAATGTGGGTGTTTGGGACCCCCCCTTAATAAATACACTTTCACGGTAACTGCCTCTGACCCACCAGTGAAATGTCTGCCCCACCTTTAGAATATGGTTTGAACCCAGCTGTACCCACCATCCTGCTTAGTCTTGCCTCTTTTGTATGGAAAGCCCAGAGTCTTGATCCTGACCTTCAGCCCACATAACCATCCCCACCCCCACAGTCTGTTACCCCAAGAATAACCAGAGGGAACCTGTGAGTATCTGAGTCTGGTCTGGACACCGCACTGCTCAAGAACCCTCTACAGCTCTCAGTTAGGATCCAGAACCCGTTTGCTCGGTGGCCCTCGAGACTTAGCCTACTCCGTTTCCCCTCCACGTCTGTCTCCTCACAGCTCTTTCCCATCCCTGAAACACCCCTGCCTCAGAGCCTTCCTTCTCTCACTGGCTCTCTCACTTCTTTCGAGTTTTGTTTCCTTCTAACTGAGGCCTTGCCTAACAAGATTGTTTTCTGGATCAAGATCCTACTGTGTCTAGTCTGGACCCAGCTGTCCTTGAACTCACACATATCTGCCCGTCTCTGCCTCCAGAGTGAGGTGTGTGCCACCACACCTGGCTATAAAGTCACAGCTTTGGGGGACGGAGTGAAGCTCGGTGGCGGAGCACTGGCCTGGGGTGCACACACGGGGCACAGAAGGGCGGCAGGGCTCGAATTCCTCACTCCTCACCCACTGCCCCTTCCCAGCTGCTTCCTGGAGGCTCCACAGTGTGCAGTTCACTCACTTATCTGTCATCTCCTGGACTGGAACAGCCACGCGCAAGTGTCTGTCCCGCCCCACATGGATGCTGCTCCCAGCCTCTCCCAGGCTCAGCCCTTACGGGCCACCCTGACCCTCCCCACATCCTTGCCTGAGTGGAACCCGAGGCTCGGGGACACTTACACAGCTATAGACATGTTGGCCGCAGACAGGGGACTCACTTCTGCTACCTCCTTGGCTTTCTGTAGTGCCAGTTTCTGGTTGGCTGGCCTCCTCCCTCTTCTTGTTCATCCTAGGAAGCAAATGGGATTCCTGTGCACAAGAACAGGCCTGGGGCTCACTTCCCACCTTGCTGCCAGCGGGGACAACATCTGAAGTACTGAGAAACAAGTTCGGCCTGGACCTTAACCAACTGGAACTAAGGCCCCCAGTCAGACTAGGTGGTGAAATGTACCCCTTGTGTACAGGCAGGCTCTCTAGCCCATTAACCCTTTGTGGCCCCGCTGGTCTGGCACCTGAGATCGTTCTGGCTCAGCACTCCCCAGTGCTGGAATAACAGGCATGTGTGAGTATGCCTGGCTCCTCCTACTGTCTTTTCCTTAACTATTTTTTTGGTGCTGGGGATGGACCCTGAGGCTTTGCGGCAGCTGGAACAGAGCTGTCAGGGAGCTGCACCCCTAGTCCTGAGCCTGTGGGTGTTCTGTGCTTTTCAGGTTTTTTAAATGCTCTGAACAAGCACCCTTAAACATCAGGTACCCCCCCCCCAGGTACCCCAAAGGCAGAGCCACAGCTATACAACCTGTCAATAGTGGGGGGGGGGAAGGCAGCTGGGGACCTTAAGATCTATCGTCAGCCTGTGGGAAGATGGGGAGAGGGGCAGGCTCTATGCTTAAGTCGACGGCCTAGATGGACCATCAAAGGCTGGATGTGCTCGTGCACACCTTTAATCACAGCACTCAAGAGGCAGAGGCTGGAAGATCGCTATGAGTTCAAGGCCAGCCTGGTCTACAGAGCGAGTTCTAGAACAGTCAGGGCTATAAAGCGAAACCCTGTCTCAAGGGAATATATATATATATATATATATGTATATATATATATATACACACACATATATATGTATATATATACGTATATACACACACATATATATGTATATATATACGTATATATACACATATGTATGTATATGTGTATACATATATATATATATCCACCAAGAATAGGAGCCCTGGGGTAGGGCTCTACAGTGTGGCTAACCCACCTTCTGAGATCTTCTGGTGCCAGGAGTAACCTCCACCTTAAAATCTGTCAGTGACAAGGAGGCAGTGTCCCCTCTCCAGGCACCATGCCTAGCATAGCTTAGAACCAGGTCCTGGAAGCATCTGCCTCAACAACACTGAAAAAGCAGGTTCCCAGGCCCCTGGCAGCACCTGCAACACCCAGGGCTGCCTCCGGAATCTGCATTTTTGGCAAGCTCCTGGGAGGGCATGGAGCAATTCAGGTTTAAGTGCAGTGGAGAAGACCACACGTTTCAGATTCAGACAGCAGGGTTCAAATCCCAGCCTTTCCACTTACTGCTGTGTGACCTCCAGCAGGTCTCTCAGCTTTTCTGTGTCTTCTCTTATCACCTGAACTTCGAGGACTCTCTGATTCACCCTGTTTTCTCAGCACCTGGTAAACTGCAGTTTTACTAATGTGTCTGATTCCTAGCCTGTCTCCACAGCTGGGATTCCTGCGCCGAGAGGCCAGGCATCTTAGTGCCATGCACTGCTACGACCCTGGCTCCTAGGCCAGGGCTGTGCTCACTGCAGGCACTCAGTACTGGCTGAGGGATGGCATGCATAAACAGGGGCTCCAGGTGCCTTCCCCTGCTTGAGGATTACACCGTTGTGAAACATGTACAACAGAAGGGGAAGATGGGGTGTGTAGGGGAATGGCCACTTTCACTTTGGAGCGTAGCTGGCCTGTCTTCCCATGCTAGCCTCCTGTATCTCGGCTGGATCGGCCTGTGGTGACACATGCCAGCCAGCTTCATGGTGGCTGAACTCTTGGCTTCATGCCTGGGGTGGGAGACTTCCGCTCTTCCCTGATGGAGGTGGGGCTGGGAAATCCTCCCTTCCTCCCTCCTGCCAGGGTCAACAGATGGAGGGTTGGCAGTCCTTCCTCTGTAGCCCCAGTGTCTGAGTTCTGAGGCACTGAGGATGAGACCGTGAAGCTGAAACTAGGAAGAGCCTGCCTGCAAAGCACTGTGGTGGTTTTTAATTTTGGCAGAGCCGGTACGACCACAAAGAAGATGCTCTGTTCTGACACCCAGGTCGAGGTCCCACCAAGCATCACCCCTGAGGTCTCTTCCCCCAAGTGGATGCACCCGTCTCTGAGCACACAGCCTCCACACATCACCTTGTCCAGTTTCCTTTGCGTAGTATGTATCCTGGCAGCCCTGTTCACGGGCTAGTCCACCGGGGGCCATGTAGATGCATTGTGGAAAGCAGAAACTACCTCCCCTGTCTCCTAGGCTGCCTTGAGGGGCACACGATACCCCAGAATAATTCACTGTCACTGAGTAATGAATGAAGACCTGGGCTTCATCTCACCCAGGTGGCTTTTCTTTCCACTTTGAAATTCTCCCTGTCCCATCTCTTTCCTCTGTCCTTTGCAGGGTTGCAGGGGTTCTGTCTTTGCTATCCCAGTTCCTAGTGTATGGGCACATGCATCTACCCTTCCTGGCCTCAGTTTTCCCACTCCCACTGTGGAGTGAGGATATATGTATATGTGTGTGGGTGTGTGTGTGTATGTACACACACACACACACACACACACACACACTGGGGGGAAGGAAGACAGGCTCTTGCTATGTAGCACAGACTGCTTTAAACTTGCAATCCTCCTGCTTAAGTGCTGTGCTCACAGGCATGCGCCACCATGCTGGCTGCACAATGCTTTATGTGTGGCTGTAGCTGTCATACCATCTGGACAAGGGACTTTGCCTTTCTGACCTCTCCAAAGGGAGACTGGAGTAGTGCGTGGCACCCAAGCACCACCACTGTTTTTTACTGTTGTCTCTTGGAAGGCCAGCCTGCGGGGAATTTCATCTGGCCAGCCCCTCAGCACATGGTCACAGGTGGTTAATATGCCCTCAGCCCCATTCCTGTCCTCCCAGGCAGCTGATCTGTGAGCCATCTTGTCTCTTGCCTCCCATCAGCTGTCCCTAGCAGGCCTCCATATGGAAGCCAGAGGGAGGGCGCAGTGGGAAGTAGATTCCTGGCCACTGTATCTGAGCCTTGCCATGGTTCTGCATTTCCAGAGGTCCAGCTCTATCCATGGCCTATGAAGTCACTCCTTGGCCCATCCTCTGCTTGGTAGCGGTGCCCATTACCCTGGAACTCCTTATTCCTCAAGCCCTTGGATGCAGCTGGCTATCTGTCCTCAGTAGCCACCTTGCTATCCCCTTCCCTTCTGGGCTGTAAACTGTCTTGATCAGGGATGGCATGGCTCCAGGAGAAGCGCCCAATGCTCCCATGCCCAGCAAGAGCCCTGACTCCTGTCCGTCAGTCCCCACATCCCTCCGCCCCTGCTCTCATGATCTGCCATGAGCAGGTGGTTACTACTGTGTCCCTCCACCTTGGTGAGCTCCTGGGCATTGGCCAGGTTGTCCACTGCGATGGCCAGGAACACATTCAGCAGGGTGTCTGTATGTAAAGTCAGGGAAAGCAGCCGATGGGAGCACTGCCCAGAGCCGGGGCATCTGGGTCCCTCCTCCTCCGCCCACACCCAGTCTGTCCCTGGTCCCTATGAAGGATACAGTTCCCGAAGAGGGTGAGGACGATGAAGTAGATGGAGAACACCATGCCGCCTTGCACACCCCCCTGAGACTTGATCCCATCATACATGACCTCATTCCAATCCTCGCCCGTCAGAATCTGAAAGACAGGGACAGACACACAGCCAAACCTCTCTCAGCCAGCAGCTCGTTGGAGCCACAGCTGCAGCCATGATCTGTCGGGCCAAGGTCTTCCTCGACCTCATGTGAGCTCCCATCACTGTGCCTGTAACTGGGGCTCTCAATTTGGCTGTGGGAAATAGGGGGCTTGGGTGCCTCATGGCTTGCTGTAATCCTGTCTTCTCTGACGTGACACAAGGGTTTGCTCTGGGTTGCACGGGTCAGGGCACAGGCTCAACTTCCAGTGAGTTGGTATTTGACCCTGTCTCAAATAGACAGACAAACAACAATTTAAATGGCAGGAGTCCTGGGGATGTAGCTCCAGTGGTAGAGTCCTTGCCTAGCTTGTCATCTGGCATGGTTAATGGACCGTGAGCTGTATGATGTAGGATTCCTGCTAGTAGAATAATAAGAAGAAAGAGAGCGAGAGAGGTCCGGGGAGCAGCTCAGTAATAGAATATTTGCCTAGCATGTATAAACCCTGGGATTCTTTTCTTTCTTTCTTTCTTTTCTTTCTTTCTTTCTTCTTCTTTCTTTCTTCTCCTCCTCCTCCGTCGCTTCCTCTTTTTTTTTTTTTTTTGCTTTAAGACAGGGTTTCTCTGTGTACTCTGGCTGGTCCTGGAACTCATTTTGTAGACCAGGGCCGGCCTTGAACTCACAGAGATCCACCTGCCTCTGCCTCATGAGTGCTGGGATTAAAGGTATGGCTACCACTGCCTGGCCGAAACCTGGGGGCTCTAGCCCCAGGATTGCATAGACCAGACTGTGACACAAGTCTGTCATCCCAGCGCTGGGAGGTGGAGGCACAAAGATGAGGAATTCAAGGACAGCCTTAGCCCTATAGCTAGCATGAGCTAGCCTGGGCTACATGAGACCCTGTCACAAAAAGGGTAATTTATGGAGCAAGATTCCACTGTGGCATTTTGGGGTTCAGCGCTTGTGAGGGTTAGGGAGCCTAAGGTGTGTACCCACCCAGGACTGCCCTGTGCAATGTACAAAGGCAGGTCACACACTGGGAGCAAAAAAAGCTGGAGCAAAAGGTGGCAGTCCCACTGATTAGCATGGAGGAGACCACAGGGGATACCAGGCTTTCTCGTGTGTGTGTGTGTGTGTGTGTGTGTGTGTGCGCGCGCGTGTGTGCTCGTGTTTAAGGTAGGGTTTTGTATAACTAGTTGCCTTCAACCTCCCCAAATAAGTAAGGGATGACTTGAACTCCTGATCCTCTTGCTTCCCCCCACTCCGTGCTGGGATGATAGGCATGTGCCACCGTATCTGGATCCAAAAAGATACTTGAGCAGTGCTCAAATGCTTGAAAAAAAAATCGAGGGGTGTGATGTGAGTTCATATAAGTTCAGCACAGAAAGACAGACTCACCACAATCTCGCTCAGGCTGAAAACTCAGGTTGACCTAGCGGATGGACTAGCTGATTAGAGGCCAGGGAGGGGGTGGATAAGCCCCCATGAAGAGCGGTGGGGAGAGAGGGACAGTGGTGACATGGCATCTTACATACAGCTGTGATGCTCTGGGTTGTATGATGTGCTGAGCCCAGGGCCATGCACATGGTGTCAACATTCTGCCATGCCACAATTCCCACCCTATGTAGATAATCATCCCACAGCCTTTAAAAAGTTCTCTGTCTCTTCAAAGACATACACTAAACATAAAAGTATGTGTATGTGGTGTGTGTCTGTGTGTGGGTTTGTGCATAAGTGGAGATGCCCTCAGAGGCCAGAAGAGGGCGTCAGATTCCTTGGAGCTGGACTTACAGGTGGTTGTGAGCCATCGACATGGGTGGTAGGAACTGAACTCGGGCCCTCTGAGCAGTACATGATATTAATGGATGATTTTCTTCCTTCTTCCTCCCTTCCTCCCTTTCTTCCTTCCTTCCTTTTTCCTTTGAGAGCCAGGCCATCTTCAAACTTAAGTTACACTTGTGTATTTTTTAGTGTGTGTGTGTGTGTGTGTGCACGTGTGTGCATGCTCACGCATATGCCACAGTCCTAGTGTGGAGGTCAGAAGACAACATGTAGAAGTCAGTTCTCTCCTTCCACCATGAGAGTCCCAGAGATCAAACCCAACTTGTCAGGCTTGGCAACAAACACCTTGCTACTGAGGCATCTCATCCGCCCATGGATCTTTTAATTTTTTGAGTTGGGGCCTCACTGTATAGACCAGACTGGCCTCAAACTGACAGAGATCCACCTGCTTCTGCTTCCAAAATACTGGGAACATACCATGCCCAGGCCTTGTGTCTTTTAAAAAGAAAAAAAAAACAACAACAACCCCAGTTTCCCTCCTTCTATCATAGTCTCCCGAGGATGAGGGAAATGGGGAAGAATTCTAGAATGTTTCTGTGCTGTGGCTAGGCCTTCTCGCCTGGCACTGTTAGTCAGGGGTACATCATTCTCTGGGAGGACCAACCTGTGCCCTGCCCAATGCTGAACATCACTGCCTCCAAGCAACCAGATGGCCTCTGTCATTCACCCACTCAACTAGGTGTGACCATCAACACTGTCTGCAGACAATGCCCTGTGCCCCTGGGGGACTGCATTCCCCTGGAGCTTGGCCTGTCAATCATCCATTCTCTGGCTTGGGATGTACTTCACAGCTGTCCTCTCTCGGGCCTTGCCTTGCCGCTCTAAGAAAAGGAAGGATGGAAGCCACATCTTCTATACACTTCCTTCTCCCAAAGAAAAACATAAATTTGAATAAATCTGGAGATTTCAGATCAGCCAGTCCCCAAGCCTTAGTGTAGGTGCCCCAACAAGATACAAGCCTCCTTATCCTGAAAAATGTGGAGACACTTGCTTCCAAGAAAGGCAGATGCAGCCGGGCGGTGGTGGCGCACGCCTTTAATCCCAGCACTCGGGAGGCAGAGGCAGGTGGATCTCTGTGAGTTCGAGGCCAGCCTGGTCTACAAGAGCTAGTTCCAGGACAAGCTCCAAAGCTACAGAGAAACCCTGTCTTGAAAAACCAAAAAAAAAAAAAAAAAAAAAAAAAAAAAAGAAAAAAGGCAGATGCATTAACCAGGCCTTTCTCTTTTTGCTTTGGGTGGGGCCTCACAGCATGGCCTTGAACCGGAGCTCCTCCAGTCTCAGCCTCTGAGTACTGGGATTACAGGTGTGTGCTACTACCCCAGGTTCTCTTTCCTTTTCAGTTGTCCTTTCCACGCCTCTCCTTCCCCCTTTCCTTTTTTCAACAGTGTTTTATGTAGCCCTGACTGACCCCAAGTTCATTAGGAACTGAAAATGACAAACTCCTACTTTCTCTTGCCCCAACCTCAAGTCCTGAGGGTGACAGTCCAGTGTGCATCATGCCCAGCCAGCTTTACTGGCTGTATTGATACTTAAGTAGCTAGAGCCCTGCAGACCCTGGAGGGATGGTTTTGCCCTGGGGAAGCCAATTCCTAGAGATGGGGAAGAATCTGGCCATTGCTCTGACAGCTGTCAGAGTCACTACTGCAGGGGCAGACGCTCCACTTTACTTGCACCTTCTCATGGAAAACCACAAGCAAGGCTCTTCAGTACTCCAGCTGGCCTTGGTACTGTCCTATGTGGTCCTGTAGGCATCCTAAACTCTCTTGGATGTACTAAGTGACAAGCTATCCTCTCCTGTGTGTGTGCATGTGTGTGTGTGCATGCGTGTGTGTGCACGTGAGTGTGTATGTCTAGAATACAGGGCCTCATATGTGCTAAATAAATGCTCTAACACTGAGCTACATCTCCAGTAACAATAAAAACAAGCATTCCAAAACAGTCAGAAAAGGGAAGAAAATAAAGGAATTCAGGGGTGTTCCTGGGCTGCTGGGCAGCCCCTTGCCCTGTGGTTAGGGGCCCGCATCGGCTGATAAGTTCATACCTGAAACACAGTCATTATTGCTGCTGGAAAAGTGCGAAGTTTGGTGGAGGAGTCCCCTCATCAAATTAAACCTGTGGACAGCAAGGACATTTCGTGTTAGCCCTTCCGCTCTAAGCTTGGTTCAGTTTCCTGGTTCCATGGTATGTGTAGGGTATCTGTTTCCCCAAGAAGATAGTGTATTTGGGTACCAGAAGCTCACTGCCCTAGATGACCATTCGATGTCCTGAGGGCAAGTCACAGGATGAGGTCCGGCTTGAAGGAAACCGGGTGGTGGTGGGTGTGGTGTCACGGAAGCTGAGCATGAGTCCCGGGTGGGATGTCCAGATGTCAGGCAGTACTTACTGGCCACCAAACAGCTGCATCCCCAAGAGGGGCAAAGACAACGATAACAGGAAGAGGAGGAAACAGCAGACTTATGATGGACTTCATGGAATTGAGGAGGGAGACAACCAGGTTTCTGAGAGATGCCCAGTACCTGCCGACCGAAGCCAAGGTGGGGATCAGAGCAGGGTATGCACGCTAGGTAGGGTGCCCTCCTCATCCCCTCAACAGAGTGCTAAGAAACCTCAAAACTTACTTTGTGACTTTGAAAATACGCAGTAACCTGAGAGCTCGTAACACGCTGATTCCAAAGGATGTACCAGGTTTTATGACAGCCCAGATGACTTCAAAGATGCTCCCAATGATGACCTGCAACAGAGAATTTAGTCTCGAGGTCATGGTTGACCTCAGGTCTCCCACCCATTTCCAGGGCCTGAACCAGGTCCACCCCTCAGGGAACATAGTGGCCTCTATCGGGAAGTCTCCGCAGGTTAGGCTTATAGGAAGCCTGTGAGGCTGGAAAGAGGTAGGACCTGGCTGGAGGATATCACCAGGGGTCAAAATTCCCTCCTCCTTTAGTTTGTTTCTGCCAGGTTTTGTTTGTATGTTTTGTTTGAGACAGGGTTTTCCTGCATAGCCCTGGCTGTCTTGGAGCTCACTCCGTAGACCAGGCTGTCCTCCAACTCAGAGATCTGTCTTCCTCTGCCTCCAAGGGCTGGGATTAAAAGCATGCACCAGCATGCCTGGGCATCTGTCAGGTATTTTGTCTCAGAGACTAACAGATGGTGGCCCAAACTCATCTTTTTCCTCTATGTTTTTATTTATTAAAAGTGCACATATGCCTGATATCCCAGCACTTTGAGGCTGAGGCAGGAGGATCACTGGAAGTTGGAGGTCAGCCTGAGCTACAAAGAAACACTGTTTCAATCTCTCTCTCTCTCTTCTCTCTCTCTCTCTCCTCTCTCTCTCTCTCTCTCTCTCTCTCACACACACACACACACACAGCCATGAAGCACACACTATAAAATTATCCCTCCGGGTGCACAGAGGCATCCACAAGAGCCTATTGTCTGTCCAGGCTGCCCTGCAGTCTCAGAAATGCCCCATGCATCTTTCCCCTCCTGAGCCACAGCGCTGAGATCTCTGATCTGCTTCCTGTCTGTGGGTCTGCCTCCTTGGCCACTTTACAGAACTGGAATTAGGTGATACGTAACCTTTGATGTCTGGTTTTCTTCACGTTTTCTCTCTCTCTATCTAATTTATATATACTTATTTTAAACTATTTATTGTTATTGTGAATATGATTGGGTATGTTGCCACAATATGAGCAGAGAACAGTTTGCAGGACTTGGTTCTCTTCTTGTACCATGTGGGTCCTGGGAGTTGAACTCAGGTTAGCAGGCTTGGCAGCAAGCACCTTTACCCACTGAGCCATCTTGGTGGCCCAATGTTTTTTTTTTTTGTTTGTTTGTTTTTGTTAAAAAAATTATCATGTAGTCCAAGTCTGCCTTGAATTCATTGTGTAGCCCAAGCTTGAACTATGAGTCCTTTGCACTATGAAGGACAAACTAATCTTGAACGATATAGCTCAGACTGGTCTTGAACTCTTCTTGATCTTGAGATAGACAGAATCTCCACCTCACAAGAGCTGGGATTAAAGTTTCTGCTACCATGGCTGGCCTCGAGATTTTGGAGATAAGGTTTCTCTGTGTAGCCCTGGCTGTCCTGGAGCTTGCTCTGTAGACCAGGCTGGTCTTGAAATCATAGAGCTTCACCTGCCTCTGCCTTCCCAGTGCTGGGATTGAAGGTGTGCGTCACCATTGCCCGACTGCCTTGAGTTTTCCATTCCTTCCATGTTCACCGCAGAACTGCTGGGGTTCTCCACTTCTACTAAGACAGGCTTAACTGTCCCTACCTACGGTGACAGCAGCTGTGTGTCCTCGGTGCCCCCTCCTTCCTCCTCACCTCACATCCAGAGGTGGTGCCAGCCTCCTGATTCCAACCACTGGACAGCCGAGGCTAACCCTCAGGTCCAGGGGCTGAAGGCATGACCCGCACACGGCTCCCTCCACTTTCATATGAAGTCCCTGGGTATCAGCTATCGCCAGTAGATCCAGAAGGAGAGCCCGAGAGAATGCGGTACTCACCCCACAGTCAAAGCAATTGAAGGAAGAGTGGAAGTAAGGCCGCGTCCCGAGCCCGTACATTTTTATAAACATTTCGGACATAAAGAGTCCTAAGAAAATGAATTCTGCATAGTCTGAAAGGAAAAAGGAAGAACTGTGGGTTAGGCCACAGGGAAGGCCCCAAGCCTCTGCTTTTTCTCTCCGTGTCTCCCCGGCAGGCAGGGAGGTAGAGACGATACTACTTGTGTAACATGGCCGAGGATAGCTATGCAAGGATTCTTTTCCCATGGGCTTCAGTTTCTCATAGTTTTTTGCCCTGGTTGATGAGGAACAGCTGGGTGGTAGGATATTGCTACGGGCCTATTTTTGTGTTGACTGATGGATTCCTGTGTGCCTTAGTACATTTACTAAGTGACTAGCTGGGTTTCGGGAATAGCCATACATGTGTGGAATGCCTGTTTAAACTAGACTCGGAGAGGCAGAGATCAGCAATAGAAAGCTGGCCTAGAATCCTCCAATAAGTCTACGGGGTATGGCTCAGTGGTAGAGCACTAACCTAGCATGTATAAAAGCCTTGGGTTCCATTCCAGCACTGCAATAAACAAATGAAGGAGCAAATGGGAAAGAAAGGACAGACTGGGGATTTAGAACAGTTCCCACAGACCTCAGAATTATGGCTCCAAAGCTAATTCTGCTTGACGATACCAAGGTTTGCATGCCTGTGCTCCTTTTGGAAATCTGTGATTTTTTTTTTTTGAGACAGGGTCTCACTACGTAGTCTTGGCATTCCCATTTAGACCAGACTGGCCCCAAGCTCACAGAGATCTGCATGCCTCTGCCTCCCCAAGTGTTGGGATTGAAGGCGTGCGCCACCACACCTGGCCTCTGAAACGGTAATCATACCCATGGGGTATGAAGCTATCAGATCAGTGTGCGGTGGCTGAAGGGGCATCAGGTCCCAGAGTCCTGTCAACAGCACTCGATGTGCCATAACGGGTCTTGATGTGGGAATTTGTCTTCTGGCCTTTCATGGGGACACGGTAGTCACCCTTTCCAGAGGACACAGAACTGGGAGCAGAGACAGCTTTCCAGCAGATAACCAAGTCTCTCCGAATGCCACATGGAAACTTCCCAGGCTCCAGGAATTCAAGAAAGGAACTGTCTGTTGATGTTCAATCACCCAGCCTCTGGTGTTCTGTTGCAGTAGTGTGGCCTGGCTAAGAGGATCGTTAAGAGCCCTAGCTAGGCCCTGCTTTAAAGAGGTGGTTTGACTCGATTACCAAAAACCCCTCATTGTGATTTCTTGTTCTAACTTCCCTTGATTTGTAGGATTCTCTAAAACTCCTTGTTTTCAGGAGAAACCCTTGAGTGTCTGGGGCAGAACAACTAGAGAAGCAGATCTGCCTGTAATAGCTGGTCCCTCTGAGATCCAGCAGGGGGCGCTCTAAGAGGACATCTTTGAGATGCTTGCTCCCTCGTTACCATGGAAACAAGGGAGCTAGTGACAGACGACATTGGAGGGACCAGGAGAACCTCAGGATGGTCAGACCCACCCTCTAAGGAGAGATCCTGAGACCCAGAAGCACATGTCATCGATCCCAACGGTATCTGCTCTGGTCTGGATTGCTCTGAAACTGTGCAAATCTTAAAATTCACACCGTTTCATTCTTTGTTCCTTACAGAACGCCTTAGGACTGAAAACCTCTGATCGATGGACGACAGCCTGAACCTGCTTAGGGGGTAGGATTTCCATCAGACACAGTTTGGACTTAGGAACACAAATCCTGGATTCATCCCTTACAAGCTGTGTGACCTAGGAAAAGTTCCTTCGCCTCTCTGTCTCTGTTTTCATTAACTGGAAAATGGGGCTAACTAAAAGATGTCTATAGACACCAAGGCCTCCGGGCAGGAAGTTCTAATCCCCTGTCTCCTTAACCAGGACAGACTGCAAAATGATTAGTGGAGGGAACTAGGTGAGTAAAAATAGTCGCTATCGAGAGGTCCTGACGGGAAGTAAAGAGCCTGTTCTACACGGCTGGCTCCAGAGGGACCAAGGCAGTGACGCAACTGGAAGTGGGTCAGGTGCAGAGGAAGGACAGTCCCCTTGGGGTGTCCTGTGGGGCCAGACAGCAGGCCTGGGGACCACGATGGCTCAAGAAAACAGTCCCTTAGACTAGAATTCAGGCCTTTTTAGGTCAGAGGCATGACCATCCCTTAGAGCTGTCCTAGGCTACTTCTGAGCAAAGGCAGGAAACAGGTCAGAAGGCTAATAGCTCCAGGAGGAGGCAGCCAGTAGGCACAAAAGATTTAGTAGTTCTCAAGGGGCCTCCAGGGGAGAGGCAGGCCATCCATATCCTTGTCAGGCCTACACTCTCTTCTGTTGATTATCCTTAGAGTTTGTTCAGTCCTGGGGGCTCCCACCTTCCAGTGCCCATGCCCAGTTTAGGCAAATCCTGACATGGGTAGAGGGGTCCTGGCATCCTCTGAGGAACTAAGGCGTGCTCACATTTGTCCTAAAGGGCCCGTTCCAGACAGAGGGGAGGCAAAAGGAGCAGGCAGAGAAAGAGAGGAGAGTGAACAAGGAAGGAGGTAGGGGCCAGGGGCCTAGAATCCCCCAGGGTGGGGTTATGGTCATGGCTCAGTGGTAGAGCCCCTGCATACTATGTGTTAATTCTAATGCTAGCATTGCGAAAAAGACGAGAGAAGAGAGGGGCAGAGGGGGTCGCTGTCTACAGGACAGCAGAGGGGGTCACTGTCTACAGGACAGCAGGGGCAGAGGCAGTCACTTGCAAGACACTTCGTTGTTTTAAGGTTCCCAACCTGAAAATGCACATCTCTCGGACATTCTGAGCAGTGCCACTGTCTCTATGTGGTCTTTTGGTCACTGTCTCTTATCACCCCCATCTGCACTCTGTCTGTATTCCTGTATCTCTCTTAGAAACAGTAGCTGTAGATTCTCAGGACTGTGAGAAAGATGGCTGGGCAAGCCTGGCTGTGTTCTGTGTCCCTTTCAATGGTTCATGTCGCAGAAGGCTGCACTACAGAGCGGGAACACTAAGAGCCAGATTGGGGCCTTAAAAGCTGGGGCTTAGTGGGAAGTGCTTAGGATGCTGACAGTGTGCCTTGTTGTCTGTCTGTCTTACTCTGAGTCCGTCTGTCTTTGCATTCAGATCTATCTCTGCCAGTCTCTCTTTTCTTTTTTGGTTTTTACTACTTTGTGCTTTGTGCATGTGTGTATGTGCCTGCGCGTGCGTGTAAGCGTGTGTGTGTGTGTGTGTGTGTGTGTGTGTGTACATGCCCATGCCACAGTGCTCCTGTGAAGTCACAGGTTTTGTGGGAATCTTTTCTCTTTCTACCAGGTGAGTTCTGGAAGTCAACTTAGGTTTCCAGGCTTCATACCCACGCCTTTACCACTGAGCCATCTAGCCAGGTCCTATCTTTTTCTCTTTCGGATGTCTGCTCCTCTGTGTGTCTTGTCTTGGCTTCCTAGCTGCGGGTGTGAGAACAGGCTCTGGCACACACCCCTTCCGTCCCCATGCCACTCACCTTGAGCTTCTGCCCAGAGCTAAGCCAAAGCAGGTGGCATCATGCCCTTGGCCCTTCCAAACTATGTCTTTGCTCAGCCGCCTCAGGTCTAACACCAGTCTAAGGCAGCTTCACATGTGGCAGTAGCTGCGTGGCCCCATTTCAGCTGCAGAAATGGTCATTGGTCCTAGGCAGGGGCGGGTTGGGGAAGGGCCAAAGGAGGAGCAGAGGCCGGCAGGGAGCAGCACTCACAGAGGAAGTCCGAGAGCCACTCGGGCTGGTTGTAGTGGACGATGGCCACGCACAGCGTGTTGAGGGCTACCAGACTGAGCACGGTCCAGTAGAAGGCCTGAGTTTTGACCATGCGGCGGATGTAGAAACGCATCCTTCTCTCCTTTTTGTGAAAAAAAGTTGAGTTCTCCAGCTTGGCACTTTTAATACTGGCTCTGGCAAAAGGAGACCCTGCCAAGGAAAGGACGGAGAAAGTGAGACTCAGGATGGCCCTTGGTGAGGAGGCCCATGGGCGGGGCGGGGGGGGGGCACAGGAGAGGACAAGATGGAGCTGTGCTGTGCTGCAAGTCCCCTGTGGGAGATACATGCTCCAAAGGCCTTCAGGAAGAGGGCTGGCAGGATGCTGGGTCCCAAGTGATCCACAGGGACTTCCACTTGCAGCATGGAGTGGCTGTTTACGGTTTGGTGCACTTTAGATGTTCAGATCAGGAGCACTCAGCTGAGGGTCACTGGAGAACTGAGGGGTCATGGGCTCTTATTAGGCCCTGAGCTTGGGACAAGACAGAGGCAGAATTCCCACCCATGTGAAAGCTGCTGTTCAAGGAGAACACACATTAAACAGGGATCTGGGACTAAGGGGATGGCTCAATCAGTAAGTGCTTGCTTCAAAACCACAAAGACCTGAGTTCAACCCCAGGACCCACATCAAACTGGAGCAGAAACTTGTAATCCCAGCGCTGGTGACAGCAGACTCGTAGGCCAGCCAGTCTCGTATAATTGCTGGGTCCAGGCCAGTGAGAGACCCGATCTCAAAGGAGGTGCAGGGTTCCTGAGGATGCTCCCTTGGGCTCTCCTCTGGGCTCCACATAAATGTCACCCACATAGATGTGACACCCCTCTAGGTGAGGGCTAGAGCAGGACCCGGTGTCCTCCCTGGCCTCTACATGCAGGCAGGGTGCACATACCTACAAACAAGGCCTACCCCCTGAGTCATCTCCCAGCTCCCAATGGCTTTTAACTTTGTTTGGCTTTGTGGTGTTGAGAGTAGAACCCAGTGCCTTAAGCATTCTGAGAGAGCACTCCCTGTGAGCCCCATTCCAGCCCTTGCTCTTCTTTATTCAAACGGAAGCAATCCTGTCAGAGCCACTGGGATGCATGCCTCCTGCCCAAGAGAATAAGTCACTTCTAACGGTTGGTAAAGGGGCCAGAGATGGAGCTGAGTAGGGAAGCAGGCCCCTAAGGCACTCACTGGGCTGTGCCCTCAGCTTTGCAAAGCCAAGTAAACAAATAAATAAAAGTTGCATGAACAGTAAGTCAAGGAATTGATCTTATTAATTAATTAATCTATAATTAAATAATTTCAAGTGATATATCATAAATAAATCAGGAACATTACAGATTGATTGATGCGCCCACTAAGGAGCATCCAAGAGTGTCAGTTTCCCCTCATCCTTGTCGGCATGGGGTTGGACCACTTTTTCATGTTTGTCAGAATGAAGGATGAAGACTAGAAGCTCACTAAGAGTGGGCATCCGTCTAACTCACAAGGTCTCAACTTGGGCTCTGAAGTACACAACAACATCACCAAAATGCTTGCCTACTAAGATGGAACAAAGCAAAGAGTGGGGCCTGCACAACAGCTCAGCTGGTAAAGGCTTCACCATGAGGCCTGATGACTGGAGTTGGAGATCTAGGACCCACATGAGAGAAAGACAACCTACTTCCACAAGTTGTCTTCTGACTTCCACACATGTATGCTGACATGCATGTCTACACATGCACACGAACACACATACATATACAAAATATTTTTGAGACAAGGTCTTACTATGTAGCCTTGGCTGACCTGGAACTCTAGGTAGACAAGGCTGGCTCAAACTCATAGAAATCCACTTGCCTCTGCCTCCTGAGTGCTGGGATTAAAGGCGTGCGCCACTACATCTGGGCAGACTTATTTTTACATGACGTGTATGAGCATTTTGTCTGTATGTATGTAAGTGCACCGTATGTAGCTGGGGGAGGTCAGAAGAGGATATCAGATCTCCCTGGACTTATAGGTGGTTGTGAGCGGCCATGTGAGTGCTGGGAATTGAACCATGGCCCTCTGCAAGAGCAGTCAGTGCTCTTAATTCTCCGAGGTATTTCTCCATTCCCTAACAAACATAATAATAATTAAAAAAGGAAATCCAGACCTGGTTTTTTAAGGCTCACACCTTAAATTACAGAACCTGGGAAGCAGAGGCACTTAGATCTTTGTGAGATCCAGGTCAGTCAGGGTTCCACAGTGAGACCATGTGTGACAATAAATAAATAATAAATAAATAAAAATGGAAGAAGGAGGAGGAAGAAGGAAAAACAGACAGACAGAACTTCAGGCCACCTGACTGAAAGCATGAAACAAATCAGACATTGCAATCAACACCTTCTCAAAGGACATGAGCAGGTGGGCCCACAAATGGAAACAGAAATAATAGTCCTTACAAACAAAAGTGTGGTTGGGCCAGACATCGAAAACAAGCTTTAAAATAGCAATACAAAGCTCCCTAACTGGGTAAGGGACTGTACAACAGCCAGGTGGGGGCCGGTGACAATCTGTCTTGGACAAGTTCATGAATGAACGTCCTGTTATTCAAGCGCAGAACGGCCTAGGGAGTAAGGAGCTGGGAGTCAGTCATTCA
Organism: Arvicola amphibius; assembly: GCF_903992535.2. Lineage (NCBI taxonomy): Eukaryota > Metazoa > Chordata > Mammalia > Rodentia > Cricetidae > Arvicola > Arvicola amphibius. The sequence continues at coordinate 14,977,536 of NC_052061.1, forward strand.
TATCTTTGATCCTGTAATTATCCCTAGGAGCACGCCCATCGGGTGTGGGATAACCATGAATGTGCACAGCAGGGTTCTTCCTCAGAGAACCGGGCAAGGAGGAGGTGTCATCTGGTAGAGCCACCCTCGGGGCCCAGAGTTCCAGAGGAAAATGGTGCTGTGGGTGATATTAGAGGGGTGTGTATACACGAACCCCCTCCCCACTGCACCCCCAAACATCCCCAGTGCCTTTGAAGTTCGGCCACTATACTAGCCAGTGGCACTGCTGAGAGCCTTCGGCTCTCACTCAAGGTCATATCCTCTGAGAAGCCTTCCTTGACCACGCTCTACTGTGTCAGGGTGGGCCAAGCCTGGGCTTCATCTCTACAGCTCCCTTATTCTTTTGGGATAGAATTTTTTTCCAATGTGTGTTTTAAATTTTTCAAATTTGCATTAGTAAATTAACTTACTGTATGGAAGAGGTCACACGTGGGCCACAGTGTGCATGTGAAGTTCAGGGGACCCTCCACGTGGATCCTGGGGGTCAAACTCAGGTCAGGCTTAGCAGCAAGCACCTTTGCTGACCTGTCCTGGAACTCCCTCTGTTTCTGTGCTAATGTGTCTGGTGTGTATATGTTTTTGCATGCTCACGTCTGTGCATGTTTGTCTCTGTGTGGGTGACATTTGCGTAGAGCCCGGAGGAGAGCCCGAGGGAGCATCCTCAGGAACCCTGCACCTCCTTTGAGATCGGGTCTCTCACTTGCCTGGACCCAGCGATTAGGCAAGACTGGCTGGCCTGCAAGTCTGCTGTCACCAGAACTGGGATTACAAGTGTTCTGCTCTGTCAGGTTTGATGTGGGTTCTGGGATTGAACCCAGGTGTCCCTGCTTTCAAGGCAACCATCCCCAGCTCCAAATCACTTTTTAATGCGTGTTCTCATTGGGTGGCGACTTTCACGTGGGTGAGAATTCTGCTTCTGTCTTGTGCTGAACCCAGCACCAAATCCCCAACTCCCCAACTCAGTGACCTGTGACCCCAGACTGACATTTCTAATCTAAACATACAAATGTGACCCTACAACGCCATGTGTGGAAAAGTCCACAACAGCACTGGCAAGACCGCCAAAGTGCTCTGGAACTCTGGAGAGCTGTCCTCTCGCCTCTGAAACAGCACTGTGGCACGTGGGCCCTCTCCCAGCACACCATACACAGCAAGGTAATACATAAAAAAAAATCACACATCAACATCATTTCCTGTACAAAATTGTGTTCCAAAATACAATGTGACTTGCTCATTGTGTGTGTCTGTGTCAAGTGTCGTGAGTGTGGAGGTCTGAGGACAGCTTGAGATGGGTCTCTCCTTTCACCATATTGATTCCGGGTATCGAACTCAGGTCATCGAGCTTAGTGGCAAGCACCTCTACCTGCTGAGCCATCTAGCCTGCCCACAACACTGTTGTTGTTATTATTATGCTATTTTCAGACAGAGTCACACCATGCAGCTCTCGTTATCCTGGAATTCACAGAGATCCATGTCGTGGGATTTAAGCGCATGCATCTCCATCCCTGGTCATACAAAAGCATTTTTAAAGGGGCCTAAAATTACCTTTAGGCTCTGTGTATGAGAAACAAATCAATGTTGTTTTAGACTTTGGTTCCACGCCTAAGACAGGACACATCTATATGGAAATATTCCCAAGTCTGGAAATGCCCAGAATCTGAAACAATTTGGGTACAGAGGGGTTTGTTTTGTCACGTTTATATGTTTTTGAAACAGGGTCTCATTGCGTAGTTCAGCTGGTCAGGAACTTGTTAGGCAGACCAGGCTCTGACTCACAGATTCAGCTGCCTCTGCCTGACCACGCTGAGATCACAGGTGTGTCCAGCACACCCTGCTATGCAGAATATTGTGGAGTAGGGGACACTCAGCCATAATGGCTTTAGCCAAGGTAACTAGGAGTAGATGAGTCAAGTTTGGACTTAACCTACAGTAAAGAGATTCATGGGGCTCCTTGAGTTTAGACACTACAATGATATTAGGAGACAGGATCCAATCAGGTATGAGAACCAAAACCAAAACAACCAAAGCAGAATGGGGGGGGGGTGTCGGTATTTTCATCTTAACATGACCTCCAGGACACTGCCACATCCAGCCGCCCAGCCTAGTCGGCCTCCCATTGCTGGGTGATGGCCAGTGGCTGGCACAGAGGTAGGGACTCACCCACAGACGCAATGTCAGCCAGCTGGTCCTCGGCCTCCTCAGGGTTGAGCAGGTCCGTCTTGCTTTTCTTCAGGGTAGCTCTCCGCAGAGCTCCAACAAGGGAAACATGGCGAGAGAAGACGGCATTACCCTTTTATGCCAGGGTGGCAGCAGACACAGCGTACTGCCATGCCCACGATCCACAGCATGCCCACTGCATCCACGTGCAAACTGCCACTGGGGAAGGCAGGGAGTCCAGACGGGAGTCTAGTACTGTTCAGCTATAGTCCAAAGTCCAGGCTCAGAAACACTGTTTTCAACCTGGCCAGTTTTTAATTAGCAATTATTATTTTATGTGCCTGCGTGTTTTGCCTGAGTGTATGTCTGTGTAGCACATGTGTACGGCACACACAGAGGCCAGAAGAAGGCATCTGGTTCCTTGAGACCGGAGTTAAGAATGTTGTGGTCCACCATGTGGGTGCTGAGAAATTAAACCCAGGTCCTCTGGAAGAGCAGCCAGCGCTCTTAACTGCTCGGCCATCTCTCCAGTCCTGCTTGTTTTCTGAGACAGGGTCTCACTACGTAGCCCTGGCTGCCCTGGAATGCACAGGAATTTACCTGCTTCTGCCTCTGGAGCACTGGGATTGCAGGTGTGCATCACAATGCTGGCTCTGGTCCATTTTAATAGTCAGAGCACGGTTCACTTCCTAGAAGTCTTGGGACAGGAGGTATAGTCCACCCTTAACCTAGCACACATGTGCTGCACTGGCTGGGGCTGGGGCAGCTGTCCCGTGCCAAGGCTTGCTCCCCAAGGCTCTCCAGCAGATATACACTCTAAAGGAGACTCAGAACACTCCACAGAGAATCATTCTACTCCCAAGTAAAAGATCTATGATTCTTGATTTCTTTCTGTCATTTTGCTATTAATTTTTTTCCTAATTATTTTTTGTTGCTGCACAAAATAGTGGTTTTTAAGAAAAGATTTAAGCCTGGTGGTGGTGGTGCACACCTTTAATCCTAGCACTCGGGAGGCAGAGGCAGGCAGATAGATCTCTGTAAGCTCAAAGCCAGCATGGTCTACAAGAGCTAGTTTCAGGACAGGCTCCATAGTTACAGAGAAACCCAGTTTCAAAGAACCAAAAGAAAAAGAAAGATTTACAAAAGAAATCAAGTACATGTGTATTTGTGCACGAGTGGCCAGAAGAGGGGTCAGATCTCTGGAGTTGGAGAGACAGGCATGAGCTGCCATGTAGGCGCTGGGAGGGGAACCTGGGTCCTCTGGAAAAGCAGCAAGTGCTCTTAACTGAAGATCCATCTCTCCAGACTCCCCCAAATAGTAGGACATTTTATATACCTGTAACACTACACTGGATTCCTATCTGTCCTCTACTGCTTTTCCTTCCACTGCTGGGCAGAGGGCAGGGCTGGGATTTAGGAAGCAACTGAGCTGTGGGGGCCTGGCTGGTTGGAGTGGACCACATTTGTCAGGGACAGTAAGGGTGGGCAGTCTCTCTCTCTCTCTCTCTCTCTCTCTCTCTCTCTCTCTCTCTCTCTCTCTCTCTCTCTGCCTTTCTTGGCAGTGCTGCAGATGAAACCCAGAACTTTATGCATGTGCTCTGTCAGTCTAGCCAGGAGATGGGATTCTTCCTCATTATTAGTAACACTGGTGTGTGTGCACGTATGTGTGTGCGTATGTGTTAGCTTGTGTCTGAACACACTGCTTTCTCTGCTTCTGCCATGTGGGTTCTGGGGCTGGAACTCAGGCCACTAAGCTTGGACACAGACATTTTCATCCACTAAATCACCTCACCAGCCCTATTATGTGCACTTTACGGAAGAGCGACACAGTGAACACACAGTTAAAGGAGAAAAGGACAAGTCAGGAATGAACCTCCTCCTGCCCCCCACGAGGTTCTGAAATTCCTCCCAGAGGCCCATTCCTCAATAACTCAAACCTCCATGCACAGCCCAGTCTCCCTGGCAAGGCCTACTATACTGGCTAGAACCAGTCACCCGTGCCCAGCCCCAGCTAACCCCACTCCCCTGGGACCCGCCTTCATGCTGAGCTCAGAGCAGTTACCATCAAAAGGGTGCCTCTGCTCCACATCAGTTTCGTCCTCTGCGAGGATCACCTCTTCTGAGGAGAAAAAGCAGAGTTAAGGTCCTTCCTGAAGGGCTTTCCAGGAGACTGACCCTCAAGGACGGACCCTGGCCACACCCACTGCCCCTGGCCAATGGTCTAGTCCAACCTGATCCAGAAAGCTCAGCTGCTTCCTGCATCCTGGCCCCACCTAGCAGAGGGTACAATGGGCAGCAGAAGTAGTTTGGATGTAATTTAGGCATAGATGGGCTCCACATTGTGAAACAGCGCTTTAAGAGGCAGGTCCTTAAGTTACAGGATGTGTGTCCTTGGAAGGGACGTCTGAGCTCTCTGCACAAGTCAGCTGTCAGGGTCCTTTCACTTCCTTGTCTGCTGATGTCTCTTAAGTCCCAGCTCCACCATGTCCAGCACAGACCTAGAGTGTTCTCTAGGCTGAGTTCCTTTGGAGCCATGACCTAGAACCTTAGTTCTGTGGTCAGACGTGAAAGTCCCCACAGGCTCATACACTTGAGACCTTGCTCCCCAGACGGTGGTGGTGTTTGGGAAGGTTGCATGGAGGAAGCGAGTCACTGGGGGCGGGTCTTCCTGCTCACAGCCAAGCCCCACATCTTGTTCTGGTTCTGCTTGCCCGCTGAGTGTGAATGTCATGCAACCAGCCAGCCTACTGCTGCTGCCATCATGCCTCCACCTCCTGCTTCCATGTCTACCCACCCTGACGGGCTCTATCACTTTGGAGCTGTGTGCGAGCCAAAACAAAACCTTTGCCTCTTAGGTTGCTTTCATCACAGCAAGAAGAAAGTAAGAGACACTTAGTAACCGCTGATGCTTACCTCTTCCCGTCAGTAGTCTGCCTTGAATACCACATTATAACTACAACTGGGTTAATGTAACAGCATCGGCTCACCTCAGGCTACTGGCCCTGCTCTACCTGGCCTGCCAGGGACACCAATTCCTTCTGCTTCTGTTGGCTTCTGTTCCAGGAGCTCTGCACTTGCTCTTTCCCCTCTCTCAACCTCTCTCCCACTCAGCAACCCCAGAGCCCCCCTTTCACTTCCTTTAAGTCTGTGTTCAGACTTTTTTGTTCATGGAGACCTTAGCTGTTCAGCTGACCCTAGCTGTCCCCTGCCACCTTGCCTTTTCTCTTCCCTACTTCTGTGTTTGAGACAGTCTCGCTGTATAGCCCAGGCTGGCCTCCCACTCCTGATCCTCCCGTTTTACTGCTCCAGTGCTGAGACAAGGTGTTTCAGGATGTCTGGTCTTGCTTATTTTCCTTCTTAGCTCTTGGTGGGGGGGGCTTGTCTCTCACTAGCCAGCTGCAGGGATCTGCCACATTCTCAGTGTGTACGACCACTGTGCACGGCACAGAGCAGGTGTCCTGTGTTTGCCAGGTGCCTGGTAAATAAACACATGCCTACTGGCGTGAGGTGCTACTCCGACCCTCTCAGCCTGGTTGTCTTACTGGATCCTCAGCAGCCCTGTTCACAGGTGGTCTGCTCCCCACAGGTACTGGTTCTGCTTCCAGACTGACCCCAACACAGCCCCGAAACACCAAGTGAAGCAAAAGTGCATCTATATGGAATATTAGTTTAAGATGTGCTGCATTCTTTTACGTTGCATTTGTCTGATCTGTAAGGCTATGTTATTTGCCTGTCTAAAACATTTGATTGGTCTAATAAAGAGCTGAACGGCCAATAGCTAGGCAGGAGAGGGATAGGCGGGGTTGCCAGGCAGAGAGAATAAATAGGAGGAGGAATCCAGGGAAGAGGAGGAGGACACAAGGGGCCAGCCACACAGCCAGCCACTGTCAGCCATGGAGGAAGAAGGGAAGAAGGCATATAGAATAAAGAAAGGTAAAAAGCCCAGAGGCAAAATGCAAAAGAAGAGAAATGGGATAATATAAGTTAGAAAAGCTGGCTAGAAACAAGCCACACTAAGGCCAGGCATTCATAAGTAAGAATAAGTCTCCATGTATTTATTTGGCAGTTGGGTGGCGGGTTCCCAAAGAATAAAAAACAAACAAACAAACCCAACAACATCTGTACCCAACGTTCACAGACATTTTTCTTGTCCTTCCCTAGCAATACACAACTGCCTAAGGCACTAGCTTACTGTGAGTCCAAGACCCCATAAGAGGTGGTGTGAAGACTACAGATATACTAGGTCATTCTGTAGGGCTCTGGGCATTTGCTGATTCTGGTGGCTGTGGGTTCCTGAAACCAAGCATCCAGATGCCATTGGATTACTTCACCATTATCACCTTCATTTAATAGTCAAGGAAACTGAGTCATTGTAGAGGTACAGAGCTAAGAGGAGTTGGAGATGGGACATGCACCCATGTTTGATTTAAAATGTGACTAGGATAAACCAGCGGTGGCAGAAGCAAGAGGATCAGGAGTTCAAGGTCATCCTTGGCTAGTCTGAGACTAGTCTGGGCTACTTGAGCCCCCGCCCCCCCCCCCCCCCCCCCGTCTCAAAAACAAACACGCCTTTAATTCCAGCACTCTGGAGGCAGAGGCAGGGGATCTCTGTGAGCTCGAGGCCAGCCTGGTCTACAGAGTGAGTTCCAGGACAGGCTCCAAAGCTACAGAAACACCTTGTCTCAGAAAAAAACCAAACAACAACAACAACAACAACAAAAACCAACCAACCAACCAAGATTTCATCTCAAAGTGGTTCCTCTCTCTCTCTCTCTCTCTCTCTCTCTCTCTCTCTCTCTCTGTGTGTGTGTGTTTCTCTCTCTGTCTCTCTCTGTGTGTCTCTCTCTGTCTCTCTGTCCCTCTCTGTCCCTCCCTCTCCCTCTCCCCCCCCTCTCTTTCTCTCTCTCGTCTGAGGGAGGTCTCACTATATATAGCCCAGGCTGTCTTCAAACATAACCTTCCTGCCTCAGTCTCATGTGATGGTTTGTTTTAACGCCACCTTTTCATGAATTAGAATCGTTTGAATGGGAAGCCTTGTCCAAGGAATGGTCTAGTCTTATCTGGTGTGGGAAGAATATGTAGCAGCCCAGAGGGCAATGGCGTGGCAGAGGAGGTTGTCTGGCCGCCTTTCTCAGAGGAGTCAATCTCTTCTTCATTTGCTGCTGCTGATCCTTCCCTGGTATCAGAACCAGCCTTTCCAGGCTTCTGTCACTGAGGACATGTGACTCTCCAGGTTTTTAGTACCAGATAGGGACTTCCAAGGCACCCAAGCCTGCAGATGGAGGAACTACTGTGTCCCTGGGCTTTGCAGTGTGGAGAGCAAGCTAGTAATCAGTGTTCCTCCATGGTGTCTGTTTCAGTTCCTGCGTTGAACTTTGCCCTTGACTTCCCTCGGGGGTGGGCTATAAAGAGTAAGCTAACATCGACCCTTTTGGCCATTGTGTTTGCCACAGCAAGAGCAAGTGAACCAGCAGCGCCTCCAACGCTGGGCTCCAGGTGGGCATCATAGGCCCTGCTCTGTGGTGGATTCTTCCTGCTAAAATCCCAGGCTGGCAACCTGAATCCTCTGTCTCCACCCATCACCCTCGCTTAGGCCCCTCCAATGGGTAACTGTGACTCTAGGATGCCATCCCTGGACACCAGGGTGAAAGGACCTAACCTGCTTTTGAGATCCACTCCATGTATCCATTGAGCTCACGTTCAATCTGCTGTTGTCTCCTGAGCTTCAGAAAAGCCCTCCTGTTCTCCACACGCTCCCTTTCTTTGGCAAACTCCCTGCAGAATCACAAAGAAGCCAGAGGTTGGTGATGATAGGGTTTGATCGGTAAACACCTGTCGACCATGGGCAGAGCCCTGGGATCCCCCCACAGCACAGCATAAACCTGGCATGGGAGCATGTGCCCTGTTATCCCAGCCTTCAGAAGATGGAGGCAGGAGAATCACAAACTCAAGGTCATCATTCTGGGCTGCAGGAGACCCTGTCTTAAAAACAGAAAACACTCTCTTGACTCCCCCAACAACACGGATTCTGTTGTTAGGAAAACTTTCAGAGGCCACGTGTGTTTGGGGATGCAGTGAAGGGCAGTGGTTCTCAACACGGAAGTCAGTCCTTTAGGAGGGCGTCCTAATCTTTCAGGGCTGGGAGTGTCTGACAGTGTACACATTTTCCAATGTTCCCATACATCTGAGCTTGAAGCTAAGCCAACTGCTGCTGCCACACACCAGTCTCCTCTTTCAGAACACTCCTGCTAAACCCCTCCAGTCCGCTTGCTGTCAGCAGCTGTCCTTCCTGTTTGGCTCACAGGGCAGCCATCTTGTGAGTATCAGGTGGTCATCTTGAGACATTAGCTATCTGTCAGCAAAAGTCTTGGATAAGAACGTCAGAGCAGAAACCTGGAGGAACCAGGGGTTGCTATTTGGCAGCATCGGGCTGCATCATGTGCTCCCATAATTCTTTACTGAGAAATATGAAGTCTATTTATAATTAAAATTTTTTAACTAAAGTAATTTTGGGGATTTGGGGGGCATTTATGTTAGAATGCATTTAACATACTTATTTATAATTTTTATTTACGTGTCTGTGTGTGTACCACGCTTAAGCAGGTGCCCTTGGAGTCTAGAAGAGGATGTCAGATCCTGTATAGCTGGAGTTACAGGTGGTTACAAGCTGCCCAGTGTGGATATTGAGAACTGAACTTGGGTCCTCTGCAATAGCAGTAATCACTCTTTTCCTTTTTAGATGTATGTGCTTGAGCATTTTGCCTGCAGGTATGTGTGAGCATCAGGTATGTGCCTGGTGCCAGAGGTCAGAATAGGGCATCACACTCCTGGGAACCAAGCCCATGCCCTCAACTGTTGAATTATCTCTCTAGCCCCACACCTTTATTGAGACAGGGTTTCACTATGGTCTTGAATGCTCAGAGATGCACTTGCTTTTGCCTCCAGAGCACTGGGATCAAGGACGTGCATCAACATGACCAGCCTATCTGTAAGCATGCTTGACCGCTGGGCTATCTCTTCAGTCCCAAGGAAAACACATGTTTGATATCTATCTATCTATCTATCTATCTATCTATCTATCTGTCATTGTTTTGTTTTTATGAGACAGTGTCTCATTCTGTAACCCAACTTGGCCTGGGATGACTATGAAGTACATTTGTGGCAATTCTCCTGTCTCTACTTGAGTGTTGGGATTATATGTGTGAGTCACTGCCCATAGCTTCATAGCTTGTTATTTTTTTATTTTTTTAAGAATTATTTAGTTGCATTTTGTGTGTATGGGTGTTTTGCTTGCATGTATGTCTGTGTACTATGTATATGCCTGGTACCTGGAGGTCAAAAAAAGTTGTTGAATTCCTGGGAACTAGAGTTAAAGATGGTTGTTAATGGCCATCTGGGTTCACTTAAGAGCAGCCAGTGTTCTCAAACACCAAGCCATCTCTCCAGCTCCTCAAAATATTGGTTTTATATATATATTAAAAAAACCAACAGACAAGAAAACCCAATAAGGGTTTCCTCATTGATCGATCCTAGCAGTACACAATCTATACAGTGGGCTTGCTAATAAAACCAGGAAAGAAGTTTACTCATTAGGAAGAGTGGGATGGAGGGTGGACTAGCAGTGACTTACCCAGATAGCACACCCAGTACAAGGTTCAGCATAAAAAAGGAGCCGATGATGATGAGGGGGATGAAGTACAACCAGTTCCAAGTGTTCCCTGAGGCATCGTTGCTCTGCAAAGAGGGAAAGCATGTGAGGTGGGACTGAGGAGCAGCAATAGGGTTAGCTTCACATCTCCTGTGATTGACTTGTGGGATCCTGGCACTCTGGAAGCCAAGTGGAGGATAAAGTTTAGATGGTGGGGAATATCATCAAGGTGCCACCAGGGGACAAAGCTCTCTCATGTCACACACAGTTCTCAAGGAATCTGGGAGCCAAGGTGATACCTAAGAGGATTTTGGACCTGAGTCTGAAATGAGAAGGAAACACACACACACACACACACACACACACACACACACACACACACCACTGAAATGTAGAAAGGTAGAAAGGAATGAATCCCTGGATCCCACATGAATCTTTACATAGTCACCATTTCCCCTTAGAGGAAGCCTTCCTCAAGTTTATCTCCTTCACTCCCTGGAATGCGATGAGAATCACATGACAGAAAAATATCTCTAGGGAGCAGGACTCCACAGATAGAATACTTTTGAAATGGAAAACAGAAAACTGTAAGAGGAGAATGAGAGAAAAAGAAGAGGAAAACAGAAAATGAAGAGCATGGAGAAAGGAGGGGGAAGGGGATGAGAGGAAAGGGGGAGAGTTGGTTGCAGGGAACGACTGGTATGAGCACTAAGTGAGGATTTACTATGTGCCTGCCCTCCTCTAAACATATCACTTATATAATTCACTTGTATCTTCTTCACAAAGCACTGTATAACCACCATGTGTACTTTTGCAACTGGAATGAAGGCTGAGAAAGACAACCAACCAGCCCAGAGTCACAGAGTGCCAGATGTGGGTTTTGAATGTCCAAATCTGTGGACCTGACCTGTGTCCTGGAGAAGATTCTCCTACAGTCTAGGGACAGTGGATTCTTCCAGTGGTTGATCACCTGTGGCACTTGGAAAATGTCTGTGCTTAAGTGTGGCTTTAAAAGCTCATCTTTAGAAGTAAGCACAAGTATTATAGGAAGAAAGCTAAAACAATAAATGCTGACATTACAATCACTAGTGAGGCTATGGAGCAACTGGAACATTCAGGTCCTGCTGACACAAGGGCACTATAATATATTAGTGTCCTGTAGCTACTGTAACAAAAGTCACAAATTGGACGACTTTAAAAATGGAAATTTATCTCACAGTTCTGTAGGGTAGAACTCTAAGGTCAATTTGTGGGCATGGTTGGTTCTTCTGAAGGCCGGGAGAGGATCTGTTTCCCACCTTTCTCCAGGCATCTGATACTTCTCTGGCCGTCCTGTGTCATTCACCTCCAACTCTGCCTTCATCTTAACATGGCAGACTTCCTGTGTGTGTCTGTGACTATATTTATCCTTTCCATAAAGTCATAAAGTCATATGGCTTAGGGACATCTACTGACCCCTAAAATGAAAAATTACGTATGCAGTGACTATTTCCAAATGGTGCCTGCGATGACAGCCAGGCACCAGCACACCAAGATAATGTAAGTTTTGAGAGGTGCATCACCAAGCCCTGGCCACGCCACTCCCAGATGGTTGCCCAATGGAAATGTGAAGCTATGTTCACCTCAGACATGCACACCATGTTCACAGTGCACACCATAAAAATGCCCCAAGCTGTGAACAATCTAGAACATTACCAGCAGGGGGCGGTATACAAGAGTGGGATTCGGATGACAGGCTGCCACAGGAACCTGTACAGCAATGCCAAGTGAAAATTTCCACACACAGACAGCACGCATGTGTGACTGACTCCTAGCCAGACACAGAATTACATGTTGTATAGCAATTTCTTCTGAGATAAAACCAGTCACCTCAGAGGGAGGTTTCTTAATAAACAGAGGATGTTCTTTTTTTGGGGGGGGGGCGGGTTGTTTTGTTTTGGACAGAGGATGTTCTAAGGGGAGGTGAAACAATCCACTTTGCAGGGATTCTCCTTAAATTCAGGAAGCAAACAACTCAAAATCTTCAGGAAGCCTCTGGAACTGACCAGATTCACTATGCCTCTCCCTCCCCAAGGGCTGCTGCTGGACTCTCAGACAAGACGAGCCTCCTGAAAGAAGCAGGGACCAGACACATTGCTTGAGAGAGACTCACACCGCTGGGCCACCTGAGAGAGAGAGTTTTCTACCTGTTTACCTGGCTGCAGGTGTAGTGCATTCCAGGTCTCCAGTTTTTGTGAGCTGCCACCATTGTTGGAGTGGGCTTTGGTGACACAGCTGTCTTTGAGTCATTTTTGTTCTTTTAAGTAACCCCTCACACACACTCCTGTAAGTAACTTCAGGAAAACTTACTGGTTCGCCACACTGGACTTTGGTGGTGTCCGTGCTTTGGTTCCCTGTCTGAGGTGGGTGCGTCCCTCCTCAGAATCCTCCAGGAACAGTACCACACAACAGCATGAAACATTCTGCAGCCAGACACATCAAGGATGCAAGGAAAAAAGCTACCTGTGACCCCAGCTACATGGGAGGTGGGGTGACTCGAGCACAGAGTGCAATGTCAACCCAGGCAGCGCAGACTGTTGCAAAAGCTAACCACTCGCCTTTAATCTAGTCTATATAGAGAATTCCAGCAAGCCAGACGGCAGTGAGAGCCTGTCTAAAAAAATAACACAGTTAAGAGAGGGCTGGGGGTGTGGCTTAGAAGTAGAGCACTGGCATGCATTAGACTCTGAGTTCCATCTCCTGCAATATGAGAAAAAGAATTAGCTACATTTATTGCTAATATATTTACTCACAAAATTAAAGCAAAGAGTCACTTTTAGTCACGGCCACTGACTAAAATGGCCACTGGAGAAAATGAGTGTCCGGGACCCTCCCCAGTCCACAGTCTGGGCTGCCAACCCCAGCACCCAGTTCCCGAAAGACTCTGAAGGAAGAAAGAAGCCATTGGAATATGCTGGACAGAAGGCAGCACGGCTTTGTCCTCCTCTTGGCACGGTGGGGCTGAGCTTCTCGTTCGAGTTCCTCAGGCTAAATATAGTCCTGGGAGCTAGAGCCAGCCCTAGCAGCAGCCAGCAGGAAGCAGGGCTCTGGGCTGTCACATGGGATGGCTCGGATGGGGACAGAGCGGGTGGTGGAGGGGCGGGAAGGTAGCCTCTTTCCTCAGCTGTACTCGGCTGCACTGAACTCCCTGACAAGGGCTGTGTGACAGGCGTGGAGCTTTGGCCTATTGAAACCGACGAAAATCCTCCTGTGAACCCCCAGAAGGAGAGTACGACCATTTGTCCTCTCAGGTGGGAAACCCATGCTCACTGGCCTGCGGTGCATGGAGTCTCCCATGATCCATGAGTGTCACCCAGACTCTGCAGGTATTACATATCAAGATGAAGTCGGCAGGGCAGGTCCTAATCTTGTGATAATGTCCTTTCACAAAGAGGCAGTCAGGACAGAGAGATGGACGTACAGAGAAGGACGAGGCAATGGGGAGGTGAAGGCAGGGATGAAGAATATCAGTGAGCAAAGAGACAGAAAGAAAGGATTCCATACAGGTGTCTGAAGGCCACAGCCTGCTTACACTTCTGGAGTGAGGAGAGGACAAATTTCTGTTGTTTTAAGCCACTCAGTTTAAGGGAAGAAGGGACAGGGAAGGGGCACGTCCGTTAGAGACAGCCCTGATGCCTGCTTTCTCACCTAGCCTCTGACTGACAGTCTTTTCAGGTTTGAGTTCACCCATGGATGAACCCCTCCCCACCAGGAGGCCAGCCACCCTCACTGTCAGGTTCCCAGTGATGAACCTTCTCCCTCTTCCCCCAGAGGCCAGCATCCTCATGATCCACTTCTCAGTTAGGACCATCCTCAACACAGCAGTTGTGAAAACATTACCTGCGCACAATTGCTGGGATAAAACCTCCCGACAAGGGCAACCCAAGGGCAAGTGTTCCAGCTCAGAGTTCAGCCCTGCAGTCCCTCCCAGTGGGGAAGTCAAGACACCAGGAGGTAGGAGCAGCCACGCTGCAGTCAGGAGCAGAGGGGTGGGACTGTGTTTGGTTTTGTTTCTCCTCTTTACACAGTGCAAGATCCCAGCCTAAGAAAGGCTTGTTTCCTTGGTGGTCACTGAGGTCCTTCTTCCTCAGCGGACCTCATTGAGATAGTCTCTCCTGAGCCCGGTGGTGGTGGTGCAAGGCTTTAATACCAGCATTTGGGAGGCGGAGGCAGGCAGATCTCTGTAAGTTGGAGGTTAGCCTGGTCTACAGAGTGAGTTCTAGGACAGCTAGGGCTACACAGAGAAACCCTGTTTCAAACAAACAAAAAACCCAAACCAAAAATCAAACCAACCAACCAACCAACCAACCAACCAACCAACCAAACAAACAAACAAACAACCAAACAAACCAAAAACCAAACCAAGCAAGCAAACAAGAGAAACAGGTGTGCCTAGGTGTGTCTCCAGGTGACTCCAGGTCCTGTGAGGTTGACAACACTCACCACATGTCACGTTCTCGCACCCTGAAGTAACCCTCCCTCATTTATATTCCTGTATCTCCACACTTGTGCACCTGTGAGTTAAGCCCAGTGAATTCACGGGTTTGCCAAACTGGACTCTGGTGGGATCGCTCCTCTGGCTATGGGTTCTCTGTCTGGAGTGGACAGACCTCTGCTTACTTCCCTGGGAAAGGTTAACGGCACCACATCACACAGGTGGGCAGCAAATGGTTTCCCCTTCATTCTGCTTTCTGACTTTTAATGCACATCCCTTCTGGTGGCATTCAGCACCCTGTCTCAGCTGATAGTAAGCAGCCCCCAGGAGCCCGCAGCTCTGACTCATCATGAGCACTGCTGAGTCCTTGTGTGGTGCTTGGCACTTAGTGAGCACTCGATAAATACTCTCCAGGCAAATTAATGGCTGAAGCCCAGAGAAATCCTTAGGTGCCTTCTGCCTTATGGTTTATTTACCTCTTTTTTTTTTTTTTTTTTTGAGCCTGGTTCATTCAGGAAAAAAAAAAAGCCACAGAGAAGATATAAGAAAAAAAAAGACAACCTCAATTTAAGAAGACAATCAACTCTAGTTTCTTAGATAAAGATGAGGTGGATTCGACCCTGAAGAGCCAAGGTTTGGCGGTGACCTTGGAGGCCAGAGGCCCCAGTTTGTACTTGTCAACACGCGGATTCTCAGCTGTTGTTACTCTGGGGACATCCTGTGAGGCCTGTCACCACCGCTGCTTCCTGGGTTCCCTCTCTTACCTTCACCTGCCCCTCCACCTCCTGTGCAGCTTCAGTGCTGCTCAAAAAGACCAGGGCAGTCCTGCCTCAGGGCTTCTGTCCTGGCTGTTCCACCCGCCTGGGTTGTCCTTCTAAGAAGACCTGTGGGCTACTCTCACCTCTGTTAGTCTTCTCAGGAGGAGACTACCCACCTGTCCCTTGGGTAGTCTGTGACCCTTGACTGCCTCACTGCCCTAAGCTCATATGACGGTCTCACACTATCTCAAATGCACCGCATCTACAAGTTTTCTTTAGTATGTGTGTGTCTGCATGTTCCGGTATGTGTTGGGTAAGGGAAGCCACGGCTCCAGTTCCTTTGAGATAGGGTCTCTTACTGGTCTTGGCCTTGTTCCAGTAGGTAAGGCTAGCCCCATGGATTCTCATCTCTGCCTCCACAGAGCTGGGGTTACAGGCATGCAGCACCTTGCCTGGGGTGAGGCCTTCCTGCTGGCAAGACAAGTGTCTCCTGGCTGACTCAGGTTCTAAAGAGTGCAGATCGTACAGGTGTGCAGCCCCGTTCTGTCCGTATGAGCCACACGGAACATAAAATAGTCTGTGCCCACGGTCTGTGATCTCACAGTCACGTCACCCACTAGAAGGGCAACTCTTCAGCGTCTGAAATGTCACGACACAGGAGGTGTCGCCAATACACACACGTACGGTGGGCATTCACAGGGTGCTGCTTATCGCAGGTATTCAACGGTTGCTTGTTGGATGAATGAGTGCTTGGCAGTCCCCCAGAGTCACCTGATTCGAAACGAGACAAGTATCTGTGAATGAGAAAAGGCTTAGGCCACAGATTCATCCCCACTGTTTGTGATCATCAGTCAAGAGGGGTGAGGTTATTAACAGACAGTCCATGGTTTGGCTGCTTCTTCACTGACATTAACCAATGGGAAGAAAGGGAGTAAAAGAGGCTCATGAGGAGAAGGAGGAGAGAAAAGAGGAGGAGGGGAGTAAAAAGGAGAGACAGAGAATGTATACGCAAACTAATGAACGAAAGAAACACTATGGGCATAAGACAAAGAGGGGCTGGCGGCAAGGAATAGTGACCTGCGTTGAATTAGAATTCTGTTTTTTTTTTTAATTGTCTGGGAGACCCAGGAGACTAATCTCTCACTGGGAAGCCTCAGTTTCTTATCTGGAGGATGGTACCCAAAACAGAAGGGCACATCTTCACACAGGGCTGTTTGTTTTTCTCCCTGGGACAGGGTCTCACTCTGTAGCTTTGGCTGGCCTGCAGCTACTGTGTAGGAAAGACTGGTATCAAATTCACAGAAATCCACCTGCCTCTGCTTCCTGGGCACAGCACATTAAAAAAATGATTTATTTATTTATTTGCCTACATGTATGTCTGTGAGGTTGTCAGACCCCTGGAACTGGAGTTACAGGCAGTTGTAAGCCACCTGATATGGGTGCTGGGAACTGAACGCAGGTCCTCAGGAAGAACAGCATGTGTTCTTAATCACTAAGTCATCTTTCCAGCCCCAAATACAAGGCTGTTTTTGAATCTCTTATTTTGGGCAGCAAGATGGTGTTAGGTTGAGCCAAACATGGAGATTGAGGATTTTAGTTACTTGCTAAACTATCACTTTCTGACCACATCAACTGCAGGTGCCACTGTGAGTGCCACTAAGTCTCAGAGTGCTACACAAGGCCTTTGAAACTTGGCACTGCTATGAAACCATGAGACTTATGTGACCCGGTGTGCCACATGACCTGCTGCTACAGATGGCTATCGATACTCCATAATGGCTATCTATCTATCTATCTATCTATCTATCTATCTATCTATCTATCTATCCATCATCTATCTATCTTATATTATGGGTTCTCTCAGAGGTCAGAAGAGGACTCAGATCCTGTAGAGCTGGAGTTATAGGGAGTTGTGAGCTACCCAGTGTGGGTACTGGAAACAGAACCTAGGTCCTCTGCAAGAACACTATGCAGTTTTAACTTCTGCGCCATCTCTTGCCTTCTTTGGTCTTGTATTGAGATAGTGTCATCCTAAGTAGCCCAGCCTGATCTCAAAGTCTCGACCTCCTGTCTTGGCCTCTCCAGTGCCCAGATGACAGCTCTGTGCCACCACATCCAACCCACAAATCTGTTTTAAAAATAGTTTATAAGAATTAAAATATACTTGGTTATGTCCTTCATCTTGCTGTGTGTATGTGTGCATGCATGACTGTATATGCGTGTGTGTATGCATGTATTTGTATGTGTGTGCCTGTGTGTATTCATGTGTGTGCATGTATTGTATGTATATACTTCTATGTGTACACATCCATGTGTATGTTTGTTTTTGCCTATGTGTATTATGTATGTACGTATGCACATGCATGTCTGCATTTGAGAATTACATGCATGTATACATGCATGTGTGTGCGTGTGCATGTGTAGGTCACAGGTTTTTGCATGGATCCTGTGGGTCAACCTCAAGTTCTCATACTTGTGTAGCAAGTACTTTCTCATCTGAGCCACCTCCCCACTGTCATCCCATTTTAAAAAAGCTACCCTGTAAATAAATTTACCTTTTGACCCTGTAATCCCACTTTGGGGCCATAGACTCCATCTGCATCTACAAAAGCATGAAAAACCCACAGTGCAACGGTGCTCATGGCACCATAGTACCTGACCTTCGGTGGTGGGCATCCAGACATGCCTCTCTAAAGGACTGAGCACATAAACTGTGGGCAGCAACACAACGCAATTCTATGCTGGTATACAAAGAATACAAACTCTGTCTTGTCACAAAGACCATTCTAGAATTTTTTTGCTATGAGAAGGAGTGATGGAAAAAGTGTAGAGTGTGGCCCTATGGCATTAAGATGAGCAATACAGATTTTTTTTAAAATGTCTGTGTAGTATGCATGCAATGTGTGTATGCACAAGTCTCTGCCTATGTGTGCAATGTGTGTATGCACAAGTCTCTGCCTATGTGTGCAATGTGTGTATGCACAAATCTCATACCTATGTGTGCAATGTGTGTATGCACAAGTCTCTGCCTATGTGTGCAATGTGTGTATGCACAAGTCTCATACCTGTGTGTGCAATGTGTATATGCACAAATCTCATACCTATGTGTGCAATGTGTGTATGCACAAGTCTCTGCCTATGTGTGCAATGTGTGTATGCACAAGTCTCATACCTGTGTGTGCAATGTGTGTATGCACAAATCTCATACCTATGTGTGCAATGTGTGTATGCACAAGTCTCTGCCTATGTGTGCAATGTGTGTATGCACAAGTCTCTGCCTATGTGTGCAATGTGTGTATGCACATGTCTCTGCCCATGTGTGCAATGTGTGTATGCACAAGTCTCATGCCTATGTGTGCATGCAGAGGCTGTAGGTTGACACTGAGCGCATGCTAATATTGAACAGGGTCTCTCACTTGAACCTGGTTAACGTAGGTTAACCAGGAGATGGTTAGTCCCATCTCCGCCTCTAGATTCCTACAGTTACTGGTAGGTCACCACACACGTGAGAATTCACACTTGTCAGACAAGTGCTTTCTCTACGGAACCATCTCCCAGCCCAAGAGATAGATCTGGTTCTTCTTGTGCAGTCGGTCCTCCGTATCTCTGGTCAGAAATCAGCACACATGTGCACTGAGCACACTCAGTACACCCTGCCCATGCTCCTGAGTTGCATAACATGAATCACGTCCGCAGCACCAATGCAGCAAAGGCTGGCACACCATGGTTTAGAGAACATGGGGAGGTGTTCAGGTTCCACCCCATTTCACACAGGGAATGGAAGTGGCCCTGGACCACGGTATCAGAGGGGCCGTGCAACCAATGACCATGGCTGCTGAGGGATGACTGCACTGGTGTAATGGGCAGTGGGAAGATGCGTCAAGGCACCGAAGGGCCCATGGTGAGGGACAGTGACTAAGCAGAAGGCACGCAGGGCAGGACAGGTACCTTTTCGGATCTGGCTGTGAAGTGGCCACTTTCCAACTGTACCCGTTTCAGAGTGACTAAATCAAATACATCCTGTGCTTCTAGAATCTGGGTGTCTGTCATGCATTGCGGAGGGGGTGAGCCAGCCGTGGTCTGTGACCATGTCCTGTTGCCTCTCTCCCTGCTGTCCACAGTTCTGTCCTGCCAGTGGCTTCTGTAGATGTGTGCAAAGTCCAGTGTGCGTGCCCACGTTCCCCCCACATATGTGCTGGTGGCTGCCTACTGGGGAAAAGGGACACTTTAACCCACAGGGAAGGATCTCGCAGAAATGCATGGATCCAAGCTTAGATAAAGAATTTGGGATTCCAAGTAACTTAGCATGGACACCAACATCCTCACAGTCACCCTCTAGGTCCCATGTACTCCATATGTCATGGGAAGGGATGCCAGGCGCTGGATGGCATTCCCCAGGCAGGAAGGTCCCACTCATGCTGAGTTCAGGCTCGCACACAGAATGCATATTTAACAACCGCTGGCTGATGCGCCATTAAGAAGTACTCTCTCTATATCATCTAGACTTCCACAGCTCAGGAATTTCTAAAGGCCTGGACTCATGCCGCCAGGAAGGGTGTTGAACGCAACTCAGGGCTCCCTCCCCATGCGCCTGTGTGCTCCAGCAGCGCTTACATTGTAGAGGAGATCAGTCCAGCCTTCCATGGTGATGCACTGGAAAACAGTGAGCACAGCGAACAGGATGTTGTCGAACTGAGTGATGCCGTTGTTGGGCCCTTCCCAGTACGGCTGACATTTGGTCCCGTTGGGGCAGGTGCGGGCGGGCTCCTCTGTCCCACACGGAGCCGGCGACTCACTCTGGATGTCGTCTAGAAAGGGGACAGTGGAGAGTAAGAGGGAGGGGTGGGAAGAACCGACTGGGACGAAATATCAGTGTCCAGCTGTAGATCCCTTAGTTCCTATCTGCAGCACCAGAGTCTTCAGCTCCTGGAACTTGCTCTGTAGACCAGCATGGACTTGAACTCAGAGATCACCCTGCCTCTGCCTCCTGAGTGCTGGAATTAAAGGCGTGCGCCCCCCACCTCTGGCTCCTGTCTTTTCTGAACCTGCTGAGATGAAGCCATTTTCTTGAAGGCTATAAATTGTCCTTCAAGGGCAGTTCTGACTGCAACTCAGAAACACTGTCATGGTAATTAGTTATTATTGTGAAAATATTCCCTGTGGTGGTTTTAACAGGAATGGCTGCCACAGACTCATCTTTGAATGCTTGGCCCCCAGGACTGGCACTATTAGGGGGTGTGGCCTTGCTGGAGGAAGTGTGTCAATGGTGGGCTCTGAGGTTTTAGAAGCTTAAGCCAGGTCCAGGATCTCTCTCTTCCTGCTGCCTGCCCATGCAGATGTAGAATTCTTGGCTCCTTCTCGGGCACCATGTCTGCCTACACACCGCCATGCTCCTGCCACAATTATAATGAACTGAGCTTCTGAACTCTAAGCTAGCCCCAGTTCAATGTTTTATATGCAGGGCGGTGGTGGCGCACGCCTTTAATCTCAGCACTCAGCAGAAGCAGGCGGATCTCTGTGAGTTCAAGGCCAGCCTGGTTTACAAGACCTAGTTCCAGGACAGGCTCCAAAGCTACAGAGAAATCTTGTCTCGAAAACCAAAAAAAAAAAAAAAAAAAAAAGCCCCAAAACCCAAAAGTTTTAATTATAAGAATTGCTGTGGTCATGGTGTCTTGTCATAGCAACTGAAACCCTAAGACAGTACCCAATTACCATTTCTATTTCTCCTTTGACCCTTGACCCATGGGTAACTACTCCATATTTCTTTGGAAAAATATACAAGAGAGAGGGGAAGAAAAAGAGAGCGGTGATTTCCCATGCATTTATCATTGGTGCCACTGGTCGCCACACTGAGTGACTCGGGGGCAGCCTTGCTCACGTCCATCACCCACACACACTCAGACCACTCGCTAGATTCCCCAACATCAGATGGTTTCATCCGCAAACAAGAAGCATGCCTCTTGGTTTCCAAACGCTTGTGGCGCTTTCTTTCTGGGTTTGATTGGCAGCCCCGTGAGCCAGCATTCTATGCTGTGGTCTTCATAGTCACTAGCTACTGGGATGTATTCTATGATCCCCAGCATGGTAAGATCAGGGCACCATGAAATGTGCGTCATCTGGGAGAACTTCCAGAGCCTCGCCAACTGCTTTTCTTCACGACATGCATGGGGTTCTGGGGTGAGGGACAGGTACACATGGATCCTACCCTTACCTAAGGGTAGGAACAGAATGTTCTCCCCCAGTACCAGGAGATACATTGTGACATGTCAGGAGTGTCAGGGGATACTATTTAACACTGCGTCCCCAGACAGCCTGCAGGGGAGGAACAGGCAGAACACTCACACAAATCCTTTGGCATTGAAGTGAATGGGGAGGGGCTGGACACCTGGCTCAACCTGGCCACAAACTCATTGCGTAGCTCTAACTCTTGGAAATCCTCCTGCCTCAGCTTCCCCAGAGCTAGGATGGCTGGCTTGAGAAGATGACATGTTTGGAAAGAAAACTAACAGCCAAGTGTATAAAAATCAAGTTTCTCTCAACAGACATCCGTTTCCTGTGTGCAGCTGGCTTTACTGCACCCACTCCAACTGCCATGCAGGGAAGGGGACTGAACGTAACCCCCTGCTACATGGAAACATCCTGTCAACAGTGAAGAACATGTCAGGGGTAGAGAGGGCTCACACCTGTGGCCCCAGCACCCAGGATGTTGGAAGATGACTGGTTTCAGGCTAGCCTGGGCTACGCAGTGAGATTGATTGTCTTAAAACAAGATGAAGACCAAAACCAACCAAAAAACAAAACAAAAACCCAGCACAGTGTGAAGTAAACAAAGGCAGCCAAAGGCCTTGCTTGCAGTTTCGCTATCTAGGCTGCCCCACACTGGACTCATACACAGTGAGGAGACGGGAAAGCAAAACCGTTAAAGCTTAAGGCTCAAGGTTCCACAGGGGCCCCCGGGGGAAGATCACCTGTGTATCTCTGCCCCACTTCCAGTCCAAATCCGGTTCACACGAAACCCCCTGTGATCACCTGGTTAATTCTGGTGTCCCCACTTCCTCAGGCCTCTGGCAGCCCCCCAACTTTCCCGTGAGAGGGCAGCGCGGAGACAACTGCACATCAGCCTCCTTGCCTAGAATGTGTGTGATTTAGGGTCTTGTTCATCCAGGATTCTGGGAACTCTTAGAAAACAGGAAGCATGTCGCTTTGTCTTGGAGTCTGTGAATGTGTGGGATGGCAGTGGGTGACAGGAAGTGGGCTCCCCGAGCCTGTGGCTGGGAACCACCTATCTTTAGCAACATCAGCCAGAGGTGTGCTCGACCCCAGCCCCCTCAAACCTAGTCGTCGACGCCAAGCACTCTCCGGGTTGAGTCGAGAAACACAGCCATCCGGAGTCGGAGAAATTCAGCTATAAATATATTTTAAAATTAGCCTGCTGCCGGGGCGTCTGTGTATATCTGTCTCTTACTCACACATCTTACAGTCTTAATTGGGAGCTCTTTGGATCGCCTCCCGAATCCAGGCTGCTGCCCTCCATGGCTCCACCTACATTAGTCCCCCCACAACCCCACTGGGACCCCAGCCAGATAGTCCTGGATGGGAAAACAAAACAAAAACAAAAACACCCCGGACACATCCCACAGCCTAAGCCCCTAGGTCCTAAGTTAGGGTTTTTTCTGTTTGGGGCTGAGAGACACTTTCTGTGTCTTCTGCCTGCGTGAGACCAGGTGCAGAAATAGATCCGCTTCAATTAACACCTTCTTCATTGGAGAAAGAAATAATTAGGCCATTCTGTATCGAGCAAACTTCACAAGCCCAGGGGAGAAGAAGCAGGAGAAAGAAGAAACAAAGTCCCAGCTTCTAGAACAACCTTCCCAGTGGGGACCTGGCCAGGACACCATCCTCTGTGGATCTGCTGGGGTCAGCTGGTGCAGCTGGTACGAGACCACTTCTGCACACACCACGCTTCCCTGGCTGCCTTTTCCACAAAGGCCCCACACCTCTTTGCCCATGGGTTCCCTCTTTCTCCGGTTATGGAAACCCAGATTGCCTGCTCTGGGACGGGTGATCCAAGTACTGAAACACAGGTACCCCCTCTTGTTTGAGTCTTCTTGGTTCTGGGGCATTCGGGTAGCTCAAGTTTGGGAAGTCTAGGATTGAACTGGAAATGCATCTGGAAGGGCCTGCACCTCCAAATGCGAATGCAGCATGTGCCTTCCACATTGCTGATCAGACCTGAGCTCTGAGTGCACCCTCCATGCTGACCTCTGTGGGCCCAAATCATACCACAGCTCCCTCTGGACTCATGCTCCCAACGGTTAGCTAAAGCAAGAAGGGGCCTTGGGCAGGCAGGCAGCGCCTGCTGGGTGCTAGGTTCTGACTGGATGAAACAGGATCCTGTCAGAGGCAGGGTTCCCATTGCCTGGCAGGACCTTGTCTGCCAGGTGCTGGGTTCTGAAGGAGCAGGGAAGGACCCTCCCTTGTTCGTCCTCTGTTATCTAGCCCAACCCTCCATTTCCGTGGTGAGATATACTATGGTTGTTTTTAGATGCTACAGCATTTGCCTGAGCTCACAGGATAAACTGCTCAAGAGCACACCCTAAGCCCGTCTCTCCATGTCTCCCAGGGGTGCCTCAGGGATCACATCCTAGCAAACCACTTGCTTGCTAGGGGTCCCTCCCCCCACAAGCCCATCACTGTAGCCATGCTGGGGATGTATCCAGGGCCTCATGCATGTTCAACGAGATCTCGGCCCCCAGCCACACACACAGCCTTCTCTCTGGTGAGCTGTGAGAAGACCCATTGCTGCACAGTCCCGGCTGCCAGGGCTGGCGAAACCACTGCCCCTGACTGTCCTTTCTGGAGCTTTGTCTCCTGAGAAAGACCTCGCATCCGACAGTATAGACCTACCTGTCCCCTCTTCAAAGCAGGTGGTATGAAATTTTCCCATATAAAATTCTAACCCTATGATTGCAAAAATAAGGATTGCAAAAAACAGGAGTAGGCCGATCTGCAGCAGAGGGATCATCGCCTTCATGATTGACTTCAAGACGACTTGTAAACCTGGGGAGACAGAGACCAGCCTGTGAGCGAGCACCCCAAGTGCCTCCCACGGAGCGCAGAGTGGAGTTGACGAAGAGGTAGGTGGCCAGCCCTCCCCCCAGGAAAGGCCTCAGTGTTTATGATCTAGACTGTGCTTTTTGAAGAGCTTCAGGACCCCAGGGCTGATAACCAGGACTTTCTTAAGCCATTTTCTGGGACGCTTAGTAGCTTCCCTCCACAAGGGGGTGCTGTTTCCCTAAACGGCCCCAAGTCAAGAGAAGGGTCACCTGTCCCCTTCACCCCGGGGTTTCCTTCAGTTACCAGCAGCCTTGCAGGGCCTGCAGCCAGCACCTCAACTCTCAGCTCCAAAGATCAGATTCCCCATTATCTCCTCAGCTTGTAGCCCTGACCTGTGGAGGCAGCTGCAGGCTAAAAATCACTTCAGTTTTACAGGCTGGGAGCTGAGGCTCAGCGGACTCTGAGGGACAGCAGAGTCAGGGTTCACACCGAGCCTGCTCTTCTTCACTACCACAAAGCTCCTGTGCTCCAGGGAAGTCAGCTGAGAAGGATAACACTGTACGTGGCGTCATGTGACACGCGGGAGGCATGGGCAGGTAGATGTCACCGGGTGTGGGAGATTTGGATGGAGAGTATCCGATGGGGGCCCAGGCAAGCCCTTGTTCTCACAGGGTCCCCCCAGTGTCCTTGTGCCTCACGAGATGTTGCACCCACATTGGTGGATTGGTTCAGCAGCAGCTTTAGGAATTTTTTTTTGAGAGACAGGAAGAGGAGTTAGACTGAAAATGCTCAAAGTTTCATCGCATGTGAAAAGCCCCACGAGTTTAAACTTTTAAGAGATTTAAGTAATTATTGTAATTATTTGTGGAGGTCAGAGGACACCTCTGTGGACTCAGTTCTCTTCTGTGGATCTTGGGGGGTTGAACTTGGGTCACCAGGCTTGTCTGACAAGCCCTTTTCCACTGAGCTATTTTGCCAGCACACTATAATTTTAAAAGCCAAGGAAAGTTAGAATAATTTCTTCTTCCCTTTTCCTCTCTCCTTCCTCTTTGCAAGCTAGAAAGGAGCAGAATAAGACTTGTAACTTCCCTGCAAAACAGGTCAGATCCTGACTGCAGTCTCTGTGCTGTCTGGACCTCCCGGTATCTAGGAGGTTCCCCACGAATGGCAGAATCTGCAGACACCAAGTCTACACCTGAAAGTGGATGCCATGTGCATAGTCTACACACATCCTCCTGTGTCAATACTATTGAGATAACTGTTTGTTTTGAGACAGGGCTTCTCTGTGTAACAACCCTGGCTGTCCTGGAACTCATAGAGATCCGTCTGCCTCCGCCACCCAAGTGCTGGGATCAGTGACATGAGTCTACATAACTGTTAATCCCTAATATAACATTAAGACTGTGTAAGCAGTTGTTAGATTGTGCTGCTCAGGGATAATGGCAAGGAAGATGGGCTCAGTACAGACGAGGTTGTTCACTGGGGGTGTTGAACCACAGTTGGTTGACAGTGAGTGTGAGGCCCACGGACACAGGGCAGATTGAGTAAGGGCCCTTTCCCTGTGTTTGATACAGGTGCTTTTATTTTTTTAATTTTAAGTGATTTATTTTTATTTTATGTGTATGAGTGCTTGGTTTGTAAGCATGTCGGTGCACCATCTGTGTGGCTAGTGCCCACAGAGACCAGATAGAAGGTACTGAATATTCTGGAAATGAAATTAAAGACAATTATGAGTCTCTATGGGGCTGCTGGGAGTTGAACCACAATCACCTGGAAGAGTTGCCAGGGCTTCCTAACTGCTGAGCCATCTCTCCAGCCCCTAAAGATGTATTTGTATGTTTATCTGTGTGTTGTATTTGTGAATCAATTTGTTCAGGTGAGTGCAATGCCATCAGAAGCCAGAAGAGGACGCCTGGAGCTGGAGTTGCCACCAGACAGGGGTGCTGGGAACTGAATTCAAGTCCTCTGTAAGAGCAGCCAGTGCTCTCGATCCCCCGAGTCACCTCTCCAACCCCAGGCGAGTGGTTTGGCTCTGCCTGGTACTCCCACCATGATGGGTGTCTTCACCACAGGCCTAACACAACTGGACAGACAGAACACAGGCTGAAACCAATCCTGACGCAGGCAAACCTTTCTTTCTTCTAAGTTGATTATTGTGGGTGCTCTGTTATAGTTACAACACTCTCCCACCCAAAGGCCATTGGCTGAAGTCTTAGTTCCCAGTCTGTGGAGTAGCTGGGGTGTCGAACTTTAAGGGGTGGGGCTTCGTGGAAGGATGTCGTCACTGTGTGTAAGGCTTTCGCTTTTCTGGCTGCTATGGGGTAAGGCACTGACTATGTGGGTTCACTAATGGGCTGTGGGGCCACAAGCCCAAAAGAAGGAGGTAAGACTAAGGCTTAGAACCTCCTGACTGGAACAAAAACAAACCATTCTTCTTTGCGTTTTTTAAAATTTTTTTTCAATTGCTTTTATTTTATGGATTTTGCATGTTTGTGGGCGTATCAGGGCCAGTGCCTGTGGAGGACAGGAGAGGGCACTGGAGCTACAGACAATTGTAAGCTGACAGGTGGGTGTTGGGAATTGAACCTGGGTCCTCTGGGAGAACAGCCAGTGCCCTCCCTTTTAACCTCTCTCTCTCTCTCTCTCTCTCTCTCTCTCTCTCTCTCTCTCTCTCTCTCTCTCTCTCTCTCTCTCTTTCTCTCTCTCTCTCTCCATAATCTATCTATCTATCTATCTATCTATCTATCTATCTATCTATCTATCCATTCATTCATCATCTATCTATATATTTATCTATCTATCATTGTAAGTATTCTTACGGTGCTGAGGGAGAAGCCAGAGGCCATGATGGCTCAGTAAGTACTGAGAGACATCAGCCACAGCAGAGAAACCTCTTTAAATCTGGGTGGGAGTGACTCTGGTCAGTGAGGCCAGCACACTGAACACAGCGATGGTAGCGGAGCCTAATCCAGAGACTGTTCTGGAAAGGAACAGAGTTTAAACCACTGGACGCATGGAACTGCCAGGAACAGCGTAGCACTTACTTATTCACCTATGTGTGTGCACATACATGTACGTGGGGGCAGAGGTCAACATCAAGTGTGTTCCTTAAGTCTCACTAAACCTGGCACTCATCTGGCCACCAGCTCTAGGGAACCTCTGCCTCCACAGTCCCAGGGCTAGAATTACAGAGGGCTCCACCACACCCGGCTTTTCCGCAAGGCTGCTTTGTGATCGAGCTCAGATCCTCACGCCTGCGTGGTAAGCATTCTACCAACTGAACCATCCCCAGCCGCCCAGAGTAGCTGCTTTCTGATTTCTATCACATGAGACTGTGGGGCAGAAATCGCCCTCAACTGAATCCTGAGCCTGCACTGCGGCACCTCTCCATGGGGGTGAAGCCCAGATATCCATGGAGAACAAGCGTGCGGGATTTGTACAGACCCCCGTCGAGGACTCCTCCGAGTCTTGCTCTTCTCATCTGTGCAATGGGTATCCACCAAGCGGGTGGATGACCAAGTGAGAGCATTGGAGGCTCCATTCATAGGCAGTGAATGCCAACAGTTGCCACCATGGGGTCACGACCTAGGCATGGAGTTCCACTTGCTAACTCTCAAACTGCCCCTTCCTTTTCATCAGACACCTGTGCCTACGTGTCCGCCCTATGACACAGAGACTCTGGTTTATATCATAGGTTACGGGTGCTGAAGACACTCCTGGGAGACGTGGGTGCTCAAGAAAGGCCTCTGGTTTGTGTCCGGAGACAACCTCGACCTGACTCCCCGGAAGCCCCTGAAGGGGCAGCCTGCCCCGACGGGAGTGGGGGCCCCCAAGCAGACCCTTCTAGAAGGATGGAGACTCACGCACTTGGGATTCCAGACACCAGCTTGAGTGGCCGCAGCACACGAACCGCCCTCAGTGTCCGTAGGTCAAACTCCGTCCCGACGGTGGCCAAGATGCTGCAGGAGAAAACAACAGTAAGACAGGAAAGCGAGGAGCAGCGGTAGGTGGATGGGCAGGTGTACGGCGCTATGAGGTCCCCAGCTGGTGACTGGACATCAGCAGGTCAGTTCCATCACCTGTCAAGTGACACTAATGGTTCCCGTCTTACAGAATGAGTGGTGACTTTGACTTTCTGTGTGTGAGATGCATATGTGTACTCGTGGGGAGGGTGCAATACCTCTAACCCCAAACTGCTCATGGGCTGGCTAGCCTGGGGTACATAGCAGTGCAGAGGCAGCAAGAGACACCCTGTTCACAACATGCTTGGTGTATATATGATAATCACAAACGTGTGTCTGCATGTGCCCGCACGCACACACACACACACACACACACATACATACACACAGACAATTAAGACACTGTCTCAATGTATAGCTTTGGCTTTGGTTTGGAACTAAACATGCAGACCAGACCGGCCTCAGACTCATAGAGATCTTCCTGCTTCTGCCTCCGAAGTGTCAGGAGTAGAGGCGTGAACCACCATGTGCAGCAAATATACATATACTTAAGACAGAGTATTGAAATACAGCATTCTTATTATGTAGCCCAGGCTGTCCTTGAACTGTCAGAAATCCTCCTGCCTCTGCCTTCCAGGTGCATCAAGCATGAGCTAACATGCCACATATACACGCACATACCACCACCACCACCACCACCATCACACACACACACACACACACACACACACACACACATTTTTTGAAGACAGTGTCTTATCGTGTAGCTCAGGCTGGCCTTGGCTGTGCACTTCTGATGTCACAGACGCCTGACTGCTGGGATCATGACCGTCCAGTTTTCTCTGGACTTCTTCAGACTTCCTCTGACAGACACCATTCTATTTCTGAGCCCCACTTTCCTCTTTCTGTGCAGACAGAAGCTGTTGCTCAATGTGTGCAAAGGACTTATGTGTCTCCGTGTGTGGAGGAAGCTGAGAGAACCCAGTAAACACATCAAATGTCAGAGTGATGTGTTCTGAGGAGAGGCATGCTGAGAGAAAGGCAGGCTGGGGTTAGTCTCGGAAGGGAAGTGGTGGCATTTACGTCAGTACAGGTGACCGCTCTTTATCACTTGGTGGGGAGAGGGTCAGCTCAGTGTTCTTATCCAGGCTCGGCTGGGGGCATGGCTCAGTGGTAAAGCCCCTGCCTAGAATCCCCAGTGAGGGGCAGGGATGGGGCTCAGTGACAGAGTGTTCGTCTAACATCCACAAGACCCCCAACTTTCATCCCAAGTGGAGGGAGGAGAGAACAGACCAGCACTGCCCAGCAGAACCCAGCATTGCAGAGGGAATTTTCACTTTTCCATATTAAACAAATAAAATGAAACAGGTGAAATTAATTCTACCATATAGTTATCTTCTATGCAAATGACCAACCACTCTCTGTCATCCACAGCGGATGCTTCTGGGATGACCTAGCCCCATCCTGAAACATAGGAAATCACATTCCTTCTATGAAGTGCTGTGGTATTATGCCAAACCTGCACAAATCCTCCTGTGGAGTGTGTGTATGGGCACACATGTGTCACAGGCACTTGTGGAGGTCAGCGGACAACCTTCAGACGCGGATCCTTGCCTTTGCCCTTGTTTGAGACACGCTCTCTTCCCTTCTGCTGCATTAGGCACACAGGTTAAGGCAATTACCACTACACCCAAATCTTGTTTTTTAGACAAGTTCTCATTTTGTAGCCCATGTTGGTCCTGGAAGTGGGGCAATTCTCCTGCCTCAACTTCTTTTTTTTAATATTTATTTATTATGTATACAACATTCTGTCTGTGTGTATGCCAGAAGAGGCCACCAGATCTCATTACAGATGGTTGTGAGCCACCATGTGGTTGCTGGGAATTGAACTCAGGACCTTTGGAAGAGCAGGCAATGCTCTTAACCGCTGAGCCATCTCTCCAGACCCCTGCCTCAACTTCTTGACTGCTGGGATAACTGGTGTGAACCACCAGCTGGGCAGTGGTGGCTCACACTTTTAATCCCAGCACTTGGGAGGAAGAGGCAGGAGGATCTCTGTGAGTTCAAGGCCAGCCTGGTCTACAGCGTGAGTTCCAGGAGTGGCTCCATGGCTACTAAGAAACCCTGTCTTGAAAAGCCAAACAACCAAACCAACAACATAAAAACTGGTGTGAACCACCATCTTCAGCTACAAACACTGCCTCTGAGCTACATTCCCCAGCTCTAAATTATTATGACTTATTATCATTTGTAGAACTGAGGCCGGGAGCCAAGGCCCAGCCGTGTGGAGCAAGTGCCCTGCCATTGAGACACACCTCCAGCTCTCGGCTCTTTGTGACGTTCTCACTCTGTACCCAAACTGGCTTTAAATCTGCGGTCTTTCTGCTTCAGCCTCCCGGGTGTTGAGACCACAAGCACAAGCCACGGCGGCAGTTGGGACTGTACTGTCATAGAACCCCCTTCAAGTCTCCTGTCTGCTCCCACCTTCCAAAGCAAAAGCTGAAATC
The DNA here is from genome assembly GCF_903992535.2 of Arvicola amphibius. Lineage (NCBI taxonomy): Eukaryota > Metazoa > Chordata > Mammalia > Rodentia > Cricetidae > Arvicola > Arvicola amphibius. Next base: position 15,008,138 of record NC_052061.1, read on the forward strand.
CTCCTCATGATCCTCAAAGCCCTATTCCCCGCCCACTCCCAGTCTTCTTGTTGATTCTGCTCCAGCCTCCCCAAACTTACAAGGAGTTCAAGGCTACCCTTGACCTAAAACAAACAAATAGCATGGTGGGGCAAGGTCAGAGCTTGGGAGTCGGGGGACTGGTGAAGAGAGCTGGGCACGGGCAGGGCGAGACCAGAGCCTGGTGGTCTAGTGAAGGGAGATGGGCATGGGCAGGGCTGATGCCAGCTATGAAACTGATCCAGGGACACAGCACAGGTTCAAGTTCCTCTGTGTCCAGGGCACAGGCATAAACACTCAGGCTTCAGGCCACCCCAAATGTGCTCACTGTGAGGCCTCAGCTGGAAGCAACACTGGGAGTCATGGAAGGCTGTGGAGCAGAGGAGGGACATGATTAGGGCTGGCAAGGGGAGGATGAGCTTGACACCTGAGAGGACAGATTGGTGGCAATGAAGCCTGAGTTAGGAAGGAGCTGTGAGACCGGCCGGCGTAATGAGGGCTAGAAGTAGGACAGAGGCGGTGGGAGTGCAAAGGAGGCCTTGGGTTATATATAGCTGCCATTAACGCTATGCACCAGGGAGCTTGCCTGGGTGCGCTGCATCTGGCCTGCATCCGAGGCCGGCAGCCGCTCACGTCCCATTTGACAGAGGAGGATGCCAAGACTCACAGAAATCAGTGTACAGAGATCTGAGTCACACCAAGAAGAAACTCAAACTCAGAACCATAGGCTCAGGTCCCCACCTCACAGAACTTGACTCTCAAGGGACTATTTGCATGAGGAAGGGGTCATGGTGGGAAGGAAAAGACACTCCTTTGTTTGGTCAACAGAAACTTAGCTACCAGGCTTTCAGGGAGCACCCTAGACCCCACAGTGAACAACTGAGCGGAGAGGCTGATGGAGGGGAGGAGTGGCATCACCCGCTGCCCCCTGCATCCAACGAGGAAGTAAGCATTGTGTGGGAAAGGGGGCACTGAGGTGACTCCAGGGTTAGGTGTGGGTCAAAGAGCTGGTGCCAACAGAGATGGGAAGAGCTAGGAAGGAGGAGGTTTGCAGGGTATTGGGACGCAGGGTGGGCATGCTGAGTCAGAAATACCTAACTTAAAAGCCTCCAGTAGCACCAGGCACTGTGACCTCACCTTTAATCCCAGCGTTCAGGAGGCAGAGGCAGGTGGATCTCTGTAGGTTCCAGGCCAGGCTGGTCTGCTTAGTGAGATCCTGCCTTAAAAACAAGAAACAAAACAAAACCAAAAAAAAAAAAAAAAAAAACCAGCTAACCAACCAAACAAAAATTTCCAGTAGCTTCCATGAAACTTGCAAGAAAATCGAAACCCTACCATAGTCATGAGCGCTCGCTTGGCTGGGCCCTTGCTGCCCTCACTGAATACTCCCCCAAACATCTTCTCGTTCAGGCATCAGGGACAGTGTGACTCCCCAGCCTCTCTTCTCCTTCACTGAGCTGCACTTCAAATCCCTCTAGTCCAAATTCAGAGGTGCATGCCCAGATCAGCACCCCCATGCACTGCTTTCTCAGTGCCAGCCCCAAGAGGACAGTCACCTTTCCTCTGGCAGTGCCCGCAGTACCGCACGCTTCCTAAATATCTGGTAGGTGAGTGGTACAGCATGACACGCAGCAGGGTGACAGGCAACCAAGTGTCCCCGAAAAGATGGGTGCACTGGAAAAGGAATGGTTCTTGGTCATAGGGGAACTAAGAAAATCCCGATAGCGAGGAAAGAGAAGAAGTAGGTGTGGCTGAGCATAGACCCAACCCCACAACCAAGCAGCCTCCACTCTCTGCAATGAAGGACTCAAAGGGTCCAAATCCAAATTCCTCTGAACACAAGCTTTGTGGCCTTGGGCAGCTCACCTCAGCTCTCTGTGCCTCGGTTTCCCCAAGTAAAATGGACATGGTGACAGTACTTCCTCTATAGATGGAACAATCTCTGGAATGTGCCACCCTCATCCTGGCCTTGCTTAATTGCCTATTTGTGGCCAGATTCTTTTGGGACTTGCTTCCATCAGGCTGCAGGTCTTGGGATGCAAGTATGTAATTCCATTTCCCTTCGTCTCTCCCCTGCATGTGGTGTGCATGCAGGCAGAGGCCAGAGGTTGACGTCCTCGTGCATCTCTCTTCCACGTGATTTATTAATGCACGGTCTCTTCCCCAGAGGGAGCTGGCACACCTGGCATTTGCATGAGGTCTGGGGATCTGAACCCCAGACCTCATGCTTGTATGCCATGCCCTCAGCCCCATCAGTAAGTATGGAGAGAGGCGGTAATTACCATACACGTGTGAATGAGGCGAGGAGCACGTGACAAGGTCTTCGGGTTAGAGCGTGGAGTGGGCAGTAAGGCTGTCGGCTGAGAAATGGAGCAAAACGGAGTGAGTGTGGAAAGTCGTGGAGCTGAGGAGAGCTTTTATGGCTCCCTACCCTAGCTCACACGAGGCACCTGCTTCTTAGACTCAGTCCCAGCACTGGAGGTGAAGCCTGGGAGCATGGCTGTTTCCCACTCATTGGGTTGTCTGGCTGCTCCTGAGTTGGACAAATCCACTTGCTGGAGGACCCACGGGCTCCTCCAATATGCCTGTGGGACCCTACTCTTTCCTGGAATAGGGTGTAAGCCAGGAAGAAAGCACCTCAATGGACAGAAAGAGAGGTGCTCACGAAGAGCAGCGAATGGGGTGCGTGGCACACACATTTAATACCAGCATTTGGGGGACCGTGGCTGGCGATCTCTGAGTTCTGGGCCAGCCAAGGCTACACAATGAGACCATGTCAAAAGAGAACTCAGGGGGCTGGAGAGATGGCTCAGTGGTTAAGAGCATTGCCTGCTCTCCCAAAGGTCCTGAGTTCAATTCCCAGCAACCACATGGTGGCTCACAACCATCTGTAATGAGGTCTGGCGCCCTCTTCTGGCCTTCAGGCATACACACAGACAAAATATTGTATACATAATAAATATTAAAAAAAAAAGAGAGAACTCAGGTGTAGAGGAACTATCCACCCTGTCCTGTGAGGATGAAGCCAGCAAGAGTGTCACCTTGTGTGTGGAGAGCCAACTGGCCTTGGGTTTCTGAGCCTTCAGCCTGAACTTCTTTCTCCCTTACATTTCCCCTCAGGGAGCAGACTGTAGCGGGGCAGATAGACGTGGGACAATGGCCTTTTCTCCTCTCGGGAGGACTGTCATGGAGATCCTTTTACTAAAACCTTCAGAGTCAAACTCATCAGGCAGAAGGGCTCAGAGAGCAGCTTCACCTTGTGTCTGAACAGGGCATTCACCCAAGTGTCTGTTGCATGTTAGCCCCTAGTCAAGTTTTTAAGGTTATTAGTTTTTGCAGTACTGGGAGGATGGAATCCATACAGGCCACATCCCCAGCCCCTCACTGGGGACTCTAGGCTGGTTCTCTGCTGCTGAGCCACGCCCCAGCCCCTCACTGGTGGAGACAAGGCTGGCCCTCTGCTGCCAAGCCACGCCCCAGCCCCTCACTGGTGGAGACAAGGCTGGCCTTCTGCTGCAGAGCCACGCCCTAGCCCCTCACTGGTGGAGACAAGGCTGGCCCTCTGCTGCCGAGCCACATCCCAGGTTCTCACTGGTGGAGACAAGGCTGGCCCTCTGCTGCAGAGCCACGCCCCAGCCCCTCAGTGGTGAGACAAGGCTGGCCCTCTATTGCTGAGCCATGCTCTTAGCCCTTCCTACTCTATTTTTATATTTCTGTCTTGTTAGGCAATCAATGTTGAGTTTAATTTGGTCTTGCCGGAATGTGTCCTTGCACAATCACGTGCTGCCCTCTGACAGCATCTATTTGTAACTGATATGCACAGGATGAAGTTAGCTGTCATGTGCCACTGACTGGTTCCACCCAGAACCACGGTTAAGATGCCGTCTAGGAGGGGCTGATGGACAGGATGTCTGAGGCTCTCACTGGGCTTGGGCCTTGCAGGTATCTTTGTCAAGCTTGAAGGGTAGACCCTTCATGGACACTAGGAGTCCCTGAGCATGCTCTGCAGAGGGCCATGTGGCCACAGTGCTCCTCAGCTCCTGGAGAGGGGGCCTGGGCCTAAAGCCACCGAGCACAGTGGATCTTCTGTGTCCCTGGGTTTCACGTCGCCGCTCTCCTCACCTGGGGTTGAGAACTATTTTACAAAGCGCGAAGGCATGCGTATAACCTGGGTAATGAGGTGACGCAGTCAGGTGTTGGGCCTCCTCTAAGGCTGCCGGGACATCTGAGGGAGGATGTGCATGGTCCTATGAGAGCACTCCAGCATGCCATATGGAGGATTCCAGCATGGCAGGGCTCCCTGGAGTCAGTACCCTGTGGCTGTGGAGGGACAACTGTGTCGCAGGGAGTACTGGAGCTGTGGCAAATGAAGGGCTGGGTTTAGAACTGTATTAAAGCCTCATTTTATTATTAGGGTGTGTATGTGTCTGATGTGTACTTGTGCATATGCGTGGGTCACTCGTGTGTATTGGGATCAGAAGACAAATTTTAGGAGTGTTTTTCTCCTTCCATCAGGTGGGACCTGGGGACTGAACCCAGGTCCCCAATAAAGGTGCCAAGTGTCTTTATCCAGAGTCACCTCGCAGCCCATGAACCCAGGTCCCCAATAAAGGTGCCAAGTGTCTTTATCCAGAGTCACCTCACAGCCCATGAACACAGATCCCCAATAAAGGTGTCAAGTGTCTTTTATCCAGAGTCACCTCTCAGCCCATCATTCATTTACATCCAAGCCCGTGGGCCAGTATAAACATATGCCGTGATGTGGGTGTGTGGGTGCTCCTTCTTAACACCCTGTCAGTATCCCCGCCAATCTAGACAGAGCTTCTCCCTCTAATTTCGTGCCAGCTGCTATCCAAATGATCGATAAAAGTGGGGTCACTCAGAACCTGTAACAGCCTCCTAGTGGTGACTCTCTCCATACAACTGACGAAGCAACAGAGTCACAGAGAGGCTAAGCCATTATCCCAAAGACACACAGACTGTGCACTCACGATGCTCCAGCCTCAGCCTCCCAAGGGGTGAGGTGACAGTGGTGAGGTCACCACTCGGGTTCAGAGCTTGTACTTTTGAGATTCCCTGTGCCATGAGGCTCTGTCCCGGCTCCTCTGCCTCACCTGAGGCAGCTCCAAGTGCTTACCCACCTTCTCCTGAGCACTGTACCCACGTGCAGGGAGCACCTCTCTCCCTTGGTCTTTTAAATTAACGAGGTGAACCAAAGGTCTTGTTTCTGTGGGCCAGTTCCTGAGCCTCTCAGACTACGGGGTTTTCTTAAGAAGCGGCAGGGGCCGAGAGGCAGCTGGGGTTACCTAGATTGCAGAAGTAAGGGTGAAGCAAGTAGGGTCACAAGGGTCTGGGGAGTCTGGTAAGGGGGGAGGAGGGAGACAGTGTTGTGAGCAGGCAGGTATGGGGCTGGGTACTTTCCACACAGAGGACAGAATCGATAGGAACCAGAAACAGATAGGGGATGCGGTGTGGAGGGAAACTCTCAACGAGAGGGATAGGTGTTGAGTGTAGTACCAGTGGTCCTCACCATAGGAGACACTGAGTGAGGGCAACAGGAGCTCACATCAGGCATGAGCTGCAGAGTGAGCCCCGGTCTCAAGCACACAATCCCCCAAAAAGGGAAAAGAGAAAGAAATGGACAACTATATTCATAGACATTTGACACGCACACAGTGACGTCCACAGAAATGGGATGCCCACCATCCCTCATCCTACACAGCCAAGTGAGTGCAGCAGCTCACGAACACATACAAGTGTCTTCCATCCCTGCAAAAACTGAAACAGCCCACTGTGCAGTGTTACACATTTGTAATCCCAGCCCTCTAGAACAAAGCAGGAGGATTTGTAAATTCAAACCAAGCCTTAATTACATAATGAAAACCAGACTGAGAAAAGAAAAAGCAAGCTCTGGGGTATAGTTTAGATGAGGAAGGGCTTCCCACAAAAGCAAGAGGACTTGATTTTACATCCCAGCACACAGCTTGAAAGCCAGGGGTGACGGTGTGTGCCTGGAATCCCAGCACTGGGATCGACAGGATGAGGAGGCCACTGAGCAGCACGCCGGATGGCCAGCTGAAGAATCAAGAAGTTTGAGGGCAGTGAGACTGTCTCAGAAGAGGTGGACGGTGCCTGAGGGGTGCAGCTGAAGGGATGATGGGGCTAGCCTGGGTTCCCTGAGACTCTGTGTTAAAGCAAAACAAAACACCAATAACAATAAGACAAACTAAACAAGACCCTCCGGGGAACAGAACAAAAGCCGAGTAATGGCTAGTGTGTGTGTGGGTCTAAGCTGGGCAGACTGCTTAGGAAAATCAGTCACAACCCTGCATTGCCCCGCTTGAGGTTTCCTTCAAGGTCACAGGTCACTGAACACAGTAGTCTTCTCTGCTACAGCCCACACTGGGCCAAGTCTTCAGAGGCCCAGAGTGGCAATATGTACAGGGTGTCATATGTACAGGTGACATCTGCTGGGAGTTAGGATGACATCAGAGAGACCGAAAAAGGCATGGGGTGGAGCTGGGGATCTGGAAACTGCAGACATTATGTGTCCTGACACAGGCACATGAGACCGTCCACGCTGTACCTCTAAAATATATGTACTCCAACATGAGGCTAAAAAAACAAATTGAGCCAGGCAGTGGTGGCACATGCCTTTAATCCTAGCACTAAGGAGGCAGAGGCAGGTGGATCTCTGTGAGTTCAAGGCCAGTCTGGTCTACAAAGTGAGTTCAGGGCAGTCAAAGCTACACAGAGAAACCATGTCTTGAAAAAAATGAATAAACTGAATACATAGCTAATAAGTATTGAACCACAGACCAGCCTCCAAGATGACCCTTTGAGACAAGTTCAGTTATTTGCTCTAGTTTAAAGACAGAGGTCAAATCCAACTCACAAAGCCGATACACAGTTTAGACAGGTTTTGATGCAATGCTCACTCCTCCTGTTCCCCTCCTTTATCCCCCACCCCTCTCTCTCAGTTATTGTTGAAACCAGGCTGAACCCAAGACTCTCCATCTCTGCCTTGCCTTCCGAGTGCTGGAATTATAGGTGTGTGTTGCCACATGGAATTCTTTTTGTTTGTTTTGTTTTAAAGTTTTTCCTTTTTGTTTTTGTTTTTGGCTTTTTGAGACAGCTTTTCTCTGTAGCTTTGGAGCCTGTCCTGGAACTAGCTCTTGTAGACCAGGCTGGTCTCGAACTCACAGAGATCCGCCTGCCTCTGCCTCCCAAGTGCTGGGATTAAAGGCGTGCGCCACCACCGCCCGGCGTTGTTTTAAAGTTTTATTTCGTTAAATAGTATACAGTATTATGTTATTTATTAGTGTTTGTGTGTGTGTGTGTTTGTGTGTGTCTGTGTATGCCACATATGCACGACACTGTTTGCGGCCAGAAGAGGGCAGTGGATCCTCTGGAGCTGGAGTTACATACAGACGGCTGTGAGTGGCCTGCCACTGGCGCTGGGAGCGGAACTCTAACAGAGCTGGCATCCTCTACAGAAGCAGCATATTTCTTAACCATGGAGCCATCTCTTCATCCCCTCTCATGAACTTCTAAGTACAATTCTTCCTTGGTATCCTGAGGGGGCTAGTTACAGACACTAAAGTCCGTTCTGTAGGATGGAAGTGTTTCCAGGGTGTGTGTACCCTCCCACAGACCTTATGCCAGCAATGGGTGACTCCAACTATTACATCCAGTGAAGATGCCATCTGAGGGGACGCCGTGCAGAGAGAGAGGGCCGCCTGCCCGCTGTGGCCTTTTCCAGAGTAGGAGAAAGCACGTGTGGATTGTTCTGGGACAGAACTGTTGGGGAATATTATTTTAAGGTGTGTTACTTTTGTTTGTGTTGCATCTGCTTAACTCTGTGAAGCTGTGGTACTTTGCCTGTCTAAAACACCCGATGGCCTAATAAAGAGCCGAACGGCCAATAGCGAGGCAGGAGAAAGGATAGGCGGGGCTGGAGGGCCGAGAGGATAAACAGAAGGAGAACTCTGGAAGAGGAGGACATCAGGGGCCAGCCACCCAGCCACCCAGCCACCCAGCCACCCAGCCAGGCATGGAGTCAGAGTGTAAGTGAGATACACAGAAGCAAGAAAAGGAAAAAGCGCAGAGGCAAAAGGTAGATGGGATAATTTAAGTTAAGAAAAGCTGCCTAGAAACAAGTTAAGGTAAGGTCTGACATTCATAACCCAGAATAAGCCTCTGTGTGTGATTTATTTGGGAGCTGGGTAGTGGGCCCCCAAAAGAGTAAAACAGGCAACACCACAGAACAGAGGGAGCAGTAGAACACAGTCCCCAGGCAGTGGAAAGAAGCCTGTGTCCGTCACTGTGTCCGACAACACTTAACGGCATACGTGGGGAGAGCCTGGTTGCTGCGGAGGTTCTGAAGTAGCTAAGGGTGGTCAGAGGTGCAGCAGGTGCGGAGAAGACAGGGAAGAAGACAGTCCCTGTGGCCCCCAGGCTTGTTGTCCTGCACCTCCTGGCCTTAGCTTTTGTTTCCTCCCCGGATACGGTGGAGCCTTATAGCAGCTTCTTCTCATAGTCCATCATGAAGGCCACGGTCCCGTGAAGTCTGCCTCACAAACATCCGCACACTAGGGACGGGATACTGGAGGTGAAGGGGCCTTTAAAAGGCAGAGCCTAGTGCGGGGCCATAGCTCTCATTGGACTATCCTAATTTTCCCAAGAGGGCTGTATAACACAGCAAGACCAGGAATTTCCCTTGTCCCCTGTCTGCATACAATCTCTTCCCATCCACACCCTTGCTACGATGCAACCCAACCATGCAGAGTTGTTAGGGAGGCCCTGCCCAGCTGATGGTATATCCCGCCCTTGGGACTCCTCAACTGTGAACTGAAAAATCTCTTAGCTCTAGAAATTGCCCCGAATAAAAGGTGGGGGTGAGGGGGGGAGCAAAAGAAAAAGAACCAATACCCTGATACAACAAGGCCCACAGGATGCTCCAGAGGATAAAGGTGCCCGAGGCCAACCTCCATGACCACCACACACACACTCAGTGACTGGCTAGACCAGCTAGCCAGGGAGCCTCCCCAGGGGGTACAGATGTCCTTTGCAATGCCAGGCTTCTCTATGTTAAGCTGGGCATGGAAGCCAGGCCCTCACCAGCACACTCTTGATGGAGCTACCACCCAGATCCGCTTTCTCAAATAAGTTAGAGCAACAGGAACCCTGCTTCAGGTTAAAGCACATGTAGTGACCTTTGCTCTCTTTTTACCTGTAAACGTCTACATTTCTGAGAATCTCACCAGGAGATTAAGAACCATGTTCAGGGTGGAGAGATGGCTCAGAGGCTGAGAGCGCTCACTGCTCCTGCAGAGGACAGGAGTTGGGCTCCCACCACCCGTATATCAACTCACAATCTGCAACTCCTGATCTAGAGGATTTGATGTCCTCTTCTGGCTTCCACATGCCCCAGCCCTCACATGCATGTTACAGCACAAACACATATAATTAAAAATGAACACGAACACACACACACACACACACACACACACACACACACACGAACCATGTCAGAGTAAAAACATGTGTCTTGACCTGTGGGTAGGAGGCAGCCTGTGATGGCCGCTCTTGGTTGTCAACTTGACTACATCTGGAATTAACTAAAATAGAGAAATGGCTGGGCACACCTGTGAAGGTTTTTTTTTAAATTAATTAAATCATTTGAAGTGGAGAGATCCCCCTCTGATGCAGATCTTTGAGGTGGGAAGACCCACCTCTAGTCTGGGCCACAGCTTCTGCTGGCATCCTATATAAAGGACACGGAAGAAGGAAGCTTGCTCTCTCTTTGCCTGCTTGTTCTTGCTGTCAATAGCAAGTCCATTCCTTCACTGGCATTAAAGCCTACTTCTTCAGGATTCCAGTGTATACTGAAGACCAGCTGAGACACCCAGCCTCATGGACTGAACAGCTACTGGACTCAGACCTTCCCTTCATTGACAGACATTGTTGGATTAGCTGAACCACAGCCTGTAAACTATTCTAATAAATCCTCCTCCTCCCCCTCCCCCCTCTCTCTCTCTCACACACACACACACATATTCTCTAAGTTCTGTTCCTCTAGAGAGCCCTGACTAATCCAAAGCCCCTGGGTGTTCTTTGATGTTTGATTTTACTGAGTGGTCTTAGCCACTGGCCCTCACAAACCACATTACTCAAGAGGAACTCCTTAGATGCAAATAGGACACTAAGATATTTTAAATCCTTTGAACAATGTAACATCAAAGGTTGCCAAAACACCCTCCAGGTGTACAAGTGTCCTTTTATACGTGTGCACGGGTGTCTATTTCTCCACCAATTGTCTATACTAAAACCCTTCCCGGGCTGGCATGATGGCTCAGCAGGTAAATGCTCTTGCTGCCCAGCCTGGTGACCCGAGTGTGATGCCCAGGACCCAGATGGTAGAAAGAGAGAACCAACTCCTTCAAGTTGTCTTCTGACCTCTGGACATAAGTACAGATGGAAGTACATGCACACACATATGCACACGCATACACACAAAATAAATGTAACAAAAATGAAAAATCCCTTTCCTTAATAGATGCATCTTTCCTACAGACTGGCTCATTTTCTGTGGGGAACCTGAGAACTCAACTCCCCCCGAGAAGTGGCTGAGATGTACAGTGGACGCCTCAGGGAGGACCTGGCCAGAGGCCAGGCCTTCCACCTCTTCCTGCAAACTCAGCTGGCATTGCTGGCAGCATGGTGGGGGGGTCTCGTGGACTGTTTTCTGTTCAGAACAGACAGAATTACTTCTCCTTCCTTATGCCTGTATCTTCCACAGAGGGACAGGGAGTTGGGAGCTGTGGGCTGGAGATGAGGAGCCAGAGTGATGAAGGAGCCTGGGCCCTACCTCGGCACGAAGAAAACTGCTGTGAATCTAGAACATTCCTTTTGGAAACGTGTTTTCTATGCACAGTGGAATATGACCCATCCACTACAAAGCGATGGGCTCTGTGGGAAAAGGGGCCAAGCCTGAGGACCCTCCAGACCTGTGTGCGCTGGTAAGTGCACACATATATGGTTGCACACAAGCTCACACGCACACCCACCCACACGGTCATCTACATATGGGCAAGCTGGAACTCAGATCCCCATGGTTATTCAGCGAGCACGTTACCAAATGAGCCATCTCCCCAGGCCTTTCCCTCCCAATTATTTCTTAATTGTCTCCCCTGGAAACCCAGCCTCAGTTTCCTTCTAGGGAGGACTGAGAAAGATATAAAAAGTATTCCTTTTGGTATAAGGAATGAGGCTTACACTTGATTGCTCAGGAAAAGTGCTGAGCAGGCCCCGGGAGGCTGCCAAAAGTGACTTTTCTCTTTCTCTGAGCAAAGCTGCCTGTGATTGGCTCTGACATGTTTCCACCAGAGGCCTGAGGCCTGAAGAGGGCCCCAGCTGCTAGCCAAAGAGCTGCCCAGGAAATGACAGCACCTTCCCGTGATCCTTAGCTGTCCCAGGAGAGCTCCGGCCTGGTTCTATCCTGACCTCAGACTAACTTTCCAAACTGCAGCTCTGGGCTCAGATTCACTTGCCCCGGTTCTTGGAGTCCCAGTGGTGACCCGGAATCAGGAGAGCTTGGGATTCAGGTACATTCAGGGCACCCACTTCTTCAGGTCTGATTCTTGTACCCTATAGGGTAAGGTGAGATTGGGTGGACTGTCCTCGGACCAGCAGCCCCCCTCCCCAATTAATTAAAACATGAATCACAGCTGAGTCACTAAAGGGAGGGAAAAAAAAAACGGTCAATGAGCCAGTCTGGCTTCCTCCTCCTTCCAGCTCCACAGGGTGAGTCAGCAAAGCGCAGATCAGAAAGCGGGGAGGGGAAGAAGTGAGGTGTGCATCTCGGCCCGAGAAGCACTGTCAGCGCGAGCTGCTTTAGTTCTTGGGTTAGCAAAAAATAGTTCTCCAGCCCTTCCCTCTAGGCCTGTTAGCCAAAGGCTCGCTGAGCACAGCACTCTCACCTGTCCCAGCCTTCATGGCTACTGCAGCTCTCTCTCTTCCTGCTTACTTCAAGCATTATTCCCGCACCCCAAACAAGCAACTCTCCCGTCTCCCCACAAGGCCCTACAACCCCCTTTAAATTCACACATGACGGTCCTGTTCTGTGGGGAGCCACTGCCATGTGGTCAGCAGCAATTGACCACAAGGTGGGAGCCTACCCTGGAAGTGAAGGCCCTTCAGGGTCAGGCTGATGGTGACATGGTCCCTGAGCTGGGACTGGTGGTCCAGGCCCACAATCTCAGCTACTTATATTTGGGAATTGGAGGCAGGAGGATCCCAAGTTCAAAAGCTGAGCAAGAGTGAGTTCAAGGCCAACCCGGGTGACTTGGTGAAATCCTACTTGTTTCAGAGAAAAAAGAAGAGGGTTGGGGTGTAAACTCAGAGACAGTGCTCCAGCCTGGGGGTGCAGCTCAGAGACAGTGCTCCAACCTGGGGGTGCAGCTCAGAGACAGTGCTCCAGCCTGGGGGTGCAGCTCAGAGACAGTGCTCCAGCCTAGGGGTACAGCTCAGAGACAGTGCTCCAGCCTGAGGGTGTAGCTCAGAAACAGTGCTCCAGCCTAGGGGTGCAGCTCAGAGACAGTGCTCCAACCTGGGGTGTAGCTCAGAGACAGTGCTCCAGCCTGAGGGTGTAGCTCAGAGTCAGTGCTCCAGCCTAGGGGTGCAGCTCAGAGACAGTGCTCCAACCTGGGGGTGCAGCTCAGAAACAGTGCTCCAGACTGGGGGTGCAGCTCAGAGACAGTGCTCCAACCTGGGGGTGCAGCTCAGAGACAGTGCTCCAGCCTAGGGGTGCAGCTCAGAGACAGTGCTCCAACCTGGGGGTGCAGCTCAGAGACAGTGCTCCAGCCTGAGGGTGTAGCTCAGAGACAGTGCTCCAGCCTAGGGGTGCAGCTCAGAGACAGTGCTCCAACCTGGGGTGTAGCTCAGAGACAGTGCTCCAGCCTGAGGGTGTAGCTCAGAGACAGTGCTCCAGCCTAGGGGTGCAGCTCAGAGACAGTGCTCCAACCTGAGGGTGCAGCTCAGAAACAGTGCTCCAGACTGGGGGTGCAGCTCAGAGACAGTGCTCCAACCTGGGGGTGCAGCTCAGAGACAGTGCTCCAGCCTAGGGGTGCAGCTCAGAGACAGTGCTCCAACCTGGGGGTGCAGCTCAGAGACAGTGCTCCAACCTGGGGTGTAGCTCAGAGACAGTGCTCCAACCTGGGGGTGCAGCTCAGAGACAGTGCTCCAACCTGGGGTGTAGCTCAGAGACAGTGCTCCAGCCTGAGGGTGTAGCTCAGAGACAGTGCTCCAGCCTAGGGGTGCAGCTCAGAGACAGTGCTCCAACCTGGGGGTGCAGCTCAGAGACAGTGCTCCAGCCTGGGGGTGCAGCTCAGAGACAGTGCTCCAGCCTGGGGGTGCAGCTCAGAGACAGTGCTCCAGCCTGGGGTGTAGCTCAGAGACAGTGCTCCAGCCTGGGGGTGTAGCTCAGAGACAGTGCTCTGGCCCAGACAAGCAATGCCTGGCGACTGGACTATCAGAACCACAAAACTTAACAAAAACGGTAGCACCCAGAGACAGGCTGCATCTGAAGCCTGGCCCAGTGGGATTCTGGGAGAATTAGTTCTGTAAAAGGGGAGGGTGGAAACACAGGTGCAAGAGCTACAGATGAAGGCAGGTCACACACGAGACGTTAGAGCAGAGGACAAACAAGCTCCCTCTCACCCCTGTCCCTGGGAAGGGTGTGGTAGGGAGATATACCCCACTGAGCACTGAGGAGGCTCAGAGACGGGCTCACACTCCAGACAGGCAGTAGGTGGTGTGTGTGTGTGTGTGTGTGTGTGTGTGCGCGCACACACACACGCATGTACATGTCACAGGATACCTTGCAGAAGCTGGTTCTCTCCTTCCACCATTTACATCCCAGGAAATGAACTAAGGTTATTAGGTTTGGCAACAAGCGCCTTTACCCATGGAGCCATCTTGCTGGGGCCAGAGCCAAGATTTTTTCTTTTCTTTTCTTTTTTGTTTTGTTTTGTTTTTTCGAGACACGGTTTCTCTGTAGCTCTGGAATCTGTCCTGGAACTATCTCTTGTAGACCAGGCTGGCCTCAAACTCACAGAGATATGCCTAGCTCTGCCTCCCGAGTGCTGGGATTAAAGGCGCGTGCCACCACTACCCGGCTACAGCTATGATTTATGTTGATGACACTCTTAACTTCTGGTGGTTGAACCGGCAGAGGTGGCGCCCATGCACATAAGTCGGCCCAACTGCAGACGATGCAGGGTGACGGGAGGTGGGGTGGATTCTGAGTCCCTGTACACTATAAGGATCTTCCTCCAGGAGGCTGGCCCTGCCCACCAGCACCACGGCATTTTCCTGTCTACTTTTCCATTCACACCGATCCTACATCTGGCCAAAGAGTGGAGAGCCGATCTGCAGGTTGGCAGTATTGGGAGGTGTGGTCACTGGGAATTGCTGGATACCACCTCTTCCTGCCTCTCACGGCCCTCTCCTTCCCTTTGCCCCCTTCCCAGTCGCTGTGAGGAGCCTGACCTTGCTCCACCTTCCATGACCTCCTGACTCGCCAGAGAAACTTCCAAAACTGTAAGCTCAAATAAACCAACCTTTCTTCTTCAAATCTTGGTTATCTCGAGCATTCTGTGATGCTGATGGGAAGTCGTGCAAGCCAGAAGCAGAGTCGGTTATTATCGGTTCTAAGTGACAGTGTATGAACAATGTGGCTCGTATACACCAGGGTCACCACAAACATGCAAGTCATGCGTGACGAGGACTATGGAGTCACTGGGTAAAAGGAAGCTGATTCTTGCAATATTAAGAACTGAGTTCAGGGCCTGTGCGAGCTAGGCAGGAGCTCTACCACAGAGCCACACCTCAGCTTCTGCTTCTCATTTTATCAGCCTCGTGTATCCCAGGCTCCTTGAGCAGAGATCTTCCTGCCTCTGCCTCCTAGTCCTGGAATTACAGACGTATGCCACCAAACCTAGCTCCCAGTCCTTTTCATACTTTGTATTTTGAGACAAGGTCTCACTAACTCCCAAGACTTGCAATCCTCCTGCCTCAGCCTCCCTAGCAACTGCAGCACCACCTTCTCACTTCCTTCCCTTTCTTCCCCCTGGCACTGAGGGTGGAATCTGGGCCTTTCACATTCAAGGAAAGCTTTGTTGATGAACCCCCATCCCAGCCAGGTAGGAATACCTGAGTAGCATCAACACTGTCATGGGACTGGTCCCATCATATGGAAACCCCATCACTGACTGAAATGTCATGAGATCAAGGTTGATTTGAACACAGTGCTTCTCTTTTGAAACATTCTGGAACATTCTGGGTTTTACACACACACACACACACACACACACACACACACACACACACATTTTAAGGCTTACAAGAATTTGACAAGTCGAGGGCTTTGAACACAATCCTGACTTTGCAGATTTTGGCCCCGGTCTTTCTGGGGGTTCCCCTGTGCTTTCGGGACAGAGTCAACACCCTCCAAGCACCGTTTGATCCCTGCTGACCTTCAGTGCGTTTGTTTCCTTCCCGTTTTCTTCTCTCCAGACATAAACACATGTCTGCAGGACACACACAACATAGGAGAGCACACAAGCAAAGCCCCTGTTTCTGTTTTCTGCATAAATCCGGTGTCCTAGCCACCTGGTGCAGTGTCGGGTGTCCCACTACCTTCAACGACCCACACCTCGCCCCAGTGCCGGTCGTTGGGAATCCAGGGACACCTGGCACTTAGCACACCCAAGGGGCATGCTGCTCCACTTTGAGGGCAACAGCCCAGAGAACACAAAACTCGGGCAGACTGAGTGCGGTTGCTGACTCTGTTTCCTCTGCACTCTCTGGACAAAAGGTGTCTGCTTTCAGGGGATGTGGGTGACGTTTCTCGAGACAGGATCTCGTGTAACCCAGGCCAGGCTTGAGCTCAGTACACAGTTGAGAATGCCCTGTCTGCCTCCACCTTTGCAATGCCGGGACTACAGGTGTGCACCACTGTGCCTGGTGCATGCTGGGGACGGCACCCAGGACTCTACCAACTGATCCCCACTGCAGCCTGGGTCAGTTCTCTCTCTCTCTCCCTCTCCCTATCTCTTTCTCTCTCTCTGTCTAAGATAAGGCCCCTGTGTCTCAGGTTGGTTCCAGATCCACAGCCATCCTCCTGCCTTAGCCTCTCCAGTACTGGGATTGAGGGATTGACAGGTAAGTCACTTATGGAGCTTACAATCATTAAGTGTAACCACGCCTCCCCCCCCCCCCCCCAGGCACACAGTGGCCAAGTCCCTCCCTTGACGACTTCCAGCTGCCAGGTTCCACCCACAGAACACTCTAGCTGCCCTAAGAGCTGGACCCTGCCCCTGCCCTACGGAGTAAAAAGCTCCAGCTCCGGATTTGAAGTCCCACCAATCCCCACCCTGAAAAGCTCCACTCTCAAAAGTTCCACCCCCTCTCTCCAAGAAGCTGTCTATAGAAGCCCTGGCTTCTGTACAGTTCCCTGCTGCTTTTCACCCAAGCAGAGGCAGCTACCCTCCTGGGTTTCTCCTCTCCCAGTGAACCTCTCGTGTGAGGTTTGTTGTGTGGTGTGACTGTTGTATTCCTTGGCTCCCGACTGCCAGGATCCCCTTCCACCTGATCTGTAACTGAAGGTTTCCACTAAGTTCTTACGGAGACTTCCGGACAAATAGTCTTTGCATATTTACAAACAGATGGAAGCCATACTCTGAACCTTGACCACATCTTCATGTGTGAAGGAAACATGATACATTCCCTGCCAAGGGCTTGTCAGGAGAATCAAACAAGCTAATAATTCAGTTTAGTAGAATGGTGGGTTGCATACAGTTGGTGACCTAAAAGTGCCATTAGCATCTATGGATTGGCTTATTCCTTCCTTTCTTCTCTTTAAAAATATGATTAGGTTTCATTGGTTTTCCAAGACTGATTCTCGCTGTATAGCCTAGGTGGTCTCAAATGCCCCTGCCTCAGCCTCCCGGGTGCTGGGACAACGGGCATGCATGCCCAACCCTGCTTGTCCCCCTTCTTCAATGTCTCTGAAGATATAACGGTGATGGGTGCACTGGAGTTTATTCACACCCCCATCCACGCAATCTGGAGTTATTCCCAGCCCTTTGCTGAAAATCTTGATAAATATAGTTGAAGGGATGAACATGTGAACATGAGCAAGAGAAGAAACGGGGTGAGTTGCTGAGTTCAGTCTTCAAAGATACCTTCTAAGCCTCAAGTCCTGTACCCAGGAGTCCCCCCACGGGTCCTGCAGGTCTTTGTCAACAGTGGGGGCAGAAGCTGCCACTGTGTCAAGTCTTGTAGTTGACAGATGGGAACTCTCTCCCCAACGAGGTCCTCACACAGACTAACTGCTTTCCAGCTAGGCCACCATTCCCCCTCTCTCTTTTCAAAAGATTTATTTTTGTTTTTCAATCATGTGTGTGGGTTTATGCACATGAGTGCAGTTTCCTGAGGAGACCATAAAAAGGTCTTTGATTCCCTGGAGCTGGAGTCATAGGTCTGATGTAGATGCTGGGAACTGAGTCTGCTGGAAGACTAGCAAGTGCTCTTAGCCACGGAGCCATCTCCTCAAGCCCTTTCTCTCTCTTTAAAGTAACTGTGTGTATGTGTGTGTGCATGTGTGTGTGTGTGTGCATGTGTGTGTTCCTGTTGAACAGGTGCCACACTGCAGGCATGGAGGTCAAAGAGCAACCTTGGGCATTGGTTCCCCTTCCCACCTTGTTTGAGACAGTTATTCCCCTTCTCCCTGCCAGGCTAGCTGACCGTGAACTTCTGAAGAGTCTCCTGTCTCCAAGTCCTGTCTTGCCACAGAACCACTGAGATTACAGAGGTGTGGTACCATGTCTGGGACATGGGTTCTGGGGATCCAAACTCAGGTCATCATATTTTCGAGGCAAGTACTTTGCCTTCTCCCCAGCCCCTGACTTATGATTGCTACCCTAAAAAGTACAACATTCTTTCCCAATCCACTCATGAATTTTGAAGATATGGCTCACCCCCACGGAGAAGACAGTCAGTGGTCCAAGAGGTACCACCTCACCCGGGGAGGAGATGAAGGTTAATCCCACAAGGTGTCCTTGAGGGGGTGGATGCCTGGTGAGCCTCGGCTGAGCGGTGGGAAGAGCGAACACACAGGTGGGAGGAGGGAGGAGGGTGGAGGGAGGAGGGAGGGGCTGGATCGTGATCTTTATGAAAATGTATTTTTGTAACTCCGGGTTGGAAATAGACACACCAACTTCACACTGACTGTTCCAGCCCCGTGACGTGCTCCTGCTAGCTGGGGCTTTTCCATCCGGCACATCTCCATGGCAACGGGCCACATCTCATTCATGGTGCCATCTCCCAGGTTACCTTGCCGGGCTCATTCATGACTATTGCCATGGAGACTGGTTCATTGATACAATCTTGAGGCTTGAGAACTTGGCTTTCCTGAATGATGGGATTGGATTATGGGGAGCAGTGAGAGGTGGGGGTGGTAAAGGGTCCTGGGCTGAGCTTTGGGGGAGCTAAAGACTAACCGTGCAGAAGGAAGTGGTGGAGGGACATCTGGCAGGCAACAGCCACCAGTTGAGGTGTTTTCTTTTTGTTGTTGTTGTTTTGTTGGTTTTGCTGTTGCTGAGACAGGGCCGTGACATGTGGCTCTGGCTGGCCTGGAACTCACATGACAGAGCTGGTCTCCCAAGTGCTGGATTACAGTATACACCACATCCCACTTCTGGCCAGGGCAACCTGTCTTTCTTTTGACATTTGAGAAAGGTCAACCAGTGCAAGTCACCTTCTTGTAGACTCATGGTCCTTCCTGGTATCTCTGTCTCCAGCCACTAGTATAATGCCCAGAACAGGGTGAACAGTCTACCGGTAGCTACCGAGGATGTTAAAGGTATTGTGCCCAAACCCGTCCTTGAACAGCTGCCAAACACAGACACATCAGAATGCAGTCTGCTGCACACCTTCCACCCCCATGCTCACACTCTGCCCCACTCAGGCCCAAGGGAGTCTTCTTTGCTGTCTCTGCTTGCTGGGCAAGCGCTAACCTAATGTGAAGCCTTCCTTTTCTAATCCGGTGTTTGAATGTGTCCCCTAAAACTCACAGGTTGGAAACCTGATCCCCCAAATCTATATGTTCACGGCCTTTGAGAAGTGATTGGGGTTACTGATGAGATCTTGAGGCGGGGCCTCCCACAAAGGTGCTAGTGCCTATAAGAAGAAGAGGTGAACTAGAACTGGCAGGACAGCTTTGTGTCACCATGATCCTTTACCACGTTCAGTGCTGCAAGAAGCCTCTGCAGTTGCCAGCACCGTGCTGAGACTCTGAAGTCTCCAGAATGAGGAGTCTGGTAAACCTCCATCTTTATAAATGATCTGACTATATTTCCTATAGTAAAGGAAAACAGTATGCTTTCTAGTACGCGAAATGCCATTCTTTCTTGTCCACTGAGGTGTCCCTCTCGTTAATTCTTGGGTACGCAGTGCCTGCCTGTAATTACAGGCAGGGGAACTGTGAGTCCCAGGAAAGCCTGGGTTACACAGTGAGACGCCACTACGAAACAAACAAGAGAAAACAGTCACACCCCGGGATGTGGCTCATTGGTAGACTTCTTCCCTTGTATGTACAAGGTTCTGCGTTTGCCCCTAGCACAATTAAAACAGGCTACGGTGGTGTTTGCCCAGGATTCCAGAAAGAGGACAAGATCAAAGGTCATCCTCAGCTACACTGAGCTCAAGGTCAGTGTAGGCTACAGGAAAACCTGTCACCCCCCCAAAAAAAGAAAAAAAGAAAGTAAATGTGTGAATCCCATTCCATCTGCAGTTAACAACCTAGTTTACTCTTTCAGCCCTTGACAAAACTCTTTTAAAAAAAACCTCTGAGGGCTTTTCTGGGCACATGTGTAGGTGCATGCGTGTGGAGGTCCAACTCTGGGATGATTCCCAGGGAGCAGTTTCTTGAGCAGGGTCTCTCACACAGCCCAGAGCTCATCAATTCAGCGAGGCTAGGCAGCCACTGAGCTCCAGGGATCCCCCTGTCATTACCTCCCCGACATGGGAACACAGGCATGTGCTACCATGTCTCTTGCTAGTTGTTGTTTCTTCTTTTCCTTCCTCTCCTCCTCGTCTTCTTTAGTATGTGTTTTGTCTCATTCTGTCACCCCTGGCTGGTCTGGACTCTCTACAGAGAGCTAGCCTCAGACTCAGAGATTGACCTATCTTGTCTCCCGAGTGCTGAGATTAAAGGTGTGCACGTGTCACAGGGCGTGTGTGAAGGTCAGAGGACAACTTGTAAGATCAGTTTTCTGCTTCCACCATGTGAGTTCCAGTGATCAAAATCTGGCCATCAGCCTGGTGGCAAATGCCTTCACTCAAAGAACCGTCTCACCTGCGCAGTTTCTTAGTTTTGAAAGTGAGCTACGGTAACACAAGAGGCCGATGGAAGATGTGACTCTGTGCGGGAGGATGCACAAAGAACACACGAGACCAACAGCAGGGGAAGTAAGAGCGAAGGTGTGTAGGGCTCCATCCTCTCTGCAAACCTTCTGGGGGCCTGAGATTATTCTCCAGTCAATAATGGAAAATAAGATTCATTTGCCAGAACAGGTTCCACAGACATAAAAGAGCTTGAAGATGGCTTCTGTAGGCATTTCTAAAGTGGGAAGTTACAAGATTGAACTTAAGTATTTCTGTGATGAAAATGGTTTGGCTGGGCCAGACATGCTGGCAACTTCACTACTTAGGAAGCCAAGGCAGAAGGGTATGGAACTCAAAGGCAACCTGGGTCACACAGTGAAACCCCTACCACAAAAGCTTGAGGTGGAAGGAGGAAGAAGTGGGGAAAGGACTTTGGGCATTCCGTCAGCAGGAGTGCAGAGTCGGTGGAGGCCCAAGAGGACGCTGGCCACAGTGGGGACAGATCATGGGTGACAAGACTGTGCCAAGGGCAGGCACTGCATAGAGGTAAACAATGAGCCTGTCCAAGAATGGTGGATGTGGTGACCACAGATTCAAGGAGGGAGTGGTGACTGGGATGGCTCTGAAGGTCCTGGAAATAGGTGGGTGTCACGTTGCTATGGCAGAGAGGGAACAGGCCTGGGCTCTGTGTGCTGTGTGGGGGCCACCTGGGCTGCACCACGACCTAGCCCGTGCCAGGTAGTTGGCGCTGGAGCTCTAGAGAGGCCAACTGTGGTCACAGCATGGGCTGACCATCTGCTCTCCATTCCTATGCTCTCACCGGCCCAGCATTTTGCTAGGATGTATTTCCCAATACCCTTTTCATCTATACAGGATTTCACATGACTAAATCTGGCCAGTGAGACATGGGAGGGAGGGATGGAAACTGTCCCCTAACAGTTTTTCTTCTTTTGTGTGTGCCCTGTGTATGCCTGCACATATATTCATGTGTGTGCACATGTGTGCATCTATTTGCAGGTAGAGGCTTAAGATTTATGTCAGGGGTTTTCCTCTGTTGTTCTTCTGAATCTGTATCTATATCTCTTCAGTATATACACATACATATTCATATACATATATACATATGTGTGTGTATGTACACACATATTTTTTTGAAACATAGTTTCTCTGTGTAGTTCTGGCTGTCCTGGAACTTGCTTTTTATACCAGGCTGGCCGCGAACTCAGAGATCCACCTGCCTCTGCCTCCCCAGTGCTGGGATTAAAGGCATGCTTACCATCACCAGACTATTAATGTGTGTGTGTGTGTGTGCGCGCGTGTGCGTGTGTGTGTGTGTCTGTGTATTTGAGACAGACTAACCTGGAGCTCACTATGTAGTCCAGGCTGGCTTTAAACTCAGAGATCCTCCTGCCTGTACCTCCCGAATGCTGGGAATAAAGGCGTTGTCCCCTTGTACCTGGCTTCACCTTGTCTCTTGCTGAACCTGGAGTTCACTGGTTGCTGGACTGATTGGATGGCCATTGAGCCCAGGCACCTCCTGTCTCTGTCTCCTCAATATGGGGGTTACAGACACACCATCATGCTCAGCTCCTACATGGGTTCCTGGGATTCAAACGCTGGTCCTCATGCTTGCACAGCCAGCACCTAGCCTCTGAGTCATCGCCCCAGGCCACGGTGCCCTAAGCTTTTCTCTAAGTCTTTCCTTCCAGGTTTCATCTCTACCCTTTAGTTACTTACAACTATAGAGGATCCAATGGACGATCCTACAGTTTCATGGACGGAGCCTGGAGCCCTCCGTGACGGGTGGAACTGAGCCCAATCATGCCCAGCTCTGTGGACTGTGGAACAGGCTAGAAATAATGCTATTCCTGTAAGTCACTGAGAGGTGGGGTGGATCATTCCAGCAACAGCCTGTCACGTTACAGATGAGCTCAGCATTTGCTACCGCAGTTCAGTTTAGCCTTCTGGACAGACGTGGAACACTGACAGGCACAGGTGTTTTCATGGTGAGAGAATATAGACGAGACATACGACTGGATTCTTCTCCTTTCCAAATACTTCTGCTTCAGCTACTTAAAACATTTTAATTGTCATTTATGTGTGTGTCCGACAAACGCATGCCATGTGTGCACGGGCGCCTGCGGAGGTCAAAAGAGGACTTCGGAGCCCCTGGAACTAGAGTTACACGGAGTTTGGAGCCACCTGATGTGGCTGCTGGAAATTGAACCCGGATCCTCTGCAAACGCTCTGAACTGCTGAGCCAGCTCTCCAGCCCCTCAACTACTCTTCAAAAGACCTTAACGACAAAATTAGAGTCTGAATCCCAATCCACCAATCTGAAATCCAAGTCTCAGGAATTTAAAGTACTTCTGATCCCAAGCATTCCAGCATTCCCATTCTCTCCCTCCCTTCCCCCCTATATACATATCATGCGCGGCGCGCACACACACACACACACACACGCACGCGCACACACACACGCACACGCACACACTCACACACGCACGCACACATGCACACGTGCACACACACACACACACGCGCACACACACGCACACTCTGAAGACTGAACTTAGGCCCTGTGCATACTAGACAAGCACTCTATCATTAAGCCACATCCTCAGCTGCCTCACCCCTTAAAAAAATTATTGTTTGAGAATTTCATACAATGAAATTTAGTTTTTTCATCCAACCCTCCTCTCCCCTCTCCCTGGTGTCCTTCTCATTGCTTTCTGGTCTCCATGGCCACTGAGTTCAGTCAGTTTTTCCCAGCACGGGGGAGGGTATTTGCTGGAGGCAGTGTGACTTACCAGTGGCTACACCACTTAAGGACAAGATAGGCCCCACTGGGAACTGACAGCAGTCCCCCAAGGAGGGGTGGGGTCTCATGGCCCTGACTCCGTGCATGATGAAATGCTGAGGGACCGGGGTAGCCACTGTTGTGTGAGTTCAAGTCCAGAAGACATCGTTGTGCAGCGTGTTCCTCTATCTACTGGATCTCATATTCTTCTCCTCCGTCTTCCTCGAGGTCCTCTGAGCCTTGGAGTTGCTAACACAGATGTCCCAACTTAGGGCCAAATACCCCACCATGACTCAGACTTGATACCTCAGCAGCCACTGGTTCTGTGTTAATGGCCACCCTCTGCAATAAAAAGCTGGGCATGGCCCTGATCTCAGGTGGGGGTGGGAAGCAGGGATTTAGGACCGGGAGGGTAGAGGGAGAGAGACAAGAAAGAGAAGAAAGGAGGGGGAGAAATAGTGAGGGAAAGAAGAGAGAGGAGGGAGAAGAAGGGAGAGGGAGGAGGGAGAAGAAGGGAGAGGGAGGAGGGAGAAGAAGGGAGAGAGAGGAGGGAGAAGAAGGGAGAGGGAGTTGACACTTTCCAAGGACATCCGCTTTCTCACTGGGGTCTGTTTTTCAGGTTGACTTTGGGACATGTGGGGACAGAGACTGTTGGGTGGGAAGACAGCAGGCAGTCCATGAATCGTGAGAGTCTGGCTATAGATAGAGGGGAGTGTGAGGAAAAGATCAGGAGTGGGTGGATGTTGTGGACCAAATGTCACCCCAAACTCATTCACTAAAGCTTAATATCGGGCTGGTATCATGACAGGGTGCTGGTGGCCAGGCACTCACAATGGAAGAGTGAGTCTTTAATTAGGATAAACTTTGCCCATTCGCGAAGATGCAGATGCTGTAGAGACGAGTGGTGGTGGAGTTGGCACACCGTGAATGTGTTTCACGGCACCAAACACCACATTAAGGATGGCTAAGGTTAGGTGTGGCTTGGCAGTACATGCCTAGAATCCTCCACTGAGGGGCTAGGAATATGCCCCAGCAGTACAGATCCTGCCTAGAATTCCCAAGCGAGGGGCTGGGGATGTGACTCGACAGAACACCTACCCATGTGTACGTCCTTGGGTTCAAGCTCCAGACACACACACACACACACACACACACACACACACACACACACACACACGCACACACACACACCCCAAATGTTAAATTAAAAAAGTTATACTTATTTATTCATATGTGTGTGTGTAGATATATGTGTGCCATGGTGCGTGTGTGTGTGTGTGTGTGTGTGTGTGTAGGTAGGAGACAATCTGTAAGATTGTGTGTTTCTCTCCTTCAAGTGGAGGGGAGGTGGTCCCCAGGAATAGAACTTGGGCAAGCACCAGAAACTGAGGCATCTCACTAGCCCCAATTTTATATCATATATAAAACTGATATCATATTATAGCATATTTTTTTCTTTTTTTTTTTTACCACAATTACATCAAGATAAAAGAAATGTAACTTGCGTGTGTGAAGTTGGTGGTGACCAAATTGCACATTGCACACAGCTCCCAAAATGCCCAGGGTCAGCCTCGGGGACCCTTCAAAGCTCATGGCTTTACAAGTGGGATTGTCACCAGGAGAACAGCTCACTGTTCCAGGAGGTGGCAGCCGCCTGTCCAGGTCAGAAAGCAACTGCCAAGAACTCACTGGCCTCTGGCTGGCAGCCAGCTGTCCATCTGTCAGCTCACATTGGCATCCGGAGGGTGGCAGGGGCCTGGTACCCGCAGTGCAGCCTATGCCTAGTGCTGGCCCCTGGGAGTTTTCCACTTGTCTGGGCAGGGGTGGACAGCGAAGGCTGTCACGCCTGGGTTTTGTGTGCCCCAGGGCACCAGCAGGAGAGTGGCTGGAGACTCAGATTGGGGTAGCGCTGACCATCAAAACAGCACAATGCACACTCAGTACATGTGGGGGTGGTGAAGTTCTTCCACCAGGCAGCCACCCTCCTCCCTCCGCAGCCTTTGGTGCAAACCCTGGGGTTTCCTGGGGACATGAAGCAGGTTTCTCCAGTAAGTCCACGGAGCAGTTAAAAGGAACTCGTGACATCTGTGAACAGGCAGCATGCCCATGGTCAGTCCCATTACCTGCTCTTCCCTAGCACTGATTTTTCATTATTATTTTATGTTTGGATACCAGGGAGGGGAAGCAGGGTCTCAACTATGTTGCCCAGATGACCTCAAGTAACCTTGCCTCAGTCTCCTGAGCACTTGAGACCCCCAAGTGGAAGCCAGGGCTGGACTTTCTGGTCCTGTTTTCCCCTTCAGCCTCCTCCCGCAGACAGTGGAAGCTCACACTGTCTCTGTGACTACACTCTTGTGGATTTTGGAACACTAATCTGAAGCTGGGCTTTGTGGGCTGGCATCTTGGTTCTGCCACTTCCTGGTGACAGAGTGGGAGAGCACAGGAAACCCAGTGCCCTCCTGGGGCCTCTGCGTGGACAGGTGCATACATAAATTAGACCCAGAAGTGACAGCATACAGTGTTTATCCTGTGTGCTCTGCAGGGATTTTCCAAGCCCCTCTGCGCCTTGATTCTAAAAGACTTTGTCCACAGGTAGAAAGAAATTAGTGGACAAAAACACTCTTACAATGGCCATCGGTTGTATGAGATCAACCTGCAGGATGGCTCAGTGGGCAGAGGCACTTGCTGCCAAGCCTGGCATCCTGAGATCTGTCCCTGGTGG
Source organism: Arvicola amphibius (assembly GCF_903992535.2). Lineage (NCBI taxonomy): Eukaryota > Metazoa > Chordata > Mammalia > Rodentia > Cricetidae > Arvicola > Arvicola amphibius. The sequence continues at coordinate 15,034,126 of NC_052061.1, forward strand.
AAGGAGAGAACTGACTCCTATGAGCTGTCCTCCGATCTCCACGTGCATGGTGAGACATGCACAAGCACACACATAAATAAGTGAAAAAATAAATATAACATCTTTTAAACTCAGAAGTCCAGACTCAGAGGTCTAGTGGTCTCACAGCATACACTGGGGGAGGATTTGCAGGTGTCAGAAACAGAAGAGGAGCCCCTAGAGATCAGAGGGCAAAGTCAATGCGTCTTGGGGACAGAGTGGACTGAACGGTGGACAGACACGCCTGCACCTGGAGTCTGCACATTTGTCACTTTGGAGACGAGTCTCAGTAGGTGTGCCTTAGGCACTGGGTTATCGTGGGGAACCCGGGCACAGCTGTCCTTAGCACAGGCGGAAAGGGAGTCTTCAGGAGAGGTGGGACAAGCTAGCCTGTGACCAGGGAAGCAGACAGTGGTGGCCATGGCTACAAGCTGAAGTTATGCGGAGCCAACGGGAGTTGGAGGAGGCAGGAAGGGCAGTCTCCAGAGCCAGCAGACGCGGCAGTCAGGTCAGCAGCCTGTTTAGTGCCACGTCCATTAGGATGCAAATGGAAGAAACTTCTGGGTTCGAAGTTATGTGGTCTGTGAGTTTTGCTGGCACAGAAAGACACGGGCCAGTGATTTTAAGAGTTGTCCGGATGGGCAGGTATGCAGCTGTCACCCAGCATTCAGGAGGCAGAGGACAGTCTGAACTTCAAAAAAAAGACCCTGTCTCCCTAAACCAAGCCAAATACACAGAAAGAATGCTGCTAAAGAGAGGACATGTCACTTGAGCATGACAGTCCTGGGTGACATCGGCATCATATAAGCCGGTCCCAGACGAACACTGCACACTCTCACTGCCAGGTGTGTTCACGTGCTTGTGGTGTGTGTGCACCCATGTGCCTGGAGGCCAGAGAAGGATGCTGGGTGTCCGGCTCGACTTCTCCCTGCCTTACTCCCTGAGATGCTCAGGCCCTGGCAAGGACTCCCATTGCTGAGGTTTCCGTCTCTGATAGGCAGCTCCGCTCAGTCTCTCCTCTCAGGATTTTCCACATACATGCTCAATATTACTCTCTAGTATAAAAGAAGTATACTACTGTAAGGAGAGCCCAAGACACAGTCACTCAAAAAAAGTCCTCCACCAAGCAGCCCTGCAGTAAGTCACTTGGGTTGGCATTTGGGCCCCACAGTCAATCAGGGATTCAATACACATGGAGCTAGGCTGGCAGCCAATATCCTCCTGTCTCCACCCTCTCAGTACTGAGGTTACAGGTGTGTTTGAACGTGCCTGGCTTTTTACATGGATGCTGGGATTTGCATGCAGGTCAACGTACATGCAGAGGAAGTGACCTGATCCACAGAGCATCTCCAGGCTCTGGGCATTATTTTAAAAAGACACAATTATAGGAGCAGAGTGTGGAATGATGTCACTTGGGGTTGGGGTGGGACTAAGGAAGTGTAATCAAAGTGCAAGGTTTTAATCAGATGGTGGGACTTACGCAGGAGATCCATTCTGTGCTGTGGGAACTGCCACGACAGCAGTTAGTGATGTCATGCACCCCTGACAACCGTGGGGGGACTTCAAGCACTCTCGCCCCACTTCACCCCACAGTGCCAGCTACCCAGGAGCATCACACATGCCAGAGTGCCTGCAATCTCAGAGCAACAGGCTGCTCAGCAGAGGTGCAGCCTGCATGCCACAGTCACCGAGTGCCAGGCTGACCATGGTCGTTCATAAAGTCAGCCTGGAGTGACTACGTTTCTGGTGACTTGCCAAGGCGACCTGAGGAAAGCTGAGCTACCCTGGTCTGTGAGCCATGCCCAGCCGCACCCTGGCTTCCTCTGATCGCTCTCTACCTGCACTGGACAGACAGAAGAGCTGCAGCACTAGCCTTGTCAAGCCATGCACAGAAATCTGAAGCCCTCCTTGCAGAGCCCCGAAAGACAAAAGATTCCATAGGTAAATTATCTGCCCCCCAAAGAAGTGAAGTCAGGCACTTCCGGCTGGCAACTGGAACACTAAACCCCTGTGCTGGAGGGCATCTGCTTAACCTAGAAAATGCACAGCCTCCTGGGGCTGAGTCAAGTCCAGGAGACCCCACAAATTAGATGGGGCCCCAATAGGCCACAGTGTTATGCAAGAGACCCAGAATACATTTAGCTTCCCCCCAACCAGCAGGGACCCTGAGCAAAAGAGAAGCTCAAGAACTCTCGGCTGTGGTGGGGCCTCTGCAGCCTTTGGTGACGGAGATTCTCATACGTAAGGAACCCTGGGTGCCTGGACAAAATTTGAGTCCCACACAAAAAACACATTTTTCTCTTAGGGCTCAAAGAGCTCCTTCCATCCCCAGCAAAACAAAATACCACTGCACAGAAACAGACACACACAGCACCAAATACCACTGCACAGAAACAGACACACATAGCATCAAATACCACTGCACATAAACACACACACAGCACCAAATACCACTGCACAGAAACAGACACACACACAGCACCAAATACCACTGCACAAAAACAGACACACACAGCACCAAATACCACTGCACAGAAACAGACACACACACAGCACCAAATACCACTGCACAGAAACAGACACACACACACAGCTCCAAATGCCACTGCACAGAAACAGACACACACAGCATCAAATACCACTGCACAGAAACAGACACACACACAGCACCAAATACCACTGCACAGAAACATAGTAAGATGAAGCAGAAGATGCGGGCCCAAGAGCCAGTGGAGACAAGAGTGGGCAAACGGGTCTCTGACTTCAGAGGCTGGTATTTCCAATACCATCTGCATGCGGCTGTTTGTGTATGTGTGTGCAAATGTGTGCACGTGCATGTGGCATCAGACACAGAAACCAGGAGCTTCCTCAAGCATGCTCCACAGAATTCTTTTTGAGAAAGGATCTTCCATTGGACATGGAGACTAGACTGGCTGGCCAGTGAGCCCCAGATCCTAGCTCTGTATGATCACAGGTATGCAGTATGACTGTCAACATTATTGTTTACCATGTATGGGTGTTTTGCCTGCATGTATGGCTGTACATGCAGTGCCCACAGAGGCCAGAAGAGGGCATCAGATCCCCTGGAACTGGCACTTCAGACAGTTGTAAGCTGCCTCACACTGGTGCTGGGAACTGAAGCCCCCACCGGACCCGTCTTCTGGAAGAACAACAAGTGAGTGCTCTTAAACACTGAGCCAATCTCCAGGCCCCGCACCTGGATTTTTAATTGGATCCTTGAGGATCAAACTCCAGCTCTACCCCACATGCTTTTTTTTCCTTTTCTTTCTGTTTTTTTTTTTTTTTGTTTTGTTTTGTTTGTTTTTTGAGACAGGGTTTCTCTGTGTAGCCCTGACTGTCCTGGAATTCACCCTATAGACCGGACTGGCCTCAAACTCAGAGAGATCCACCTGCCTTTGCCTCCTGAGTGCTGGCATTAAAGGCGTGTGTTGTTATTTGCCACCCCCCCCCATATATGTTTTTAAAAACAGTCTCACTGTGTAGCCCAGGTTGTCCTGGACTTGTGGTCCTCTTGCCCCAACCTGCAGCCTGCTGGGGTCACAGATCTTCAGCATCATGCACATATGCTTGAAATGTTTAAACACAGGCATACCTTTTATCTTCCACTGGGGGTGGGGCAGCATAGGGAACACTGGCAGCACCTGCGTCTGTTTTTGATCATTGTTTCCTTTTGATTTTTTGGAAAAAGGTACCAGCAGCCCCTTAACAATATGTGTGCATGTATAATATATATGCATATATACACATATACGTACATATACATACATATGTATACATTTTTTAAATAAAATAACATGCCTGGTACTGTGAGGCTGGCTAAGGATCCATGACTGGGGAGCTCACAAGCCCCAGAGCTGAGCCTCCTACTATTATTTTGCTAAATGGGCACATGACCAAACTGCCCTCCGAATCCGCATCTCTATGCTCCCTGATTAGTGCCTCGGACCTCCTCAGAGAAGATTCTTTGTGCAGCGGGCCACCACTAACGCAGGAACTTATAGCGGGTTAAAGTGCAGAGAGTCAGCCACATATGGGACAGGAGTACCACAGCCTCCCCAGGGATCAGGGATGATGGAGGAGGAGGAGCAGAAAGACTGGACTAGGCAGCAGCATTCGGGATGGGATGGGTCAGCCAGCTAGGTCAGGCTGGCTGGCCAACAAGCCCTGAGGATCCTCTTGCCTCTACCTCCCCAGTGCTGGGGTTACAGGCATGTGCCCAGCTTACATGGGCGCTGGAGATCTGAACTCATGTCCTTCACTCACGTAACCACGCCACACCCCGACACTATCCTTTCATGCGTACCGGCCGGTGGCGCTTCTATACGCCCTATAACGGCACAACAGTCCTTCCCAGGCAACGGCCACCAGCTCAGAACCACGACGGCGCTGCTGCTGACCCCCATCCCAGGCCATGACGTCATTACAAAAGATGGACCAGGGTCAACGTGATCAGTCCACCCGCAGGAGTGGAAACGCTGACTCGGGACTGGGAATGCAGGAATGGCCAGAGGCTGAAGAGGCACAGCCAGAGCCGGAACGAGTGAACGGGAGAGAGAAGGACACCATTTCGACAAGCGAGTAAAGGGAGGCGCGTGCTAAGGTGCTGTCTTGCTAACTGGAGCACAAATCGCACACAGGCCCGGACAGGATCAGAAGCCAGTCATAACCACATCTCCGTGCATCGATGCCCAAGGACGTGGCCCTTTTAGCCTGTCTGGTCTCAGAATTTCTTTCCCACTTGCTATTTTTCTTTCTTCCCTAAAGCTTCTGACAGAAGGGACGCCATGTGGACTCTGCACACAGGCAGCAGCACCCGAGGGGACACAGCATTTCCACCACTAAAGCAGCTACCTTCCATTAACTGATTAGGGCCTGGTGCTCACCAGAGTGCAAGGCCTGGGGTATTTATCTGCAAACAGAAGCAGAGAAAGCATTCTGGAGGATGGCCTCTGCGAACATCACCTTCTGGGTCAGAGAGCTGCGGTACAGGCATGAGGAACTGGGTTCCGATCCCAGGCATCCATGGAAAAAGCCAGACATAGACCCTAGGGCTAGAGAGGAGACAAGAGGATCCCTGGGGCTCTACAGACAGTCAGCACTGCCAATCAAAGAACTCCACGTTCAGAGTGATCCTGCCTCAAAATACAAAGTGGAGAGTGACTGAGGATGTGGCTGGATTCCACGCACAGGAACATGTGCATCCATGCATCAGACCCTCCCTGAAGGCCTCCCTGCAGCTGGGTACAAGGCCCAAAGCTACTTTAGATTTTCATGCCAGAGTTCTCAGTTGGGGCATGATTGGCAAGTCATTAAATGTCTCCTTTCTTGAGTCTTGCATTCTGCATAAAATAAAGAACATGGAGAACTCCCCTCACAGAGCTGCTGGAAGGACCCAATGAGGTGTATTTGAAGGGTGTGGCCTCACGGAGCTGCTGGGGGGACCCAATGAGGTGTGCCTGAAGGATGTGGCCTCACGGAGCTGCTGGGGGGACCCAATGAGGTGTGCCTGAAGGGTGTGGCATCATGGAGCCACTGGGGGGACCCAATGAGGTGTATTTGAAGGGTGTGACCTCACGGAGCTGCTGGAAGGACCCAATGAGGTGTATTCGAAAGGTGTGGCACACAGGACCCAGCCTCTGGGTTCAAGCACACCAGTTCAGCCTTGCGTACCAGTTTGTCACCAGCATGGGACAGCATAGTTCTTACCCTACAGGGTCTTTATGAAGGAGACTTTGTGAAGAACTGGCACCCTCCCATCAGGCACACTCACATCTTAGCAGACAGGTGAGCGAGGGCTACATATTCACAGAAGCACCAAGGGTGTTGTCTCCCTGTGGTCCTGAGGCAGGGGCACGAGGAAGAAGAAAAGCACCCCTTTTGTTCCCGATTTCTTTCTCTCTTTTGTAAGGAGGGAGGTTAGCTCTAGTGATACTGACCAACAGGTCCCTCAAACAGGACATAAAGACTGATAGTAGGTGATGTGGGGGTTGAAGAAATGGCCTAAACAACAGGAGTGATTTACTGCTTGTAAACTCTCGCCAGGGTTGACTCCCTCTCTAAGGCGCATGCTCAGACTATGGCTTCTCTTTCCCCTGGCGAGTTCCCAGCCTTAGGGTTATGTACACCCCCTCAGAGACGTGTGCAACTTCCTTTGCTTTCATAATTCTTTTATTACATTTAGGTGTGTGTGCTTGTCACAGCGTGCGTGCGCATGTGGAAGGCAGAGGATGGCTTCTGGGAGTGAGCTCTCTCCTTCCACCATGTGGACCCCAGGGATTGACCTTTCCAGCTTGGCAACAGCACCTTTACCCACTGAGCTATCTTCATGGCTGCCATTTTTACTTTTGAGACAAGGTCTCTCTCTTTCTATTGCTCAGGCTGGCCTTGAACTTGCAATTCTTCTGCCCCAGTTTCCTGAGTAGCTGGGATTCTAGGAATTTCCTTACTGGCCCAAATCATGCCCAAACATCACAGCGGAGGAGACTGCAGTCACTGCTAAGTACCCTGAGTCCAAATCCCCAGTGGGCACAGAACATCATCTGGCACTGACAAGAGAAAAAACGGAGAGCAGAAAGCATGATCCCATCTCACAGAAAAGAAAACTGAGGTTCAGAGAGGCCTTTTATCCAGTGAGAGAAAAGCCGGAGCTCTCTGCATGGATCATTCCTCATTTCTGAGAGGGAAACATACAGATCTCCAATGCTCAGCCACTGGGGCGAGTTGGAGCCTTCAGTTCCATTTTGCATCTCTACTAATGTCACCAGGCACTGAGCTCCATCCTAGACTCACAGCCCACACCCCCAGGGGCTCCTGGCTCAGCTTTCCCTAGCACTTCCACCAATTCTGCAGCCTCGGCACGCCCCTCTCCTCTCTTCTCCCCCCTCATCTATCTCTTTTTTAGTCTCCTCCCTACTAAATTAGCTTTGCCTTGTCCCTGTCCCCAGTGCACCTGCCCTGGTTTCTCTGACTCCTTGAACTTGGGATATTTTGTCTCAGATGCATTAGGAGCCTCCCTGCCCCACCGCCACTTCCTAAGGCAAGGAATGAGTTGAAGGCACCAGAAGGGAGGGAGGACGGTCTCACATCTTCCTCCTGCTCCGTGTTTAAAGAGCCCACACCCACAAATGGCCAATGAATGCACACAGTGTTCCGTATCCCTGGCCACCAGGGAAATGCAAGTCAAAAGTCCACAACCAGAAAACACCACCACAAACGAAAAGGAGACCGGAGACCACATGCAGGTGAGAGTGGAAACAGGAGGTCTTATTGCAGCAGGCCAGCAGGCGGGGGTGCTGTTAGCCACCCTGGAGGTCAGTGTGCAAGCCAGACAGCTGTCCCAGGCCTGTGATCCTATCTGAGGTGGAAGAGTCAGAAATTCAAGGCCAGCCTGGTCTACACAGAGAGGTTAAGTCTAGTCAGGGCAACTTAGTGAGACTTGTCTCAAACAACTAGAAAATACAAGGGCTGGGCATGGAGCTAAGTGGTAGATTGCTTACCTCGCATGGCTCCCCCCTCCGAGAGAGAGGGGTGAGGGAGAGAAGAGAGAGAGGAGAGAGAGGGGGCAAGAGAGAGAAGAGAGAGATGAGAGAGGGGGCAAGAGAGAGAGAGAAGAGAGGGGACAGAGAGGGAGGGAGAGAGAAAAGAGAGAGAAGAGGAGGGAGAGAGGAGACAGAGAAGAGGAGGGAGAGAGGAGAGAGAGAAGAGAGAGAGGGAAAGGAGAGAGAAAAAGAGGGAGGGAGGGGAGAGAGAGGGAGAGAGGGAGGAGAGAGAGGAAATTGATTACATGACTCGGGCATAGCATGTCTAGATGTTCATACCAAAGGAGTCTATGCCAGCAAAGCACACAGATGCTTGCATAGCCGTGTTCATAGCCACAATCTTTACAAGCCAAGCTACAAAACCAGACTACGATTCTATCAATAGTCAGATAAAGAAAATATGACCTCTATCCACAGGACTATTATTTACCATAAAGAAGAACAGAATTATGTCATCTGCATGAAAATGGATGGAACTGGAGCTAATCCTGCTCAGTGATTGGCCGGCCTTAGAAAGATGAGTTAGGCGTGTTTTCTCTCACATGTGGATTCGGAGGAGGAAGAATGAGAGAGAGTAAGGGGGTGCTGTCAGGAAAGGGAAAGGGGGGCTTACCAAAACAGCGTGCAAGCACAGGCACACCACAGTGAAGTCAGCAGCTTTGAACAGCTAATATGTGCTTAGCAAAATGTTTGGAGGGGAAGGAGAAGGGACTGAGATAAGAGCTGCTGACCCACTGTGCCCTGATCCATATTAAAGTGTCCAGGGAAAGCTCTCACCGACGACCCTGAATAGACGCCACAGTTAAAGCCTGACAGACTCTGCCTCACGGTTCCACCTTATTCGCTGCGGCACTGGCCTCCAGTCGAACCCAGAGCGCCAGCCAACACTTCGCAGGAAGCCCCCTTTCTAGCACTCTTCCAAGTGCTGTGGTACAGGCAGGGGTCGCACCCACACAGAATTTACATAGGTGCTGGGTAACTCCCATCTCCTCGAGTCCATGACAAGCACACTTTACCCTGAGCAGACTCCCCAGCCAGAAGCACCATGGCTCAAAACCTGGCACACCATGTTCCCAACAGCACAGGGAGCCAAAAGGTCTGTTCACAGGGAGGTGGCTCTCAGACCCAAGTGTTCACAGCTGACACATTCCCAAGACCAAATGACAAGGTGGTTTCAAAGGGCTAGGAGAGGAGAATTGGGGGACAGCTTGGAACTGCCCCAAGAAGACTCAAGGGTAAGAACATGTAGAACATCTCCTGACAGCACACTCAGAAATGGCTAAGGTGGATTTGTTGTTGTTGTTTGAGACAGGGTCTCATGCAGCCCAGGCTGGCCTATAAATCAATATAACCAAGGAAGACTTTTTACTCCTGCCCATACTGCCTTTGCCTCCTCCTGGGGTTACAGAAATGAGCCAGCATGCCTGGCTTGTGCACTGCCGGGGATGAACTCCAGGGCCTCCTGCCTGCTGGATGAGTGCTCTGTCAACTTCTACTTTTCTTTTCCCAAAAGGAAGGGTGACGAGGTGGCTGTGAGGAGGCACAGTGATGTGGTGGGGCTGTGCTGCTGCCCCCGACTCTGATTGTCCACAACACTTTGCCGAGAGCATCCATGCTGTGTGCTAGGCTGGGCTATGAGCTTTGAGACACAGTCCTGAACTACATGGAAGGCCCTGCCTTCTGCAGGTTGAACGAAGCCAATGAACCAAGAGAAAAAAGTAAATATGGGGGCTGGAGAGAGAACTCCGCCGCTAAGTGTTTGTCCCACAAGTACGAAGGCCTGAGTTTGACCCCCAGAACCCACTTAAAAAGCCAGGTTCAGTGTGCACACCTGCAGACCCCATACCGGGAAGGCGGGGACAGACAGCTCTCTAAAGCTCATGGGGCAGCCAGCCTAGCTAAAATGGTTGAACTCCAGGGCCAGTGGGGGACCCTGCCTCAAAAAACAACTAAGAAGACATCCAACAACTCCAGCCTGCATATGTTCAGCGCCCCACTCCCAAACACAGAGTAAGGTTTGGTGGCCACCCGTCAGGTGTGCAGGGATCGGGCTTGGGCGGTGATGCTTCTCAGCAAAGGCCCAAGGGCAGGAGAAGCCTAGCAGATGTGGAGAAGAACGTACCAGGCAGGGAGAGCTTGTGGTTGCATCTGAGTGGCGAGACAAGGAGCTGGGGGTCTGGGTCTGGGGACTGCACAGGGGACTTGGGTCTTTTCTAACTCTAGCACTCACTAGTACCTTCTGTTGGCTATTTATAGAACAGACCTAGGGAAGGGAGAGTGGGAGCTGAGTATTTCAGGCTTCCTCTTGAGGCTGCTGAAGTATCTCAGAGAGCACACAGTGAAGTCAAGGCCAGGGTAGGGCTGAGTCAGAACTGGACCATAAGCCAAAGAGAGATCAATGGCATCTAGGGAGATGATGTTGACAGAATAGGAAGGTAGGGAACAGAGATGTAGTGCAGAGGCAGGAGACCTGCACAGGCCCGTGATGTAGGAGGGTTGTCTGTCTATGTTACTTTTATTGGTTAATAAAGAAAACTGCTTGGCCTGATAAGTCAGAACATAGGTAGGCAGGAAAGACAGAAAAGAATGCTGGGAGAAAGAAAGCAGAGTCAGGCAACCGCCATGAAGCTCCTGCCAGAGATGGATGTGGGTTATAATCTTCCCGGTAAGCCATGACCCCATGGTGATACACAGATTACTAGATATGGGTTAAACGAATATGTAAGAGTTAGCCAATAAGAGGCTAGATATAATGGGCCAGGCAGTGTTTAAAAGAATACAATTTGTGTGTTGTTATTTTGGGTGTAAAGCTAGCTGTGCGGGAGCTGGGCGGGATGAAAAGCAGGCCTGCTCACCTCATCACTACAGGCCCGGGCTTCCATCCCCAGAACCTGCCAAGCACACACAAGGGGCCTTGGGTCCCCAGTCAAGGGGGTGTAGTCAAGAGCCAGCCGAGGGCCTGGAGACGGAGAGGAGATCGGAGAAGCTGGGGAAGGGGAAGACAAGGAAAGGAGGAGGAAGGAATAGCACTCATTCTGTCTTCAATCCAGTTAATCCAGACGGGAGCAGTAAAGTCACACGGGGTGCTCTGTCACGTTCCAATGGCCCTGTCAACCCCATGTAAATATGGATCATGCACCATGCTGAACCTGTGAATACATGTGATGGTCGAACAAGGTGTGGTAGCAGAAACCCGTGACCCCAGCGAACAGGGAGACTGAGGCAGGAGACTATCTGGCTAGCTTAAGCTTTCAAGAATAACTCCTATTAATCAAATCAGGCTAACAGTTTGGGCATATTGTCATCTGACTGTCCAATACTGGAGAGGTAAAGGCAGAATTAGGAATTCACAGGTCACCCTTGGCAACATAACTGGTTCAAGTCCAGCCTGAGCTACATGAGACCTGTATCAAGAAAGAGAGAGAGGCCGGGTGGTGGCAGGGGAGGGACCTATCAGTTGTGAGACAGATTCCTGGAAACTGGGCAAAATGAACCTATACTGAGGGCCTTGGGTGGGGGCTGGCCCAACCTGATGGGGTGCCGGTCCGCTGTGCTTAGATTCTTTGTCTTGTCTGCCCAGAAGCCCCAGAAAGCCCCTGACTTCGGCTACGCCACCAAGATGGAGGCAGAAGAGAAGTCACCAAGGCCTGGCCAGTCCCCGCTCTGCAGCCAGTTCAGCTGATTCCTGGGTATTTCTGTGCCTGGGGCCGCTGCCGTACCCCGGGGAACCACTGCTGTACTCTGGGGGCCACAGAGGCAACTGATGTCTGGGATCTGGCGCGTATGTGTCTGATGTCCACGTCAGATGGCAAACAGCAACCATCCCTCTCGTTACCGAGCATGAAAAGAAAGAATGTGGCCACCGAAGGTGCCGATTTAAATCCAGTGTGTGCCTATCGTTGAGCTGTGAGGATCAAGAGTCTTAGCTTCTCTCTCTCTCTCTCGTTTTGATCCCGATAGAGTGGGGAACGGGCGTGACAGGGATACGGTGTGACTCTGACACCAGGTCGTGTTTCAGCAGGTGTCATATTTGCATCCTCCAGTATTACTATCAACATGCGTGTGCGTGAGCATGCATGTGCGTGTGCATGCGTGTGTGTGTGTGTGCGTGTGTGTGTGTGCATGCGTGTGCGTGTGCATGCGCGTGTGTGTGTGTGTGTGTGTGTGTGTATGATCTTTCTGCCACAGCCTCCCAAGTGCTGAGATTACAAGCAATGATCACACCCGGTCCACATTTTGTTTTACTTCTATTCTCTTTCATCTTCTGGGGATGGATCCTAAGGTCTTGTACATCACCAAAAATCTACCACTGAGCCACGCCACAGCCCTCACTGGGGATTCTAGGCAGGCGCTCCATGGCGGCCCCTCAAATCTGAAGTCCCTATTGGGTTTTCTGCCTCTAGCAACTCAATACATCAGCATCACCAGTCCTAGCCCAATGCCGTGAGCTGAGCCTTCATCTGAAAGGAGCCTTCTAGCTGCCTCGGAATAGTGATATCAAGCAACTCACACTTGTGTGTCTCCCAAAGGAGCAATTGAAGACCAGAGTGCACAGTAGAACCAAAGCCCCACAGGGTGACAGGTGGCTGGGGCTGAGGGGTCAGCATGCGCCCGGCATGTGGGAGGTCTTGAGTTCCATGCCCAGCTTACCTAAAGAAAGAACTGGACAGGAATGTTGCCCACCTATATCTCAGCTGCTCAGGAGGCCAAGGAAGGAAGATCACAGCCTAGAGGCCATCTTGGGCTACCCAGTGAGAACACTGGGAAGCAGTGTGGTAATACCTATGCAGCCTGCGTGTCTCCAAGAGACCACACTATATACTACAGATGGAGGGGAGGAGGGAGATGGGAGAGGGAGCGGAGGGGGAGGAAGAGGCCTCTCTCCATCTCAGTCTGACCTCTGAACCACACAGCCCTGTCTCAGGTGAGGGCCTTGTGTCTCTGGGTCAGGACTAGATCCTTCCCACAAAGACGGAGGTGACCTACTTCCCAGCACCTCTGACCATGACAATGTACAGTATCCCGGGCTTGGCAGCCAACAGTCCCCTCTTCCTTCCTGCTCCACTATTTCCTGTGTCTGCCTCAGCGGCCTCCCCGCTGCCCTGGGAGGAAGATCATTGCCTGTAAACTGCAGGGACACTGGCCAGATGCCCCGAGTGAGGCAGACTGGCGTTTGTCACAGCAATTCGGGAGGACAGCCCCAGCCCTGTAGACGGACAGACAACAAGGTCTTCTCCAGCCCCACAGGGGAGATGGCCAAGACAGCTCAATGCTGAGCAAGAAGGTTAACAGTAGCCGGCAGACCCCTCCCTCCCTTGCAGCAGGCAGTGGGCACGGCGCTGTCCAGCGTGCTGAAACCTGCTCCTTCAAAAGCTCCAGATTTCCAAAGGGTTAACAAGATTCTTGGCAAGGAGACCCCACCACCAGGATTAGTTGGAGAAGTGATTTCTAGAATTGTTGCTACGCGGAGGCATGAAGGAAGGGCTTGGTAAAGTCCTGGTCACCTCTCCGAGCATCTGGGAAGTTGGATATGTGTATACCAATTGTTTAGCTCATGGGCTGAGGAAGGTCGTAGTGTAGGTTGAGCATCAGGCACGTGGGTTGTCCAGACATTGTGGTACTGGGGAGAGCCCTATGGCATGCATGAAGGAGATGGGAATGTATGGTGGCCAAGATAGTACTTTGCCTGGGAACTATTCAGTCTGGTGTCAAACTCATGTTTGTCCTGCCTCAGCTTCTCAGGGGCTGGACTGACAGGTACACACAGCTTTACAAAGCGAGAACGGAATAAGAAATCTGCCCAACCTTGTGTGACCTGAACAAGGTGTGGGGGAGCTTTGCCACCCATCGAGCAGATGCACAGAATTCAGTTTCCTTTCCCCTCACCCGCCAGGGCTCCCCACTGAAGGCCTGGGGCTCAGTTCATGGTATGTGTCCTTTACCAGTCTCTGACTCCTGCCACAGCTCGAGAAGACACTATTTCTACAGCTCTTTTCATAAGAAAGAACATCTAGGATGAGGTCCAGGCTGACAGCCAAGATCATAGACTCCCATGACCCTAAAGTCCATGTCTTCATCCCTGGCTCCCACCAACTGGACACTTCTAGTAAAACATATATTTAAATTATTACAGTCAGTGTGTAACAAGGGTGAGGCACATGCATCTGTGGAGGTCAGAGGCTGGATCTGCAGGAGCTGGATCTCTCCTTCCACCACAGGGGTCCTGAGGATGCAACTCGTGTTATCAGGCTGGGCAGCAAGCGTCTTTTCCTCCTGACCCTCTCGACGGCCCCTCTGGTAATCGTTTGCACATTTGCTCCCTTGTCTTTACAACCCAAATAAGGGGAACAAACGAAGGAAGCTCCGGGCTTCGCCTCTTAGAGCTCTCTGCTTAAACTCCCAAGTTGATGGCCAAAGAATTTTTGATTTTGGAGGAAATCATGAAAGACTCAACCAGCCGATTCTGATGGAGAGAGCTGCCCTGGCTTAAATCCACCACCATCAGGTGAAAAGCTGTTTATCTACGGAAGCTATTTAACCTCCACCGCCGCGGTTTCTTCACCTGCAGAATCAGAAGGACTTAGCAGTTTACACACAGACAGGCTGTACTGACACAACTTGTGATTTTTTTCTTCTTCCTTTTTTTTTTTTTAAAGCATTGATTCTGTAGCTACTGCCAGACAGAGAGGCGTGGGGCACAGGATACTGGGAGGCTAGGGCAGGAGAAATGCAAGTTCAACACCAGCTTTGACTACCAGAGCTCAAGGCCAAACTGGGAAATTTAGTAAGATCCTGTCTTAGAATAAAGGGTGTGTATGTGGGTGGGTGGGGGGTGGCCCAGTGGTAGAATGCCTGCTTGGTGTGTGTGTGTGTGTGTGTGTGTGTGTCCCAGTGTCCTGGGTCCACTCCAGCACCACAACCACCAGAAAGGAGACATCAGGCTATTGAGCTAAACAAAGATCTGAGTCGGAGCCTACCTTGGGCTCCTGTGACCCTGGCTCAACACGGCCTCTTGGCAGACTGGCTAGAGAACTGAGGGGCTCAGGCACTGTCACAAGCTGCTTCACCCCTGAAACATTCCACTGTGAAAGGCTCGGGAGCCAGAAGGCAACACTGGACACAAAACTGTTAATGTAATGCCCGGCACATAGGGGGTGCCTGGAAGATGACAGGGATAAGCAGGGCAGCCATGCTGACACTGCTCATGAGAATGGGCAAATCTCACCACGGCCCAAAGCTTGGAAAAAGCAATGCTTTCGTTATACAACCTGCATCGAGAAGTGTGCAAAGCACACACAGTGCGGGAGCCCGTGGAACTCAGAGTGACCAGAAATAACTGTAGAGACACATCACCAAAAAAATGCAACTTGTGCATCAGCATGATGGCGCTGTTTGTTGTTGATTTCGAGATGCTGTTTACATGTGCAAGTGCCCCAGGGCAGCTACATAAGTGAGGAGAAGGTGTGGACTCAGGATGTGCTTCCTCAATCAAACAAAATGGAGTGAACATTAGAGCTTTATGACTTTAGTCAACTCCTTTGATGCCTGCGGATCTGTTCCTCAAACATGCAACAGAAAGGGTAAAGAAGGTGGGAATTCTCTGAGTTTCCCTTTCTTTCTGATTTTTGTTTGTTTGGTTTGGTTTGCGGTACTGTGGATGGAACCCAAGGTCTGAAATACGCTCCCAAGCACAGGGATTGAAAAACAAGGTTTTGTTTATGATTGACAAGTGATTTACCTAGCACTCACTGAGTCATGCTCCCAGCCCCTCCCTGGGGGATGCTGAACCACTGCCCCACATGCTATGATGCATTGAGAATAAGTAACTTGCCTAAAGCCCACTGAGATTGAGCCCAACACTGCATGATCTGTCTCTATCAGCTGATGGCAGCCATGTCCTGAACTGTGCTCTACAATGTTTGATGGTCAAAAGTATCATCATGTTCCAAATGCATAATTGCTTATCTCGCCAACCACCTACCTATGTGAGACTCGCTGCTAGGCCCTTGGCTACCAAGCACTGTGTCTATCTCTCCCGCCAAAGTCCGTTCTCTTTCTCCACCATATGGGGCCCAGGGATAGCAGTCACCAGGTTGTCATCTATTATGTATTGCCCTATTGTTCCAGCGATCTGTCAATCATGGATCTATTCTCAATCTGCATCTTAGTCATTTATCTAATAACTTACCTAGGGGCTAGGAAGATGGCTCGGTGGGTAGAGTACTTGCTGCACAAGTGTGAGGACCTGAGTTTGAATCCCCAGCAACCATGTAAAAAGCTGGGCATTGGCACCGTATGCCTCTGATCCCGGAGAGTGGTGGGTCAGTGAGCTCTAGGTTCTGAGAAAGACCTTGTCTCATAAAATAAAGGGGCCAAGTGATTGGGGAAGACATCAGACATCAACCTCTGGCTTCCACATGTATCTGTAACACCACACACACACACACACACACACACACACACACACACACACACACGTACACTTATACCTAAATATCTCCCTTTGTCTATCTCATATGTTATATTCTGTTTGTCAATAATTTATGTTTCTATCTAACAACCTATATTCTATCATCTATTAGCTGTCTATCCTATCCGTCATCTGCTGCCATCTGTCTATCTACCCATCTACCCTTCCATCTATACACCCCATCCATCCATCCATCCACCCATCCATCCATCCACCCATCCACCCACCCACCCATCCATCCATCAATATATCCATCCATCAATATATCCATCCACACACCCACTGTCCATCCATCCATCCATCCATCCATCCATCCATCCATCCATCCATATGCACATCACAGTATGAACCCAATCATCTCAAACAAACCCCTCATTTCACATTTCCTAAATGTCCATCTCACACATTTTAACCCTCATAATTTTAATTATAATGAAAGTATACTTTAAAAGAAACTGACAAAGGTCACAAAACCAGAATTTCTCTAAGGCCTTTTCTCCTCTCTCCCTTTTCAAAGAGAAAAACAAAAAATGCTTCCCACCCTACAAACCCAGCAAATCCACGGTGAAGATATTTCCCATCAGATCTCACACAAGACAAAGGCAAAAGGCCCTGGCAGTCCGCAAGACACAAACGCTGATGGAGCTGCAGGCCGCTTGGGAATGGAAGGCAGCCAGCCAGCTAATCAGCAAATGCTCATTAAAGCCCCACTTGTCTCAGTGCCCAATAAACGCCCTCGTCCCCTTCCTCCAGGGCACAGTTCAGCACTGGATCACCATGGCTGACAGGTGGGGGGCTGGCTCTGCAGGACCACTCTAGTGCAGCCCAGCAGTCAGAGACCAGCAGCCTAGGGACAGATGTGAGCATTAGGCCCCAGTTAAACAATGTTACCAGACAACAGGGAAGAATGGCCAACCAGATAAACAAGGGAGAGAGGCTGCACAGGAAGGATAGGAGAAGAGGGTGAGAAGCTACAGAGTGTGGGAGGAGGAGCATTCAGGGATGGGCAGTGGGTGGGTCCCCCAAGTCATAGGGAAATTTAGATCAATGACACATGTGCATACACCCATGCACACAGAGTCGAGGACTATAGACCAAAGATGTTCATTCACACTGCACACTACACCCACACCCACACAGAGACACACACACCATCAACATATACACACAAAGACACAAGCACACCACACCACACACACACACACATGCAAACACACGATACAATTGCATACACACATGCAAACACATAGACTACACACACATGCACACACAAATGTCAACCACTCTGCTAAAAAAGGGGAGGGGGTTAGTGGATACAAACGTTCACCTGATATGCCCCAGGCCCTACCATACAGTTTTATAACACAGTTGGCCTGCTGCAAGAGAAGAGAAAACTGCCTGATTCCATGTCAAGTCGCAAGCCACAAGACTTGACGTGATGGCCAGCATGCCTGCCACAAACACAAGGACCCTCACAAGCCAGCTGCACCAGACACAGACTCACGCAAGAACCCCTCTAAGGAGAGACAGGACCTTGAAACACAAGTAAGACGGTAGGGATGGTGGTAATTGTGTTCCAGATCTGAGGGGCATGAGCCCAGCTAGCCCAGGATGGCTAGCGATCAATTTAGCCATCAATTCTGAGATTGGATCCACTAAAGCACGTCTGGAGGCCTGGTGGAATGGTCTCATCAGTAAAGTTACTGTTGCACAGCCAAGACCTGAGTTCAGATTCCGACAACCCGCATAAAATCTGGACGTGGTTGCAACCCCAGCGCTGGAGACAGAAACAGCGGGCTACCTGGGACTCCCTGGATAGCTAGTCCAGTCGACTTGATTAGCTTTAGGCCAGGGAGGTTCTCAGAAAACAAGGTGGGCAGCGCCTGGGGAATCACACTGGAGGTTGACCCCTGGTCTCACACCCCTGTGCACAGAGGTGCAAGAACACACACTCACAGCTACACACACTCACAGACGCAACCACACACATCCACATGCGCACCTACAAAGGTACAAACTTGTACCACACATCTACACACCTTCACACCTACACACACCAAAATACATACCCATTCACACCCATTCACACCCACACAACCTGTACCTACACAGACACCTCTACACTCATACCTATATACATTCAACACACACAAACACACACTCACACACACAATACACTCTCACACCTACACACAGAAACAGGCACGTCTTTCATGGTGTTTCCAGAAACAACCAGAGGTGAACTCTGTCTTAACCAATAGAGTCACTCTGATGGATTTTTAATGTGCTGTTATTAACGGAAGATGGGAACTGTCTGGGGAAAGGGGGTCTCTAGGGCCATCCTGCAGTCCCCCAAGCCCGTCTCCACCTGTCTCTTCCACACTGTGGAGAGCGAAGAGAGGCCTTCACCACTAGCTCCCACCAGTGCAGTGTTCTCCCAAGAGCACAAGCAACCATGGAATGGAGCCTCGCTCCTACCAGCCAAAACAAGGCCTTCCTCTTCGAGCTGGGTATGTCAGACACATTGTTATAATGACTAGGAAAGGAATTAAGATGTGTGACATCCACCAAAAGCAACAGGACTAGGGATGGCAGCAGGAGCCACTAGGAAGGACAACATGCCCAAAGGAAAGAGAGGAGAAAGGGTCCAGGAAAGAGGGGACTCAACTTAGTGACTCAGAGGTGAGCAGAGCGAAGGCAGAGAGGGAACCCCTCCCCAGTCCGTACGAGACTACCAGGTCCATCCTGGGCTCTAACAAGGGTCCATGGAGTCTCTACGAAGACTGGCTGCATAGTCGCTGCCCTAGTTAGCCTCAACTGCCAAGCGAGGGAGTCTCAGTTGAGGGACTGCTTAGGTTAGACTGGTCCACAGGCAAGCCTTTGGACATGGCCTTGTTTGTCGATTGGTGTAGGAGGGCAGTGCCATTCCCTGGACGGGTGGTCCTGAGTTGTATGAGATAGTCAGCTGAGCAGGAGCCAGAGAGTGAGCCTGCAAGCAGGGTTCCTCCACGGTTTCTGCTTCAAGTTCCTGCTTTGATGAACTATGGCCTGGAATCATCAGTTAAATATCTTCCTCCTCTAAGGTGCTTTTGGCCAGTTTATCACAGCAACAGAATGAAAAGAACACTCCCCAAACTCATCTCTATTTGCTCCTGAGCACAAGCTCGTTTCCCAGCTTCTGTTGACTGACTCCTAGCCAATATACACCCCCTTCCCCCGCCCTGCATTGCTGGCGATCAAACCCAGAACTTCATGGAAGGCAAGAACTCTACGGCAGCCCCATCCACTGGGAATATGAACGAGAAGACAAGGTCCAAGCCCTTTCCAGCCCCACAAACTATCCCAGTATCCCTATATCGTTTACCATCTGTTTTATTGTTAACAGATGCAGAATTTCAGAAAACTGCAGTTTGACAGTAAAGAGCCACAATACAGCAAGGGCTCTAGGCTGTCAATCATTTGGGGAGACGAGAGTGACAACTAGAAAGCACCATGTTTGACTTTCAGTGACTGACAAACTTCCATTAAGTAGAAGTCATTCTTAGTTTGGAACCATCTGTTGTAGCAGCCAGTGTGGGAAGTGTACAGACATTTGCTTTTCAGACACAGTTCGTTCCTTGTACCCACACCTGAAAATCCCTTAAAGACATGAGCAAAACCTGCCAAAGTTCAAACCAGTTCATGTGGCCAGAAACCCTCGGCACACAGTCACCACCATGCAATAAAGGCACCACATCTCCAAGCAAAGGATGAGATCCACTAATGAGGAGCTCTCAGACACCTTGGTTGGTCGGTGTAAGGCCCAGCCCTACTGCTGAGCAGCTGGAGGATATTTATCCTTCCCGAGTAATGGGCTGGGAATGGGAACATCTTCCGCCCACTGGGTATGCTGAGAACCACATGATCATGTGCATGAGGCACAGCAGAAATTGCCCCCACAACAGGTCTTTGTTTTAGCTCCAACAGACACAGAAGTGGTGGGGAGAACACTGGACACAGGTTTCCAAGCCCAGCCTGGGCCACACATACCATAATATTAACCAAGCCTTGACAAGCCTCAGGAAAAATATCTGCTATAGAACGTGACGTAGTCGCCTACCCTGTTAGCACCACGACAAAGTCCATGACGTTCCAGCCATTCCTCAGGTAGGAGCCTTTGTGGAAGGCAAAGCCGAGAGCCACGATCTTAATTCCAGCCTCGAAACAGAAGATTCCGATGAAGTATGGTTCTGTGTCATCCTGGAAGGGAGAGAAGGCAGTGTCAGTGGCATGGGTGGTGGAGGGTGGCGTGACCCCAAGGCAGCACACCCTCCAGACAGGCCAAGTGACCAAGGGCTGAGACCTCTGAAACCAAGCCAAAGGAACACACACCGGGAGTTGAGCTGCCTCAGATACTGCGTCACAGCGACAGAGTGCTAAGAACAACCCATTCCTGGGATAGGAACACTGAACTCCTACCCTTAGACATATGGATGCTGCCTTGGTTGAAGTTATGAATGCCAAGAGGGCATTTCCCAGCTTTATAACCTGGTCTAGGGTTGGTGTGGCACCAAGATCAGAGCTTTTGCCTGGAATCCCTTACTAAGGGGCTGGGCCATGGCTCAGTGACAGAGAAGCCAGGAGAGCATGCGTGAGGCTTTGTGTTCCTCCTTAGTATAGCAACACAGCAACAGGCAACAAATCAATATGGTCTGTATTTGACTCCTGGTAGAACCGAACAACCACCAAATGATGTAACTGAGCCATGAACTCTGGGTACAGGCTGGCTCTGAGGCATTGTTGTGGCAACACGAGGCAGCTGCATTTCCGGCTATGTAGACACAAGGATGTGGCTGCCGACCTGGACGTGGCCTACTTCTGCTGGGGAAGATGAGCACGCAGGGAAACAAAGGCTGACGAGGAGCTGCCAGTGGGGCCTCACTGACTGAATCTGAGGCGTGGGTTCGTACTGCTCTGTTCTATATTTATGTATATCCATATTTCTTTTTTTCATAAACAATTTTGTTTCTGAGCATGAAGGAGAAAGTAGAGTTTGGACCGAGCGTGACGTCTTCAAGGATAGTGTGATGGCCACTGTGCTCTGGTGTACACCAGGTCTGCTGGGCTTCAAGGGCGGGGCTGGGCAGTGAGGGCTTCCGTGCCCCCAGGTCACTAGTGACTTTGCAAGGCAGGCCTTCTCCACACATTCTCAGCCCAGGCACCCAGAGTCCCTCCACCCCATTGCTCACCAGCCGTTCAGACATGGGCGTCTTGTCGTCATCAGGGAGGTGCTGCTCCAGGGCCAGGACGATGCAGTTGGCAATGATGGTGGCCAGGATCATGTACTCGAAGGGAGTGTGGGAGTTAAGGAGCAGACCACCAGTGGCTTTGTGCTTAGCATCCTGTCCTCTCCCGGCAACCCAGCCCAACACCCCTAGCCCACCCCTCATCCCCTCAGCCTTTCACATCCCTACCCCAGCGACACACATGCTCACCTGCCTCATCTGTCTGGGGGAAGGGCACCCCTGCAGCTCCCAGCCCTGCACCTGTGACTTTTAAAACATGAGGGTCACATTCAAGCCCGCTCCCCTCTGTCCTCTGCCCTCCTAGTCCCTCTTCTGGTTTCTTCACTCCACCCTCTCTCTGGCTCAACACATTTAGGGTTGCTCACAGGCAGTGACTACACCCCTGCAGAAAATGTCGACCCACTAACTGCGTATAAATCCTCAGGGAAGGATGGAGCCTTGAGAGGCCCTCTTTCCCCCGTGACATGGTGTTGACACAATCTTGTGCAGGCAATCACAGCTGCTCTGAGTTCAAGAGTGCCCCAGCCCGTTCTCCAGGTCTCTCACTCTTCCCACCCCTTGCACAGGTCTGTCTCCACCCCTGCTGTGTGTCATCACTGCAAACGCTGCAGCTCTGCATTGGCTGTGGGGCACAGGGCATTCCCACCAACCACTGCAGGGCCAAGGGCAGAAGAGAGCAAAATCCCCGGACTCAGGGAGAAGCGAGTATGTGATGTGACTCCAGCACACAGAGCACACCAGACAGAACCACAGTGCAGAGAGCGTGTCCCTCTGCATGTGTGTGCTAGCATCCACAAATCCAACTGGCTGGAAGTGGAAAGTATTCAGAGAAAGACAAATGTGTCAGGCAGACCCTATACAACACACTGCAGCAACTAACTTCAGGTCACCTAGAGATGAGGTGGCATCTCTGGGAGGAGGTGTGCAAGCCTGGTAGGCAGATTTTGATATTCCTGGAGTCCAGGAACTGACCCACTGTGAGTATGGAAGGATGACAACGGGTCACGCGTGTAGTAAGACAGCGAGTGCTGTGGAGAGCAGGCAGGAAAGAGGTGAATCACAATGGTCAGGGGGATGGAAGACTCTGCACACTCTGTAAAACGCCCGCTGTGCAAGCCCCAGCCACCACGGGAAAGATGGGTACATTGGTGTACATCTGAAACTCAGGCACTGGGGAGGGGGAGTGGATCCCAAGGATTGCCAGCAATTAGCTGAAACGGGCAACTCTAGGTTTATTGATACTCTGTCTCAAAACTTAGGTGCAGAGCAATTGAAAAAGATGCCTGACGCTGACTTCGATGACCTCTGACTTCTGCATACACACACCCACACATGTGCAAACACACCTATTCATACATGTATACACCCACACACGTGCAAACACACCTATCCATACATGCACACACCCACATACATGCAAACACACCTATCCACACATGCATGCACCCACACAAACATGTGCATATACTCACACACATAAAAAACCCTATGGTCTGCTATGACACCCAAAACATAAATAACAAAAGAAAAATGGATATGGGCCAACAAGACGGCTCGGTGGGTAAAGGCATAGCGACAGTATTGGCCACCTGAGCTGGATCCCGGAACCAACACGATAGGGGAGAAATGACTCCTGAAAGCTGTTTTCTGACCTCCATCCATGAACTGTGCACATGTGTATGTGCATGAGCATGCGCACACCCCCCCAAAAAATGTGCACCATGCATGCATGGCCCCTCTCCTGAAGATTTCTAGAAAGCACCACAGGGCAGGATCAGTTCTCACTCCCACAGAGTGGAGCGAAACAAAGCTAGAGAGAGCCAAGTGCTGGGGGCTGGGGGCTCGGGAATCCTGTGCACTGCTCAGGGAGCATGGAGCTGTGTGGCCTTGGAAATTATCCTGGCACTTCCTAGGAAGGTTAAATATGGAATTACCATCCCACACCGGGATTCTACTCTAAGGAACAGAGCCCAAAGAATTAGAAAATCAGAAGTCAGACAAGCACTGCTAAGTGGCAGAATGTTCTCGACCTGCCCAAGAGTGGAAGATGCCTGAATGGGTATCACTAAGGAGGTTGTCTCTGTCCCGTGTGGACTACTCTGCAGTCCCAAAGAGCGATGCCCTGATACATGAACACAGCTTGAGACCATGAGGTGAGTGGAAGGAGCGAGGCACAAAGAGGCTCATGGCCGCTGTGTATGGAACACACAGCATCAGCAGATCTTCAAGGAAGCTTCCTGGAAGCTGGGGGCTGACGGAGGGGAGAGTGAGGGCTTCAAGTGTGGGAACTAGATGCACAGTTGTACGACACCCCTACTGTACTAAATTCCAGGGCGTTAGTCACTTGAAAACATCTTAGACATTTAGGAGGCAGAGGCAGATCGATCTCTGCGATTTTAAGGCCAGCCAGTTCCAAGCCTCAAGCGAAATTCAGTCTTGGGGTGGGGGTGGGATGCTAGAGAAATGGTTCAGCAGATAAGGGTGTAGAGGACCCAAGTTCAGGCCTGAATCTGCGTGCGCTCTCTCTCTCTCTCTCTCTCTCTCTCTCTCTCTCTCTCTCTCTCTCTCTCTCTCTCTCTCTCTCTCTCTAGCATGTACACACACACACACACACACACACACACACACACACACAGTCTTTTGTGGGCTGGAGAGATGGCTCAGTATAGTCGTTAAAGGCTAAGCCTCATAACCAAACAAATCTTTTATAAAAGTGGACAGAGCAAGCCGGGCGGTGGTGGCGCACGCCTTTAATCCCAGCACTGGGGAGGCAGAGGCAGGTGGATCTCTGTGAGTTCGAGACCAGCCTGGTCTACAAGAGCTAGCTCCAGGACAGGCTCTAAAGCTACAGAGAAACCCTGTCTCGAAAAACCAAAAAAAAAAAAAAAAAAAAAAAAAGTGGACAGAGCAGGCATCTTGGCAGGGGGAACCTGATGACATGACAATATTTGAGAGAAGGGACGCACCCTGTTTCTTTGCCCTTCTCCCTCGCCCCAGGGACTGTCTGCTGGGTCCCTTGGGAGCAACCCATGCTGTTGTTCTATCTTGACACACAGAGAACAGCCCAAGTTCTCTGGCTCAGTCCCTCAGAAGCAGCCCTAGTCCAACAGCTCGTGGATGGAGCAATCTTGGAGCTGGACGGCTGAGAGTGAACAAGTGGATTCTAGATGTGCAACCACAGCACCTGAGGATAGGGAGAACAGGTTCCCAGCCTGATTCAGTGCGTGAGTGGGCACTGTCCTGGACACTGCCAGGAGTGGCGTAGCATGTATGGCTGCTGTCTGCAAAGCCAAATGCATCACGTGTGCCCCCAAGGACAGTGTGCCTCCAGTTACAGGGTGGGAGGACTTGGAGCCTCTCGGTGCTTCCCTCTGAGAAGCTGACTGGCTTGGTCTCCACTTTGTATCTAGATCTGTGTGGCAGTTTGCTTGGGTTTTTGAACCAGGGTCTCAATCTCTAGCCTTGAACTGGGAGCCTCCTGTCTCAGTCTCCCAAGCGATGGGATGACAGGCCACTGGATTTGGTATTCTGGAGGTGCCGTCAAACTACCCCTTAGAAGGCTGGAAGGAACTGAAGCCTAAACCCATTTTCCAGGTGGAAAGGTAAAGGAGGAGACAGTAAACAGAGGAGGAAGCATCTCAGGAAGGAGGGATGGCCAGGCCTTTTCTGTTTGGTATCAGTCTCAGTGCCCAGCTGCAAACAGCAATTCAGGATAACAACAAAAACGACTCACAAGCCCATCCGTGACTGGCGTCTTGCCTCTCAGCGCCAGACCCAGAACAAAGCACTGCAAAGACTTCCCTCTGCCTCACCCTGCAGCCTGGAAAACAAGAGCCAATATTTGCACACACAGAAAGCAAGGCCAAGCCCTTGCTGGCGCTGGCGATTTGAATGAGACTCGCGTTCTCTCTCAGTCAGCCTTCCCAGCCTGGGTGGCTGCTTCTTTGTGGAGCCACCATCTCCCTCTGGCATTCCTTGGCTTCCTGTCCCCAGATGGCTGCCGTGAAACTGCCTTTGCAGCAGCTGGCACCACGTTTAGGTCCTGCTGTGTCAGCAAGGTTCCTAGTGCCTGGGCTTCAGAACCCAGAATCCCTGAGGTCTGAAAGGAAGACTTGGCATGCAGATGAGCAGAAGAGAAACTCCATTTCTTCTTTGCAGCTTCATTGTGTTCTATTTATCAGTTCTGGCGATGCTGGGGATAGAACCCCAAGTCTCACGCATGCTAAGAAGCTACATCCTCAGCCCTCTTCCTACTTTTTATTTCAAGACAGGATCTTGCAGAGTCACCCAGGCTGGCCTCAGTCACTCTGCAGCCCAGGCAAGCCTTACACCTGCAACTCTCCTGCCTCAGCCTCCTGAGTCCCTGCAACGACAGACTCACATCTTCCAGGCTCAGTTCCTGATACCATTTCCTCCTCTTTTTGTCAAATATAAACACACGAGCTCCCAATGGCACTTCACAGACCCCGAGTATGAGTCAGTGACGGTGGGTCTTATGTTCTGGCCACACAAAATAAGCTCTCAATATCATGGGCATTATGGCCCTTTAAGGATGCAGTCTAAGGCCTGCCTCCACTTTCTGAGTCAGGAGAAGCCTTCTAGAGCTTCTAGGCTGTGTTCTGGCACAGTTCGAGGAGCCTGTGCTCTACTTCGGGGTGGGTGGAGCCAGGCACCAGGGCTTTGAGCCCTCTCAGGAGGAGGGGCTCTTCCCTTTTCTCCCAGTTTTCATCTCCGCACCCAGATTCCCAGTGATCCCAAGAGTCCTAGATTCCCTCACTCAGGCCAGGGGGCTAGAAGACACCCTACATCTTGATGAAGCAAGAGTAATGTTGGGATGGGGGAAGGCAAGCAGAAGATTCCAGTTTATAGAACACACAAGCACTCATAGCATATCAGCAGGGCTCATCTCCCTTGGAAGAAAAGCTGAGGTCCTCTCCACTGTCCAGGAGCCTTTACTGCCCCGTTGGCCTGTCTCTTCTATGCTCTGTTTCGGTCATGAACTCCAACCATCATGTCTCCAGATTTTCTAAGCATCCTGGGCACGTTTCCTCTACAGGACCTTTGCATACATTGCCCACACTTCTGAAAGACTTTCTGCAGATACCAACAGAATTTCTTCCCTGGCTTCCTCTAGGTTTCTATTCAAGGGCCACTTCTTTCAACTCTTTTCTCTGTTTAATTTCCCCACACACTGTATTTAAGAGACCACCGTATTTTTCATCTTCATCTTGTCCATTGTCTTTCCTACTAACCAGGCGTGACACCAGCAGGGATTTGCTCTGGCCTCCTTGACTCATGGGCTTCTCTGGTTCCCTTAAGCACGCCTGTGCTGTGCAGCACATACTTCATCAGAGGGAAGGAAGGAGGAGAACCTACATACTGATTTATGTAGCTCCTCATTCATGCCCCCCCCCCCATTTTAGACCCAGCTCCCAGGGACGTGAGAAACCTACAATCGGGGACCTGGGGAAATGGCTCTGGCTAAGGTACTTGGGTCACAAGCATGAGGACATGGGTTTGATTACTGGAACCCATGGAAGAAGCCAGGTCTGTCATCCCAGTGCTGAGGGGGCAGGGACAGGTGGAGCCCTGGGGCTCCTCAGTGCCTAGGTTGGCTGAACTGGTGATCTCCAGGTCAAGAAGAGATCCTGCCCAAAAGGAGGCAGACAATGTGTCTAAGGATGACACTCAAGGTCACACACACACAGGCAAACACATTTATTAAAAAGGCATTTGTAGAGCTAGAGAGATGGGTCACTGATTAAAAGCACTTGTACTCCTCCAGAGGACCCAGGGTCAGTTCCTAGCACCCGCATGGTGGTTCACAAACACCTATATCTCTAGTGCCAGGGAATCCAACCCCCTCTTCTAAACCTCAAGGACACCAGGCATGCACCCGGTGCAATACACACATTCAAGTAAAACACTCCCTCACACACAAATCAAAATCTGGATTTTTTAAGATCTTATAAATGGGTTCCTGCCATGAGGAGAGGGGAAGGGGCCCAGGCAGAGATAGAAGACTGCTCTAGGAAGGAGCAGGGGAGGAGTCTCCTCAGCCCCACCCCCTGCACCTGATTTACAGGTTCTGGCTCACAGTGGTGCTGAGCAATGCCTGTGCTGGCTGCACTGCCCCCTGGGCACTTGGAGACAAAGTCACTGTGTCAGCAGGTCTAGAGTCCTCGGGCAGTGAGGAGGCAGAGGGAAGAAGAGAAGCTAGTCTGTTGGAAAGCCAGGCTGCCTCCCCACTGGCCCCAGCCTCCTCAAAAGGCCCCATGGGCCCCACAGAACATCCTGGGAGGAGACTCTGGAAATGGCTCAGAACTGCTCAGGGAAAAGGCAAGGCTGCATGGGCTCACAGGGTCTCGTCTTTGGGGAATCAGTCCATCAAAGAAAAATCACTTCCCAAAGTGGACATGGCAGTGGGTACCCAGCCCTTAGAAGCCCTTGGAGCAGGCCCTAATCTTACAGCCTGCTCCCACAATGCCCTCCACCCCCTACCTCAGCCCCGGCCTTAAAAGACCCTGTCCCCAGAAGAGGTTTGCAAGAGGCATGCACTGAGGAAGTGCTCGGAAGGAGTCAACCCGGTCTGCAGGAGCCCGCAGACCCATCCTCACAAGAGCGACCTGATACCCAGCTTCCACTGCTTTCAGATGCCAGCAGAGCAAAGGGCCTTTGAGAGCAAGTGATCGCTACAATAAGCAGAAGCTGCCACATTCTGCCACCACCACTGAATGAAGAACTGGGCCCGGACATTCCAGGTCCAGTCATAGCTCAGCCACCATGGCACAGCTGTAGACGGGATGCTGCAGCAGGCAATGTGACCAGGGCTCTGCCCTTGGGGTCCCCTGAAACCACCCTGCCAGATGAGT
Organism: Arvicola amphibius; assembly: GCF_903992535.2. NCBI lineage: Eukaryota > Metazoa > Chordata > Mammalia > Rodentia > Cricetidae > Arvicola > Arvicola amphibius. The sequence goes on from NC_052061.1 coordinate 15,062,330, forward strand.
TCTGTCCTTTTTTAGATGAAGTCAAGGTTCAGACAGATTTTTCTAAACTTGGTCAAGGTCACAGAAGAGGCAGGAGAGCAGGGCGTGCTTACATGGCGGCACACACCACAACCCGCAACTTAATTTTACTCATTTTTTTTCTTTTATTTTTGCAGTGTGAGGATGGAACCCAGGGTCTGACACAGCTAAGGGAGGTGACAACGAGCCACGCCCCAAGTCTGTCACTAGCCCGGCTGCTATAGTTTTGTAAGTTAGACCACTGTGAGACATGAGACCTCACAGATGCTAACAGCACTCTGGCACAGTGCACCCTAGCCCTCACTTGCTGTGCTTTGAAGCATGATTTTGCCTCTGTTTAAAAATAAGAAGGAGGGCCGGGCGGTGGTGGCGCACGCCTTTAATCCCAGCACTCGGGAGGCAGAGGCAGGCGGATCTCTGTGAGTTCAAGACCAGCCTGGTCTACAAGAGCTAGTTCCAGGACAGGCTCCAAAGCCACAGAGAAACCCTGTCTCGAAAAACCAAAAAAAAAAAAAAAATAAGAAGGAGGGTTTTTGGATTTTTTTTTTGAGACACGGTGTTTCAATGTAGTCCAGGCTGGCTTTGAACTGGTGTTCAGGCCATAGCCTCTCAAGTGCAGGGATGTGCTCCACCATGCTTACCCCTGCACTTGAGACCTTAGCCAAACAGATAATATTTCACCAAAGATTTAAGTAACTGCTACTATTAATTCATTCATTAATGACACTGGGGATAATCCAGAGCCTCACACTCACTGGCAAATGCTCTACGGCCAAGCCACAGCTCACAATCTAATTCCCCAACGATCAATCACTGTGTGCTGGCCACACCTTATAAGCCCATCGGAAATGAGTCGCCATGAATGACCAGTCCGGCTTTCACCAACCCATAACGTCTCAAGTTCTCAGGCAGGCCTGCGGAATCTTCAGCTCCCACCAGCAATCACAGGCAAAGCTAGAGAAAGGCTTTCCACCCTCTATCCAGCAGAGGTCCCAGGAGACAGCCTAAGGAAAGGGCAGGCAGGGACATTCAGCACCATGGCCAGCAGCCAACGGGCCAGGGCGGATTCGACGATGCTGCTGGAGAGGGTGGGTAGGGCTTGCTGGAATAGAGTTCAGCACAGGAGCTCTAGCTGGCTCTGCTAGACCTGCATCTCACCTCCACAGTGAAGGAGGGGGCAGAGTCATCGTGTCTTTAAGGACATGAGGAGATAGCTGTTGTGGGGACACAGCTACTTACTCCTTCCCCAGCACTTTCGAGGCAGAGACTGGTGTGTCTCTGTAAATTCAAGGCCAGATTAGTTTACACAGAAAGTTCCAGGCAGGCAGGGATACACACTGAAACTCTGTCTTTAAAAAAAGAAGAATTTAAGCTGACTTGACATGCTTTTTGTTTCATATTATCCGAGGGATTCCAAGGTTTTTGTTTCTTGAAGGCGAGATGTACCAGTGTGCATGCAACGCTGGGAATATGCGTACAGGAAATCCTGCTGAGGTGGGAGAGCCGTGAGTCTGTGCCCGACCTCAAGGACTGCAGAGTAAGCCTGTACCCCCAGCCGCCCTCACCTTCCAAGAAGTGACCCAGGAAAAGTTTCAAGGGCCTGTGAGTCAGAGGGGCTTTGACTTGGGTTAAAAACATGCTTCCCCGAGCCTCAGTTTCCTCCGGATGAGCTGCAAGAAGCAGCCAGAGTGGAGTGCTCAATAGTCAGGGATGGTTTCTATTGCTTATTCCTGCTCCTCCAAAGACTAGAACATTTCATACACTGTGAAAGCAGAGAAGAAGTTCATCCCATTGTAACCAAGCAATGGAGTTTATTGTGTTAAATAGCTGCTGTTGCCAGCATTGCTCCCACCCTCCCCATCCTGCTTCCTCCTTCTCCCTTCCCCCTCCCCCACATCCCTTTCTCCTTTCTCTCCTACTCCCTTTCTTCCCTTTCTCCTTTCTCTTTCCACCTCTTCCTTCCCAAACCCCTGTAGCCCAGCCTGGACTGGCATCGGCCTTGCTCTTCCTGCTTTTACCCTGCCCCATCCCTCCCTGGGACTCTTCTCCCAAGTCTTTGCTACCAGATCTCAAAGCACTGCTGTGCACTGCATTCACCCACTGTTGTGACAACACTCACTAGCCCCACTGCTGCGCACTGCACTCACTCGCCCACTGCTATGTGCTGCCCTCATCCCACTGCTGTGCACTGCCCTTGCCCCACTGCTGTGCACTGAAATCACCCCACTGTTATGTGCTGCCCTCACCCCACTGCTGTGCATTGCACTTGCTCCACTGCTGTGTACTCACTCGCTCCACTGCTGTGCACTTCATTCGTCCCACTGCTGTGGACTGCACTCACCCTACTGAGTGCAACATTTATTTGACGTATTTGTCTGATTATATGAATTGCCCTAATTAGAACAACAGTCCCATTTAGGGCAAGACCTAGGCTCATTCTAGGCCACATCCCAGGCATTTTTTCTGAGTGTAGAACACACAGCAGTTGCTCAATACAAACAACTAACCAGATAAAAGCACAAAGGACCACCTTGTAGAACTGGTGTCAACAGCCTCCTCTAAGTTCCTGGGCTTTACACCATCCCGGACACATTACTGCCTAACAGTATGATGGGCCTCACTCTTTTAAAAGGTGGCGGCCTCATCATTTATTCAGCACTCCCCCAGAACTTCAGCTGGTCTCATTACTGGCAAAGCAGGTCTGACTGCTCGCCTGTATCTCTATGTGCTCGAGAGAATTTCAGAGATACAAAGAAAGGGTCCAAAGGAGCGTATATCTGACATCCATTCGTATGTGAGTCACCCCTGAATTTACAAGGCTGTATTTTTTCCATTATAATAAAGTTATATGAGGGGCCAGCAAGATGGCTCAGTGGGTAAAGGTGCTTGCTGCCAAGCCTGAGATCTAAATTCAGTCATAGGACCCACATCGCGGAAGGAGAGAACCAACTCCCACAAGTCGCTCTCTGCTATTCACACCTGCATGTGTGTGCACACATGCACCCGCATACACACATGCGTGCATTCACACACTAAGCAAAATGTAAAAAAGGAAATGAAATGATATGAGGAGGTGGGGGAAAGAAGGCTTGGGGACCAGTGCTGCCCAAGGATAGCCAGCACCTAGCTCTGGGCTGCACCCCAACCAACCCCTCCTCCCCAAGGGATTATATGAACACATGTGCTTCATATGAAATTAAATCCGTAAGTCAAAAAAAGCTGAAACATGGAAAAATCAATACACAACACCCACAGACACACTCACACATATGGTCTAGAAGTTTCCACGTAAAGCAAGTAAGGTCAGCATCATCCCTTGCAAGCTCCACTGGTAGCACTGAAGTGCTGAATAGCATCTAGTGGGGTGCCCCCAGCCACCCTCTCCATCTTTCTATGAGTACTGAATAGCGTCTGGTCAGGTTCCCCCCGCCACCCTCCCCATCTTTCTATGAAGTACTGAAGAGCATCTGGTCGGGTCCCCTCCCTCTACCCTCCCCATCTTTCTATGATAGCTTTCATGTTGTTCCCTCCCTTAGTGCCCTCTTATTATGAACTGTGTCTTTCCTAGTTTTCTAGATACCAGTTCCCTCCACGGCCCCCTGCCCCAGCATCCGACTCAGGAGCTATCCTTCTCTTTTTCTATTGCTCTTAAATGCAAGCCGGCACCCCAACTGAACTCACAGGGGCCTTCTCCAGCCTCCCTGTTGGCCTTGAGTCCTCTAACCCACACCTCTGTTCTCCCTCCCAAACAGCACCCATCCCAGAAGGCACCCACCAGTCTTGAGCTGTCAAACAATCCCAAAGAACCAACCACCTAGGCTGACACTAGACACAGCCTTAGGTCACAGACAGCCACTGGTGAATCCCCAACTCCCCATGAAGGAGACAGTGGTGAACCTCTGCTCAGGGACAAGCATGTTACCTTGGGAGAAACCATGGTTCTCCCACCAGTGCAAGTTCCACCCATGACTCCGGTCACACCCCCTACCCCACCATCCTTCATATAAAGCAGCAGCCACGCTGTGACTGCCAGCCTCCTCCCACTCTTCTGGGCTCTGCAGACCCAGCTGCCACATGGACCCTCCCGCCCAGTGAGGCCACCTGTGACCTCAGCTGTCAAACCTCAGGATGCTTTGACCTTCTAGATTATCTGTCATCTGTCCACCCACCCATCCACCATTATGTCATCTGTCAGTCTGAGGATAACTGTCAGCTGCCGTCTGTCTGTCCATCATCTACCCACCTAATCGACCATCTATTATCCCCTATTCACCACCTATCTAAATAACCCATCATTTGTCACCTGCCAAAGCTCAGTCTAGTCTACCGGTCCTCCATGTATTTGAGGCAGGGTCTTGCTGTTGCCTGGGCTGGCCAGTCTCAGGCTCCTCAGCCTGCCGGGTCCTGGGGCTGCTGGCTGGGCTCCATGCTGGCTCTCATGACATGTCTGCTTTGACTGCTGCCTTCCTGTGTACATTTGCATTCCCTCCCATCCTCCTGGCCTCTAATCCCAACTTTTCCTTTCCCCTTCCTTTTGTTCTACCAAATCACTAAAAGCCTTAGTCCTGGACAAATATTCCTTCCCTGTGTATCTATGAACCCATGTGCTTGTGTGTCCGTCTGTCCAGCCTATTCATTCTTTCCATCCATCCATGTGCTCATTTGTCTACCCACTGCCTATCTATTCGCTCCTCTGTGCATCTACGTGTGCATGTCTACTATATTTATCATCTCTCCATCCTTAAGTCTGTTCTTTTCCTCTTCTGGGGACTCTTATGCATTTCGGTGGTTGGCATTCTCTACTGCTCCAAACAGAACATGCACCATCCTGCTTAGCATCTGCAGAGGCAGGCTTAGAGTGAACGCACAGCCTGCCCTCACACCCCGGCCTTCAGGTGAGTACAGACAGTGAAGCACCAAGAAGACTAGAGGAAAGGAAAAAGACCCAGCGTCTCCTCATTTTCTCCTGCCCAGTGCGGTCCTAGTGATGGTCAAGTCCCCTAGTGCCTTCTCAGCAGACTCTCAATGTCTGCCTTCATTTCCTAAGGCTGCCACAACAAACTGCCCACTCAGGGTGGAGGCCACGAGCTAAACATCTTCAAAGGGCCCAAGCGAAGGCTCAGCTTCAGGGCAGGGACTAGCAGATGGGGGCACCTTTGGGAGCAACAGCCCTTAGTCAGGGTGAGGCAGAAAGATCAGTGTCGTGAGTTCCAGACCAGCCTGGGCTGTGGCTGAGAACAAGAGCTGGAGTGAACCATAGCGAGGAAAGAGGAATGGGGGTGGGGACAGAAAAGAAAAAAGGGAGGAGGGAAAGGGGAGGAAGGAAGGGGGGAGAAAAAGAGAGTTGGATCCTAGTGGAAGTTGGGTCCCTGGAGACGTGCCCTTGAAGGGGCCTGTGGACTCAGCTGGCCCGCTCTCTTTCCTTATTTTTGACTCCAGATGTAAGCCATTTCCTTTACCAGAGGCCCCAAGACACACATCCACTCAGTCCTGAAATGGAACCAACAGAATCATGAGCCAAAATTAACCTTTTTTCCTCCTAAGTTAATTGCCTTGGGTATTTTGCTATAGTGACAGAGAGCTGATGAATACAGTAACGCAAAACAATGGAGTTTGAGCCGCTCCATGTTCCAGAGGCCAGCTGTTGAAAATTACGATGTCAGCAAAACTGAACCCCCTTCCTTCTTCCCACTACTGCCGTCTGGTCACTCCTTTCTTGTCTCTCTGCATGTCACGTGAGTGGACTCCTGTAATTTGTGACTTGCATGTCTGGCTTCTCACACTGGCACCTGAGGTCTGAGGGAGAAGCCAGCCGCCTCCTCAGGCTTCCCATGTGGTCACACAGTACCTAGCTGGGAACACTGTTCTGGGAGTCTGTGGACCCTGGAGGGGGTAGAGGTCACTGGGGTGGACTTCGAGAGTTCCTAGCTTCCCTCTTTGCTAGTCTGTGGATCTGTATCTTAGCACACTCCCACTGGCGTGAAGTCCTCGCTGAAACAGACTGGCTCTATTTCACATGTGAGCCCGAGCATATCTCTCCTCCCTTGATCTGCTTCTTAGTAGATCTTTGGTGACAGCAAAGAGAAAGTAACTATGCCCTATCCCAGACATTTTGGGTCGAGAGGAAGGTGGCCTGATCTTGGGTGGCAGTGCTGGCAGGAGGGCATGGAGCCTGACTTCAGAAGCAGAACTCACTGGACCTGGTGGGCGCATGAGTGGTGGCAGAGCTGGGATGCCTCCCTTACCTGACCCTACTGCAGTGAGGTCAGCTTGGAGAAGTAGATGGTTTAGGAAGGGAGCTGAAGAGTGGTCCTGGTTCCATAACAGACTGAAAAGCATTCCCCAAAACTTCAGGTTTTCCTGGGACCTAGGAATGTGACCTTAGTTGGAAACAGGGTCTTTACAGATATAAACCGAGTCGGAAACTAAGGAGGTTATGCAGGGTTAGAACCGAAGCAGGATTCTATGCGTGTTTTCACTTTGTGAAGTCAGCTAGGGACTGCAGGGATGTGACCACAGGCTAAAGGCTGCCTGGAGCCACCAGGAGCTGGAGGAGGCAGGGAGCATCTCGATTTGCACTTGTATATCGAGTTAGACAGACATTCTAGAACACTCTGCCCTGCTGAAATGTTCCTCCGCATTTTCCCCAGGTATCTGGATCTGCCCAGCCCTTCCCTCGCCAGCCCCGCGAGGCATGAAGGTTCTCCTTGCTTGGTCATTAAAAAAATACAGCACCACACTGCACCTCACTCCCAAAAGCGCTCACTGTGCAAACACTATTGATCTAATCCAGAGCCTCTGGCCGCAGCCCCGGGAGCTCCATCAATACCAGCCCAGGGCCGCAGGAACATCGGGAGGCCAAGATTTTTCCGCCTGGGTCTCTGCTGACCCTGACTGAATCTCTTTCCATGATGAGGGGCATTTACAGGAAGAGAAGGGATGTGTGCCATGGTTCTCAGATCCTGCTTCGGTGGACAGAAGGAAAGGCCTTGAACCTGATGTCTCCGAGTCATTTGAATCTTCTGTTAGTTTGCAGCTAGGGCTGAGTCCTCAGAGTGCTAAGCCAGCAGGGAACAGCAGAGAAAGAGGAAAAGGATGAAGACTCGAGACCCCAGTCTGATAGCCTGGCCGGGAAAGGAGCAGCATCCAGAATAAGGCAGAAAACCCTTTAAAAGTGGAAATCCGGCACGCTATGAGAGCACATATTTTAATCCCAGCTCTTGGGAGGTAGAATGGGCCGCTCTCTGTGAGTTCCAGACCAACCTGGGCTACATAGTGAGACCCTGCCTCCAAAAGATCAAAAGCAGAAAGTGGAAAGAGAAGATGAGGATGAGAGCTAAAACGAGCTGGTGCAGATTTCTCTGCCCTTCAGCAGGTTGAAAAGAAAAGGGGAGGGAGGGGGTGCAGGTGAGGGGACTACATACAGCCTGGGGCTCAGAAAGAGGAAAAGATAACTGACATTGAAAACCAAAGAAAGAAGAGAGCGGGGGGGGGGCATACTTAACCAGAATTTCAATATATGAACCTGGTTAACAAAAGAGGTGGTCAGCACAGGCCACCTGCTACTGCAGGAACAAGCAGGCCCTGGACCACAGCAGCTGAATGCCCCATGCTCTCCTGATGAAGCAGCATGCCTGCTGCCAACGCAATGGAGACTCTACCTCCTTCCTGCAGCACTGACTCAGGATAGAGCTTTCGTGCGTCCATGATTGAAGGCAGAGAAAAAAAGACAACGGGCGCCTCAGATACTGGCTTTCCAGCTCAATCCAGACAGACCCCACACTGCTCCTCTCATGTTCACCGGCCAGCTCCCACCACATGACCACGCCTGACTTCAAGGGCACAGTTGCTGAGACTCTGATTGGAAAATATTAGTTGAGCCAGGTTCAATGTTGCAAAGCCTGTGATCTCAGCACTGGAGAGGCCGACATAGGAAGACTACTAAGAGTTCAAGACCAGCTTCAGGAACAATGGACGTTTCAAGGCCAGTCCAGGCTACATGACGACCCTGTCTCAGGAAAGCAAGAGGTAGAAACCAGTATAGAGGATATCCTCTTACACGATTTGCTCAGAGCCAAACTGCTCTGCAGGTGTCAGAGGCGGGATATGAGCCCAGGGCTCTAGCCCCTGCTCTTAGCAACGAGGATAAACCTGGATAGCAGGTGGAGACAGGTAGGAAAAGGAACAAGATAATAGCTTGAGGGAGGGAGAGGTGGAAGGAAATGGAAATTTCTAACAGCACAGGCGAGTCTCATCCTCAGAAACAAAACACACTGGAACATGCAGGATGGGAGGAGGGGAAGGAGCCACAGAGGGAGCTGGTGTCCGCACACAGGTGCAGACCCCATGCTGCACAGGCAGAGGTCGGAAGTCGAGGTCTAGGTTTTTCTCAGTTGCCTCGCACTTCCTGATCTCCACCTTATTTTGTGGGATAGGCTCTCTCATTGAACCTGGAGCTCAGCGACCAGCTATGTCCTAGGCTGGCCATGAGTCCCAGAGATCCTACTGTGCTGGCGCCATGGGTTCATACCACTGTGCCTGGCTTTTATAGGAGCGCTGGAGATCTGAACCCAGGACCTCATGCTTGTAGACCAAGCTGGTACTCAGACTAAACACAAAGTCCTGGTCTTCTGTGGTCCTTCTGCCTCAACTCCCCTTGAGCAGAGGGAAGCACCTTGCCTCACAATAGTAAGAACTCATACGGGATGAAGAGTTGGAGGCATGGTGATAAGGCAAGTCCCTACACTCGGTGCTCTTTCTCTCCAGAAACTTCCATCTGTACCATGCTAAAGGCACAGCAAATTATGGCCACGGTGGCATCTGTTTCAGAGATGCAGGAGCGGAGCTTGCCAAGCCCTTTGTCAGCTGTGCGGCCCTCTCTGGACGTCATCTTTTGCTCAGTTCCCAGAAATGTGAACTGCAGTTGGCTGGCCCTGGCTGTTCCCTCTAGCGGCTCCTCCCCACCATTAACGCAGGCCAGCTGGCTTCTGTGCGCTCAGGCCAGCAGTGGGAAGGATGTCAAAGTCAGGTAGCCCAGGTGGGCCATTAGGCAAGACTGTCAGCTCATCACAGCCACTTCCACACTGTCCCCTGCTAGGAATCAGCCCTCACCAATGATGTCCAGGGATCCTACTGGCCAAATTAAAATTACACCTGGAATCTGTGGCTGCCAGAACTGGGTTTGGAGAGGGAAGGGATGAGGAATGACCTTAAGCAGGCGCAGGCCTTCTGCACGGGGAGACCACAAGCTCTGAGGATGCAAGGGAAATGACAGCCGCACAACCCGGAACACAGAGAACGCCATCCGATGGCAGACCTCGAAGTGGCAAACACTCGCAAACGTTTGGCCCCAATTCAAATATTAACACTCACTCACCAGAATGCAGCCCTCCTTGTTGGCTTCCAAACCCACACCAGGTTGACTCTCAGCATCACCCATGCGACCCACACCATCACTTCCTTCTTTCCCTGCTCCTGCCCTTAATCCTGCCCTCTGCCCGTGTTTCCCAGCGAGGACTTCTGAACCAGGCCACTTCCTTCTGTTGCCCCTTGGTGGCTCCAAACCCAAGCAGAGGTTCTCTCCAAGGCCCAGGCTCTGCCCAGCCTGCTCACCTTCCTTCTGCCCTCCATCAACAGCGCTCTCCCTTCCACAGCCACAGACTGTACTTAAATTCTTTGAATACAGTAAACGATGTATTACTTGTGAGGTTGCACGAAGTAATGTGTGGCTTGTTTTGATGTCTCTCTAGCTGTAGACAACAGAAAACTTACTTTCTTGATAATCTGTACATAATGCATCTTTTGAGGTTTATTTTCATTGTTGCTAATTACTTGTGTATGCGCAGGTACCAGATGAGGCCAGGGGGCATTGCATGCCCTACACTGGAGTTACAGGTGGTTGAGAGTTGCCATGTGGGTGCTGGGAACTGAACCCAGGTCCTCTGCCAGAACAGCAAGTGATTTTAACTGCTGAGCCATCTGTCCAGCCCCTAATGTGCAACTTATTATTGTTGTTTGTCACTTAGCATGTGCCATCAGGTTAACATGTCCCTTGTGAGTCTGCTGCTGCTTATAACTCCTCAGAAGGAGTCAGCCCCATGAAGGTGGGGACTCATGTCTGTGTCCTGTGACTTAAGCAGTATCTTTCCTTCTTGGTACCTTCCATCTGCTTCCAGTAGGCAAGAGTGTAGCTCTGGGAAGCAGGGCCACTTTCTGTCCATTTTAGACACAGAGAACAGACATCACCAAGGATGTTGCTCAAGCTGTTAAGTGGCTCAATGCCCAGACCCCCAAAAGCAAGGGTGGGTCACTAGTACCCTCACAGTGGTATATACCATGCCAACTGCGCACCAGGCAGTGGCTCCAAACCAACAGTACTGCACAGGAAAAGCCGGATGCTCTGCCCTCCGGCGAGGCACCCAGCCAGCTGTTTCAGTCTGCCATTATTTTGGGCCCCAATGGTCACTGGTCCACTAGGAAGGAGTACTCTGGATGGGAGATTGACCATCTTTTCATCATGCAACTGTGGAGCCTTCAGAACTCTCTGAAGGTCCATCAGCATTTGCAATCTGCCTTGGGTTTTACTGCTGTAACAAACATCATTGCCAAAAGCAACTTGGGAAGAAAAGAGTTTATTTCATCTTAGACTTCCAGGTAACAGCCTGTCACCACAGGAAGCTATGGCAGGAACCTAGAGGCAAGAACTGAAGCAGAGACCATGGAGGAGGGCTGCTAATTTGCTTGCTCAGCCCCCTTTTTGTTTTTTTTTTTCCCAGACTGATTTCCTTTTTCAAAAAAATTATTTATTTTTTATTTTATGTGCACTGGTGTTTTGCCTGCTCAAATGTCAGGTTCCCTGGAACTGGAGTTAAAGACAGTTATGAGCTGCCCTGAGGGTGCTGGTCCTCTGGGAGGACGGTCAGTGTTCTCAACCGCCGAGCCATCTCTCCAGCCCCTTCAGACTGCTTTGTTACACCACCCAGGACCCAAGGGTGGCACCCATCAATCATTAATCAAGAAAATGCCCCCACAGACTTGTTACAGTCTAGTTACAATATGACAGAGGTAATTCTTCAGTTAAGACTTCTTACCAGGTATGTCTAGGTTTGTGTTGCCTTAACAAAACCCAACCAGTATAAGGTTCAAGGGCAGACAGCTCTCTCATAATTTTCTTTTCATTCCCAGGTGCAATGGTCAACTTTAAGTGTCAACTTGACACAATCCAGAATCAATGACTGGTGAAGAAAGTCTTAGTGAGGGACTGTCTGGATCAGGCTGAACTGTGGGAGATTATGTTAAATGAGGTGATAAGACCCATCCCCTGAGGGAGGCATCATGCCCCGGGCTTAGGTCCTGGACTGTATAAGGAGGAGAAAATGAGCTGGCACACATTCATGTTCTCTCTTGCTTGCCTGTGGATGCTACTCGCTGCAGCAAGCACCTGCCTTGATTTCCTGGTTATGATGAACTGTAGCCTGGAACCAAGAGGTAAAATAAACACTTTCTCCCCTGAGCCACGTTCCTCACGGAGTTTTATCAGAGCGACAGGAAGCAAACTAATGCAGCATGTTTTCAGGCTTGTGAAGCAGCAGTCACAGCCCAACTCCCAAGGAGCAACCTGACTTTTCTTCCCCAGCCAATCTTTTACCTTTCAGGAAACCCAGAGTACCAAGTGTCTCCTTCAGTGTGTGCGTGTGTCCGCCTGTCTGTCTGACCCTGCGTGATGGAGATGCAAGGCTCACCTCAGCTATTGTTCCTTGGGCTCGGCCTACCTTGTTGAGCCCCAGGATCTGTCTTCACAACACTTGGTTTTTATGGGTTCTTCAGAGGGAGCGCTGCTCACCACATTTCCCAGAAGCCCTCTTCTCAGCCACCCAGGAACTCTTTCAGGTATGTTTAATACCTTTTGTTTTCTTATTTCTTCGTCCATATTTTTCACTCTGGCCTAACCATGGCTCTCCACCACCACAAAACAGCGTGCCACAAAATACGATGCCTATGTTTGAAGATCAGGAAAGAGGCTAATACAGGCAGTGCCCGGGGCTTGGAATGTATACCTTCAATGGGAAACTTTGGGGATTTATAACCACGCCCAGTCAGGAGTGGGGCAAAAGTATACTCCACAGCAGCTTCACCCCCTCGTTGCAGAAACAAGGATAGATACAAAGGTAGGTGAGCAGGTCACAGGTAAAAGGGACACTGTCTGTGGATCTACAGGGCACCTGCTGCACTCCAAACACTGCACTGTGCAGGGATGTTCCAGCCACATCAGTGAGGACAGGCAACAGCTCTAGCCATCTGCCCTAGAGAGGTCACTTGCCTACATACATATAAACATGTCAGCATACATGTAAACATGTAAAACATGCTAAGCAGTCTACAGTTCCAGACAGAAATGAGGGGTGGAGGGGGTGGGAACGCAAAGCGTCTGATGTACAAGGTGGGCTCTTAGAATGAAGCTTCTCAGAGTGACCTGAGGGAGGTGAAGAGAATGGAGTCAGGTGCAAAAGCCCTGAGGCCGCCCTGGTGCACCTGCTCGATGAAGAGGCAGTGGAGTCAGTGCAGAGGCCCTGGACTTCCTGGGAGTGGGGAAACCAGCGGCAGGCAAGGAGAGGGAAAACTCTGGAACTCGAATAGAAGTTGGGGAACAGAAGACGAGCAAATTGTGGACCCCACCACCTCACTCCCTGTGTCATCAGACACCCAAGGCTGGCAGCTGTGGGGAAGACAGGACAGAGGACAGGAAGGAGGGCTCTGGGAGACGGGAAAGGAATTGAAACATGACAGTGCCATTGTGCAACCCATCACTCCAGAGGCGGAGGCGGGAGGCCCCAAGTTCCACGCCAGCCTTGGCGACACAGTGAGGTCCTGACTCAAACAGAAGAAAGAAGGGGAGGGCATAGGAGAAAGAGGATGCACTGGAGGGAGGGGACACCGTGTGAGATGGTGCTGACATACCCTAATGCCTCCTTGTGAAACCTCTCTAAACCAGCCCCCAGCCATGCTGTGCAAACGGAGCTTCACTGGCACACCGTGTTCATGTACACAGTACCCACGACCCCGTGTGCGGCATTAACTAACAGAGGCAGGCAGTCCTTCCACGGAAATTCACTCCCCTCACTCGAGCCTGCGGCAGATAGAGGCAGCCAACACCTGTCCTGTAACACCAAGGTGCAGCGTGGAGGGTGGGGAAGAGTCAGCTAGTCAGTGAAGCGCTTGCTCACCAGGATGTGGGACAGAATCTCCAGCATCCGTGTTACCACAAGCAAATAATAGGTAAGTAGAAAGATCCAGAAACAGGCAAGAAGGTGTGTGCCTGTGATCCCAGCTCTGCAGTCGTGGATGGGTGGGTGGAGAAGACAACAAGGTCCCTGGGGCTTGTTTAAATCAGCAAGTTCCAGTTTCAGAGAAAGACCCTCTCTCAAAAAATAAAATAAAACAAAGATAGAAAGACAAACTCAATTTTTCTCTCCCAACAAACACAAAGGCATATTTGTACACACATGCATACCCAAACACCCACACACTCATGTATACACATAACCATACTAACACACACAAAGTAACATATCCCCCAAACACCCCCATACATAACACCATACACCCATACTAACACACACACACACACACCATACACCCATGTACACACACACACACACACACACACACACAATCAGTCCCTTTTATCCATGGGACCCTACTGGATATCCAAAGCCACAGAGGTGACCCCATGTAAAGTATGTGTTCTATGCACAAATAACTGTAGCAAGGGACCAACAAGCATGACAGCGGGCTACAGCCACACACTGAGATGAGCCGCCAGCTTCACCACTCCTGGGGCCCACTGTTAAGTAAGAGTCCCTCGAACGTAAGCATTGTGAACTGCACTAACCTGTCTAGAATGCAGACGGCCAGGAAGGAACTGCCAGGTGGGTAATGTGGACATGCAGCACGCAGGGACCATGCACAGCCTAGAAATCCTAGCATTCTGATTGATAAATACATCGGTAGGGTCGAGGGGGTTGTGATGATACTTAGGATTGCCTAAGGTTAAAACCCTAGAGCCTGTATATTTCTGGAATGATCCGTTCCCTGATTTTAACTATTCTGACCACAGATAAATAAGTACGATAGCGCTGGGGATGGTATGCAAGCAAACTGACCCTCACGTGCAGCCATCCCTGCCGAGGGGTGGGAAGTCAGTAAAGCTGGGAGTTGGTGTGGAAAACCAGTTCTCCTGGGGCACAGGAAAGGGACCCCCCCCCCCCGCACACCAGCCCAGCAGATGTGGTCCTGGTCCTCAGCTCACTGTGTCATGCTGGATGGGGAAGGGGGGAGGCAGGGAGCCTGCTGGCTAGATACCAAGGGCAATAAAGGCCTGTTCTTCCGTTCTGTCTAGAGGGGAGGGACAGTCAAACAGCCCCAGAACAGAAGGAGCTGGGACAGGGCTTCCAGGAGATAAAAGCTGTGGGCAGGGTCCAGCCATTGTCACAGCTGCCGGATGGACCCTGGGAGCCAGAGGGAGGAGTCACTGAGCAAGGCTAGATCTCAAGCCATTGTTAAGTTCTCCGCTGCACCTGCCCATGGCTGGCAAAGCCCAGCTGGCACAGGTGAAGGCGTGGCCGTGGTTCCTGCCTCAGCCAAGGCCGGCCATTCTCAGGTTTCACCCTCAGCTGCCTTAGGCCAAGACCCCTCTCTGGACCATCAGCAGGATGACAAGTGCAGGAACTTCAGTCAAACCACAGTGGAGCCAACCACAAAAAGCCAGAAAACAGAAACAGGCTGGGGGTATGGCCCAGTTGGTGGAACACGTGCCTAGCATTCCGGGATCCCTGGATTCCATCCCGTCAGTGCATTAAACCGGAGCACGCAGCTATACTCCTAACACGGAAAGGCAGAGGCAGAATGATCAGAAGTTCAAGGTCATTCTTGGCTACAGAGTGAGTTCAAGGACAGCCCAGGCTACAAAAGAGCCTTAATTTTAAAAAGAAAGGTCCCCTGACCCTCCCGTGAGTGCCGTGACTCAAGAACACGCAATAAATAAAAACATAAATATCAACTATAACACTTGCATGTGTTCATGAGGTACAGTATAATCTTTGCTATTTCCGGGGTAGCTGGAAGAGAGGAATTTGAGTGTTTCCTGAATAAAGAAACGCGAGCACAAGGCACCGTGTCAAATTCCTGACATCCAAACACTCGAGAGGCTGAGGCAGGTGGATTGAGACTCGTAAGTAAACCTGGGCTAGAGAGTGAAACCCTGTTTTTTAATCTCTTCTTTCCTTCCTTCCCTCCCTCCCTCCCTCCCTCCCTTCCTCCCTCTCTCCCTCCCTCTCTCCTTCCTTCCTTTCCTCCCTCCATTTCCCTCTCCCTCCCTCTCTCCTTTCCTCCCTTTCTTTCAAGTCAAGGTTTCTCTGTGCAGTCCTAGCTACTCTGGAACTCACTTTGTAGACCAGGCTGGCCTTGAACTCGGAGACACACCTACCTCTGCCTCCTGAGTGCTGGGTTTAAAGGTATGTACCATCACTGCACAACCTCCTTGTTTCTAAATAGACAGATGAATTCAGAGGACGATAAATGTGTGCAGATACCAATATGCTTGTGATCTAGATATGACCACAGCTCCCTGCACACACACTGAAGACCTCACCACAGCTCCCTGCACACACACACTGGAGACCTGACCAGAGCTCACTGCACACACACTGGAGACCTGACCACAGCTCAGTGCACACACACTGGAGACCTGACCACAGCTCAGTGCACACACACTGAAGACCTCACCACAGCTCACTGCACACACACTGGAGACCTGACCACAGCTCACTGCACATACTAAAGACCTTACCACAGCTCCCTGCACACACTGAAGGTCTGACCACAGCTCCCTGTACATACCTCACTGCACACACTGAAGACCTGACCACAGCTCCCTGCACACACTGAAGGTCTGACCACAGCTCAGTGCACACACACTGAAGGTCTGATCTCTGCATACTGTTTACATGCACTGAAGACCTGACCTACACACACTACTTTGCATTTATTTGTGTGTCTGCATCAGGGGACATGTGAACCACAGTATGCATGTAGAGGTCAGAGGACAATGTCTGGAAGTCAGATTTCTCCTTCTAGTACATGGATCCCAAGCATTGTACTCAGGTCATCAGGCTTGGTGGCAAGCAAGGCGAAGTCATCTCCAAGTGCCATATTTAAAAATTTAAAGACAAGCATAATGGGGTAGAAGAAGCATAGCTGAGTGGTGTTGTGCCTGCCTAGCATGCCTGAGGCCCTAAGTTTTATTCCCAGCACAATGAGAGGGGAGGGGAGGGAGAGACTAGGTCAGTTTTCCAGTCCCACATCTACTGGGATAGCATGGTGGCACTGGAGCAACAAGAATGGCAATGGCTGAAAGAGACTCTGAAGCAAAGCCCATCAGCTTGGCTCTCTTACTGACAACAGAGGTGACGGACCAGGAAGCCCTGCAGGCCAGGGGCTGACCAGAGCCTCTCAGGGCCAGAATCCCATTGACCATCTGTGGTGACCCTCCAGAGCACGGATCCTTGGCAGGAACTCAGACAGCTTTCTCTGCCAGAGAAGGAGCAGAGTTCAAGGTAACTGGGGTAGGGGGCAGGGGAAGGGGAAAGGGGGGGGGGAAGCAGGAGGCTGGGAGGGTGGAGGGGGCTATGGCCAGATGGCTCTAGGTCTCACCTGCTTCTCCACAGCCACCAGCCTTGCTCCAAGCACACAGTCCTGACTGGGAAGCCAGCAGTCAGTTCTTAACCTAGTCTCATGGCATTCAACTGTACCCTTCTGAACCATGCTCCAAACAGCGGCCACTGGAGCCTTTCCCAGATACATGGCCACGGTACTGCAGTTTCAGCGGCCCGCCTTCAGGACAACGCTTCAGGACAAAGATCAGACTCCCAAGAAGCTGCCACAGGGCCTCTGCCCATGCTTTCCCTCCCAGGCCACACAACAGCAGACGCCTACTAAGGACTCAGTGGGCCACCGCGTCAGAGAAAACTGTCTTATTCATTCATTCATTCCCATGATGTCAGGAGTTGAACCCAGGGTCTCACACACGTGGAGCCATGCCAGCCCAGCAAGGAGACTTGTTTATTTGCCCCTCAGAGAACCTGGACTTGTCCCTCCCTACAGGGCTTGTGACCAGAGAGTGGCAGGGCTCCTTGTCCCACTGTGAGCAGCGTGAAAGCAGCCACTGTGGTGTCATGAACTCCACCATAGCCCAGTGCCTACTACACAGTAGGTTCTCATTGAAAAGTCATGTCTTGAGGAGCCAGCACAGCAGACAAAGCTGCTCGTCACCAAGTCCCATGACCTGAGCTTGATCCCCGGGATCCACCTGGTGTAAGGAGAAACCCACAAGTTGTCCTGACTTCCAAATGCATGCCGTATCACATATACACCCAACACACTGAATAAATTAAAAAAATAAACAGAAATGTAACTTAAAAAGTATGATGCTCCGGGGTCTGAAGAGATGGCTCGGTGGATAAGAACACCTGCTGCGAAGCAAGAGGACCTGAGTTCAAATCCCAGCACTGATATTAGAAGCTGGGCACAGCTGCATATGCTTGTAACCCCAGTGTTGTGGGGGAAAGAGAAGCAAGGATCTCTGCGGCTTGCTGATCAGTTTAGCTCCAGGTTCAGAAAGAGATCACGTCTCAAGGGGTTCAGGTGGAGAGCGACGGAGCAGAGCCCCTATGTCCACTCTGACCTCTGCAACCGCGCCCCCCATGCGCCAAACACACAAACAAAATTAATTAATTTTTAAAAAGTCATGGAAGCCGGGCGGTGGTGGCGCACACCTTTAATCCCAGCACTTGGGAGGCAGAGGCAGGCAGATCTCTGAGTTCGAGGCCAGCCTGGTCTACAAGAGCTAGTTCCAGGACAGGCTACAGGGAAACCCTGTCTCGAAAAACCAAAAAAAAAAAAAAAAAAAGTCATGGAGCAAAAGGTTTAGGGACAATCCAAACCAGAAGGAAAAAAATAGAAATGGAACAGGCTGTCTGGGCTGGTGAGGAGGCTCAGAGGACAAGGGCATCTGCCACCAAGTCAGGTGACCTGCGTTCCATTCCGCAGGACCCACATGGAAGAAAAAGAGGACCAACTCTCATGGCTGTCCTCCGTGGCCCTCCCCTAAATGTGATTAAAAGGTTTGAAGGAAGTTGTCTTGCAGAACTCTTTGGTCAGAAGCCTTTTTGATGAGCCAGGACAGTTCTACAGGAGTGACGAGGAATCAGACCCTTCCTTAACTCCACAAGTAAAAGCCAACCTTGTGCCAAAGAAAAGAGAGCAAAAGTGAAGCCTCCATAAATAATAGAAAATATAGTCATGGCCTCAGAGTGGAAATGGCGTTCTTCAGTAAGATACTAAACTCAACAACTACCAAGAAAAAAAATGTTTAAATTCCTCGTTTTAAAATTAACAGCTGTCAATCAAAAGGCATGGAATGTGGAAAAGTGTTTAGAAGGATGTAATAGTACTATAAAGAGTTATTATCTGAAAACAGAGAAGAGGAAGGATGTAATACCATACTAAAGTGTTATTATCTGAAAACAGAGAAGAGGATGCATATGGTAAATGATGAAGTCATTCCCAAAAAATATAAAGAGCACCTAGGAATCAATATGGAAAAATGAAAAGCAAAAAAAAGCTGGAAAGATGGCTCAGTAAGTAGGTGAAATGCCTGTGCAAGCATGAGGACCCGAATTTGACCCCCAGAACCCACATAAAAATCTGGATGTTGGAGTTTGATTCCCAAAACCCACAAAAAGTCTGGATACTGTGGGATAAGTTTATAATCCCAGGGCCAGGAAAGCAGGAATAGGAGGATCCAAGCTAGTTAGCCCAGTTGACTTGGAAGGTTCCAGATTCAGTGAGAGATTCCAAAAGAGGTAGATGGTATCCCCGAGGATGGCATGGAGGGTATCCTCCAGCCTCCACATGTAGGAAGACACACACACACTAGGCCATGCGCACACAAATATACGTGGAAAGACGGACAAAATGTGAGGCAGGATCACAAGAGAGAGAACAAACTGAAATCACCCACCACCCGCAGAAAGGCCACACACTTGGTTTTGTTTTCCTCACAAAAGACATGACCACGTGTTGAAGAGTGTAGTGCAAGCTGACCCCTACTCCACGGGAGCAGCACTTCACACGAGCCTGTGGTAACTCAGGGTCTGGCAGTTTCCCACAGAGGCGACCAGATCCACAAACAATTCCCCGAAGGGACAAACTACCATCTTTCTCATCGGAAACCAGAGTGGTGCTTGGGGAGGGGATTGAGGGGCCAAAACTTAAAAAAAGACAGGTTCATTCCTCCTCCACAAGACAACTTCATTTACATAAAGTTCAAACGCACTGAGCTATTAGGCTTTGGTAATGTACCAAGGTGACGAGGACCCCCTGGGCGACAAGATGACCAAGTCACTGTTAGTCTTCAAACTGCTCAGGAGCACAGACAGCTTCTGCAAAAAAGTCATGTTCTGTTCCCCGCTCCCATGGCCCGTGGCTCCAACAATGGGTCCCTCCAGCTCAGGGGATCCAATGCCCCCTTCTGGCTTCCTCAGGCAATTACACTCATGTGCACACACACGCAGACACACAATTAAAAATCAAACTTTGAAAATGCCAAACTGTTCTTTGTTTCTCTATCCTTACCCAGCCTGCTCCCTGGTCTGTATTGATCTCTCTCACTCTCTCCCTTCTCCCTTGGCCTCTGCCTGTGTCTTTCTATGCATTCCGGGAAGGGGGGTTGGGAGATATGAATCACCCACAGTCCCATCACAAAGAGATACAGATCAAGAACCGGTTTATGGAAAGAGCAGGGACAAAAAGACAAAGGGAGGGAAAAAGAGAGGGAGAGAGAGCAGATGTGAGAGCAGAAAGTAGACAGACTCAGGAAATGAAACAGGGCGAGGCCTGGGATGGGACCCTGCAGGGAGGAAATGAGAAGCAGACAGGAGATGAGAAGCCAGAATGAAGTGGCCAGAGACAGTGGCGGTGGGATTTCTCCGCCTCAGCACTCCTCCTTCCTTCCCCTCTCCAGTTCCCTCATCTCCTCTACCCCCCACCCGTCACTGTTCCCAACATCACCTCCCTCCATGTCCACCTCCCCTGTCCTCATGGTCTCCCCAACCACCACATAATTATCAAGTGACCTAAAGAAAGAGAAATGATCACCACTGTCCTCAGGGCCGTCTCCCCGCTCCTGCCTCTGCCAGGCTCAGGAGGGGACTGTGGCCGCCTGTCACTCGTATCCCTCATTAACTTTGCTATCAAACATTCTCAGCATGGCCAGTTGTAGGTCTTGTTTATTAAATATTTACGGGGAGACATCCGGCCGAGATGAATCCAGCTCGCGGCCACCCTGGAGGGCCGACTGTGTACCTGCTGCTCTGACTAGCAGAGACTGCTGGTAGGGACCAGGCTTACAGGGGACAGCACCCGCCGCCTGAGCACTCTGGAGACACACAGAGACCCAGGTAGGCATGGAGCCGGGCATCCCCACATCCACACTCGAGTGCCAAGATCATCTACCAGGGAAGAGGAGTCCAAATCCCCAAAACTAGAAAAGTAAACCCAGTGTCCATTCTATGAATATGGGCTGTCACCAGCAATTAGATCCAGGGGGTCTAGAGGGTTCCTTCTGGGACGATGAAAAGAATGTCTTGGAGCTCAGTAGAGGTGACGGTGGCATTGCACCAGGAATGCTACCAAACTGCTTATTTAAAAACAGCTTAGGATGAAGTCCGCCGTGAGGGTCAGCCTGGCGTGCATGACGCTCTGGGTTTTGTCCCCAGCACTGCAGAGGAAAGTTCGCCAGAGATCATAATGGCATAAGCATTTTTGGCTCAATTTTCTTACTTTTCATTTATTATTGGAGGTGCACATGACCCAGCATGTAACTGAGGTTGGTGAATATGGTAGTTTGAATGAACTTGACCCCTGCAGGCTAACGCACTTCAATGTTCGGCTCTCAGCTGGTGGACGGTTGCAGGAAGTATTAGGAGGAGTGGTCTTACTGGGGGGGGGGCTGTTTTTTTTTTTTGAAAGCCTTTGCCAGGCCTGATTCCTCCCCACCCCCATGAGCTTGTGGATCAGATGTGAGCTCTCAGCCACTGCTCCAGCACCATGCTTGCCTGCTGCCTGCCACAATGACCGTGGACTCTCCATCTAAAATGGTGAGCAAGCCCCTAATTGCATGTTTCTCCTCTAAGCTGACTTGGTTATTATGTCTCTGCACAGCCACAGGACAGTGACTGAGACAGAGGACAACCTTGTGGGACTGTTTCTCTCTTCCCACCCATATGTCCTCCAGGGACGTTTCCCTGGTAATTAGGCTCTGTAGCAAAAGTCCTTTATTCCCCTGAGCCATCTTTCTGGTGTACCTCTATTTTCTTTTCTGTTTTTCTTTTTTATATATTTAAAATTATGCATGCATGCAGGTGCTAGTGTGTGTTTCTGTGTGTGTGTGCATACGCATGTACAGGTGCTAGTGTGCGTGTGTATGCATACACATGTGCAGGTGCTAGTGTGTGTGTTTGTGTATGTGCACGCGCATACACATGTGCAGGTGCTAGTGTGTGTGTGTGTCTGTGTGCACGTGCATACACATGTGCAGGTGCTAGTGTGTGCATACATATGTGCAGATGCTAGTGTGTGTGTGTGTGTGCATACACATGTGCAGGTGCTAGTGTGTGTGTGCATAAACATGTGCAGGTGCTAAAGGCTGAAGCATCCGATACCCTAGAGCTGGAATTATAGGCAGATGTGAGTTGCTTAAAATGGATACTGGGAATCAACCTCGGGTCCTCTGCAAGAGCAACAAACACCACTGAACAATCTTCCCAGCCCAATTTTCTTTTTAAAGAATGCAAAGGCTATTTCCTAAAGAGTCGATGTTCGCACTGTTCCAACTATTAGCTGTAAAGCCCAGACAATGAGCTCGCTGGGGTTGTGGCAGCCACGCCTTAATCCTGCACATGGGAGGCAGAGGCAGGCAGGTCTCTATGAGTTTGAAGCAAGCCTGGTCTACAAAGACCAGTAGGGCTGCACAGTAAGACCCTGTCTCAAAACAACAAAAAGTACTCATACATGTAGGAGCGCCTGCTGTCTGTACCCAGGCAGCCCACGCAGCCCTTGGAACCGCAACTTCGTACTCCTGTCACAGACTGGCAGGGAGGTGCCAGATCCCCAGTTTGATAGAAAAGGACCTTCTGGCTCAGAGTGAGTGAGTGACCTTCTGAGGGTCACAGCTCCAGCCTCCACCTACCTGCTCAGTTCACCACCCACCTAGACCCCCGGGGAGATGACTACTGGGATGTGATGGTACACGTGTGAAATCCTGGTACTGGAGATGCTGGGTCAGGGGTCATGAGTTTAATGCTGGCCTGGGTTATAGAACAATACTCTGTAAGGGATGGAGTAAGGTTGTGGCCTGAGCATTTTTTTTGGAAGGTCCAGACTGTTCCGTCACATTGTTACACTGTCATGACATATTGTCACTTGCTGTTCTGTCTATTTTTGTTACATTGTTGTTATGATATTATATTGTTCTGTAAGTTACATTTTAACACACTTAACATGCTATATTATGTCACAGTGTTGCTATGTAGCAACAGGTTAGCCTGGAACTCCTGACTGCAAGGCTCACTCTATGCCCTACTCCCATCTCAGCCTCTCAAGATCCGGGTGCCTGGTGTGCATTACCCGACTGGACATGAGTACCTTCAAATCTTCCAGATGATTCCCCATGTTCTCAGCTATCAGCACGTCTGCCTTGTCCCTCTGCTCCTTGGTGCAGCTCTCTGCAGTTTGAGGTCAGCAACGCTGGACAAGGGTTTTTGAACATCTGTGTATACGTGCCTCCATTTTTGTGTCTAAGTATGACATAAAGGGGGGAAGGAAGAGGTGCCACCTGCCAGTCTGCTGTGGTGTTTCAAAATGCAATTGTCACCCTATCACAGAGGAAGTTCCTCTTGTGCCCATTTTAAAGACCAATAAACTGAGAGTCACTAAGGTCAAGTGGCTCTCAAAGGTCATCACAGATGAGAAGGAATCTAGTCCTAGTTGCCCTCCACTCTGTCCCTTACCTCATCTTGTCTTCACCAGGTACTGAAGGAGTCTTGAGAAAATACGAGCATTTCCCCCATTGGGTTTTACTCCCTTCTTTGCCATCACAGTCCCATACAGCTTCTCTGCTGACTACTGCAAGCGGATCTGTTATGCAGGGCAGAAACAATGCCCACAACCCCTGGGAACTGCCATGAAACCTAAGGTGGAATCAGGCACTTCTTCCACGGTCCTTCAGGAAGAGACTGTACTGGCAACAGCCCATCCATGCCCTCACTTGGCACCAGTGATCAAGTGACAATCTTAACAGAGGAAGAGCGGGGGCTGAGGAAAGGGATCGCCATCGGGGGTGAGAAGAACGGCCCAGCTGCTTTTCATCCATGGGGGAAGAAAAGAAACATCTATCCACCCCAGACACAGAGGACTCTGCCTGAGTCCGCTTGCCGAACTGCATCCATCTGGTGACTAACAGGGACAAGGTTGTGCCCGTAGGCTTGAACTGTCAACTTAATATAACCTGGAACCATCTGGAAAGAGGGTTTCCATTGAGGAACTGTCTAGAGCAGGCTGACCTCTGGGCATGTCTATGGGGGTGGGGACGGTTACCTTGTAACTGATGCGAGAGGCCCCAGGTCACTGTAGGTGGCACCATTCTTTGGTTTGGGAGTCACATGAGTAGAGAAAGCTAGCTGAGTACTTAGCAAGCAGGTGACACGGGGGCATTCAGTTCTCTGCTCTTGACAGTCCATGTGGTGTGACCGGCTGTCTCAGGCTCCTTTCTCTGTGGCTTTTCCCAATGGACTCTAATTTGCCAGTGTGAGCCAAACAAACCCTCTCTCTCCCAAGTTGGTTTTAGTCAGGATATTTTACCACAGCCACAGAAATGACACTGGGACAATGGCGAAGCCAAGCAGCCTTGCCATCCACCTCTACCCCATTGTGGGTAGGACAACCAACTCGGGAGCACCCTTGGTTTACCCTCCACCTCCGCTAGCACTGCCAAGATCACGTGCCACAGAGGGGCATGGCATGTGTGAGAGAGTGTGAGAGTTCGTTGAGCTCCTGCCTCTCTGGGGAGGAGTAAGAGAACCTCCACTGGCTGTCACTGCAACACCATGTAATGGAATCCCAGTCCTCTGTATCCCACCCCAGCCTCTCTGCTCCCTTACACATCAACAGGTCATGCCAATGATTTGGTATCAACAATCCAAGTTCTGGAGCTTGGGGCATGGTACAGAGCCTATCTGGTCATTTAAAGGAGACCAGGCCATTTGGGGGCTGCAAGAGCTTGCTTTTCTCTGAGAGCTGTTTAAACAGTGGAGCTATTATCCCCCACAGGCCACAAGGAGCACGCGCACCTCCAAACTCTTTTCCAAGCCAGCACCTGGCCTGTACGAGTAGCACACAAACTAGGACCCAGCACCCATTTGGGGACTTCTGTAGTATTGAATACTCAGGGAGCACCTCCTTTACAGGGTCTCAGGGCCAAGGGGACTTTGGCAACGCAACATGGGTATCATTTGGGGAGCAGAGCTGGGATATGAACACAGGGAGTTGGTGTGCTTGCTTCTGTACCCTACACCACGATGATACACAGCCCCAATTTCAAAAGCCAAGCGCTAAAGCCGGCAGCCTCTACACAACCCAGACTGCTCCTGAGGACACAGAGCCAGAGCCACACAAACAACCTGTAGGGATTCGAACCACTCTCTCTTGTGTTGTTAGCCAGAGCAGAGTGGGATGCAAACACTACCACTTTTCTTTCTTTCTTTTTAACTCACTTGTGAGCATGTACAGGTTAGGAGCCATGTCTGCTTCCTTTCAGACAGGATCTCTTACTGGCCTAGGCTCACCAACAAGGCTATGCAGGACCCGTCTGTCTCTGCCTCCCTAGTGCTGGGATTATAAGCACACACCATACCGTGCCTGGCTTTTTACATGGGTGGGAGAATTCCAATAAAAGCAGATGGCTGGATGAATGAATATGTTTCCCCTTGAATCTCAACCCTCATCACTCTGTGCCTCTGCCTCCTGGGGATGCCTAAAGGGCACCCTGGTGACAGAAGGAAGGGACACCGGAGCCACAGCCGACACTAGAGCTATCCAAACCAGGAACACAAAGAAAGTGAGGCACGACTTAAGAGCTGGGCACCAGAAGGAGGCAGCAAGCATAGGAGAAGCCCCAGCAGCTTACATTCCCACATCCCCAGCTCCAGCTGAGACCCCTTTCCACACACTCGTCTATATTTATATCAACGGATCTGTCGGTAGCAGGCTTGTGGCTGATCGTGTGAAATCTGAGGTTCACAGAAAACTGGCTTAGACACCCAGCAGGGAAGAAAAGCTGTAAATGAAATTTAAGTCACCCAAAAATCCTAAATCCACCCACTTCCTTCAAAGCAGCCCAAAGCATCAGGGTTTCTCTGCCTGTTTTCTTAGCTCTCAGGGCTGAAGAACTCTTCACTGGCAGGGCTTTCCTGGGTATTTCGGAGTGCTTCACCACGTTTCGGACTCCTACTCAGGTAACAGCGGCATCCAACCCCACCACCCACACCTGTGACAACCAAAAACGTCTCTAGACATCAACAACTAAAGTCACCTCAAGTTCAAAAGTGCAGCTTCACATATGGACCACGATGGTTTCCAGATGCTATCCCTTTCCTTCTCGGCACCATCTGCATCTTGAAATTGCCAATCACCTTGCTTCAAAACCCGCTCCACAGATCCAAAGGCAATGGTAACAAGTATTGGGTGTGGAGACGGCTGAGAATGTGTCAGCACCATGGACAGAGCCTCGGCACAAAGATGTCCCCTGTGGTGTCGCTTAGAACAGTCAGATGGAGGAGGCGGTGGCAGGAGGCTCGCCACAACCCAGAAAGCAGAATATCGCCAGATATTAACAAAAATCTTTTCTGGGGTTTCTGCCAATGCATACAGCACCGTTGAGAGAATTTAAACAAGACGCCCCTTTCTCAAGTTGTTAAGCCCATCTGTCAAAAACTGTCATAATATCTTCAATTTGTTAGAGCAAGATTCTTAAGTTCCACCAACAAATATACAGCTCTCTGGTGCTTCTGACGTGTGATCTGCTACCTTTGCTCAGTGTACAACCTGCCCGACCACACATGGTGGTCTGATGTGTTCCAAGGATGACAGAGAACTGCATTCACAACTCTGTATCCATAAAAATGTATAGAATGAGATGCATCGAAGTATGCTGGGAATTCTTTGAGTACGGGAGAATGTCCATAGATTTCACATTCTTCTTTGTACATTAGATGTTCAGTAAGTGACGAGGCTGAGCCTCTTGGAATAGGTGACCTGGGAAGGAGTTACCTATGGAAGACTTGTAGGATGCAACAGAGGCGGAGTGGACACCATTATGCAAATGAGCAAGGGAGCAGAATGGAAGAGTGGGACCAAAGATACAATAGGAATCAGGCCTCAACGTGTCACAGGAGTCTGTGATTCGGTAATCTGTGAATTCTGGTTGCTGGGTAACCACTGTAGGCATTTCTTTGCTCCCCCTGGAGAAGACATGGTCCCAGTTTTACTACCCGTACAGCAAAAGCCAAGAGCTTCCACTCTCAGTCCCATGACTGAAACAAACAGGTGACATGTCTCCAGAGTTTAATAACATCTGTCAATAACCCTGTTAGCCTTCCCCACAGCATCTCAACATCTCAGCTGAACACTTGCAGGTGGATGGTGCAGGAAGTGCCAAGTGCAATGAAGGCAGGAGCCTGCTCTCTGAGCTTCAAGAGCAGCCTAGTTAGAGAAGCATGACAGAAGCACACAAGCCTACTGAATTTCTGGAAGCAGCAAAGAAGAGTGGATCGGTACTGGAGAAGGTATGACAGGGCAGAAACATGGAATGCCATGGTCCCAAGTCAATGAGAAGAGCATATGTCAGAGACCACACACAGGCCTTGCCCTGACCACGTTCTGACATCTAACAAATACCCGTACACCAGCTTACTCATTTTCTACCTTTCAATCTAATTCCTTTATCATTACATCTACTCATTCATCTACACATTAATCCTTACACCAGCCCATCCATCTACCAATCCACCCATCCACTCACCTATCTTCCCATCCACTCATCCATCCATGTACCCACCCACCAATCTATCCTCCATCTATTTACCCATCTATTTACTCATCCTTCCATCCATCCAACCATCCATCCAACCATCCATCCATCCATCCATCCATCCATCCATCTATCTACTTATCCATCCCTCCATCTGTCCACCCATCCATCCATTCCCCATCCATCCATTCCCCATCCATCCATTCCCCATCCATCCATCCATCCATCCACTCCATATCATCCATCCAACTACCCACCCACCCATCAACCCATTCATCCATCTATCCATCCGTCTACTCCGTATTCATCCATCCATCCACTCATCTATCTACCCATCCATCCATCTGTCCACCCATCTATCTACATTCATCCACTCACCCACCCATCTATCTACTCTGTATCCATCCATCTGTCCACCCATCTATCTACCCATTGATCCATCCACCCACGCAGCCAGCTATCTACTAATCTACCCACCCACCCACCCATCCATCTACTGACCTACCTACGCACTCACTCATTTACCTACCCACACACTCCCCTGTCCATCCAACCGTCCACTCATCTGTCCACTGACCATCCAACATCCATCCATCCACTGTACATCTATCTAAATATCCATCCAGGCAACTATCCACTCATCCATCCATGCACCTGTCTGTGGTAGTCTGAATAAGAATGATCCTTATGGATTCCAGTATTTGAACACTTGGTTCCTAGTTTGTGACGCTGTTTGGGAGCGGGGGTAGGTGATAAAGCCTTGATGGAGACAGCACACCACTGCCGGGGGGGGGTGGCTTTGAGAGTATTTGGGCTTGTCCTATGTCCAGTTTACTCTCTGTTTCAGTTTGTATTTGGAGATGCGTTCTCTCAGCTTCCTGTTCCTGCTGCAATGCCTCCCTGCCATGATGGACTCATTCCTCTGGAATTGTAAACCCCCAAAACTCTTTTGTTTCTAAGATGCCTTGGTCATGGTGTTTCTTCACAGCACCAGAAAAGTAGGCAGGACACTGTCCAGCCATCAGTGCAATCATCCAACAGGAGTGCAAGCCATGCGGCCACGAGTCACAACAGAGACCATTTCAGTGTGACTAAAATCAGACAGAACTGTCAAAAGTTGACACAGGAAAAAACTTGCAAGAGCAGTTAAAGGCCACGAACCTCTCCAACTCTTTCCGATTTCTCCAATGCCCAAACAGTTGTTTGATGCATTGTAACACCCTTGCGGAAGATGGTCAGTGCTTAGGAATCTGAAGTATCAGATGCCTTGAGAAGAGGCACTCATAGGGGCAGGGTGAACAATGGAGAAAGGATGAGGAGAGGAAGGAGGAGCAGTGGGGGGTGAGGAGAGTCTGGCATTGGGTCACAGGGAACGGGAGGGAGATGATTAGGAACATACAAACAGATGGCTGAGAGGTGGGGAAAATCTGGCCTGGGCTTGGGAACCAAGAGATTCTAGTATTAACACTCAGAAAGGCCTGGCGCACAACTTGGTGGTAGAGCACTCATAGAGCACGTGTGTGTAGGGGTGCTGCGCTCCTTCCGCAGCACTTGGGGGGAAAAGAAGAGAAGGCTGTACCTGCCTTCTCCTCAGCTTGGATCCTGAAGCAACAGTGGATGGGCACAAAATAAGATGAGAGACGCGAAAGGAGAATAGAAACACACAGACCTACTATGTGCCATACACTAATCCAAGCACCGGGTCAGAGGAGCCCACATACATCCACCAAGGACTGGGGTATCTTCCCGTGAGAACACCACGGAAAGCACGACATGCACTAAAATAGTAGTTAGTCAGTCAGTCTGTCATCCAAGATGAGAGCCATTAAAATCCTGATGCCCTTAACCCATTGTGTGATGTTGCAATGGACTATCACATGCTCAGTAACCTATAAAGGAAACAAATGCATTTTTCTCACAGCTTTGGGGCCCAATACCAAGGCACATCAATGAGGGTCATCACACCACATCATCCCACAGCAGAGAGCAGAACAGCAAGACAGCAAAGACAGAGAGGGCTGGGAGCTGCAGGAGAATCATCCTGCCCTTTGGGAGCCTATTACCCCGACCACAGCATTCACCCATCCACAAGGGCAGAACTTTCAGGACCTGTTCATCTGAGGAGTCCAGAGCAAGCACTCCCCTCAGAAAGCCAGGCCCCTAACCCTTCATTTGGGGATCCTAGTCCGGGGGGTACTCTACCACTAAGTCTCATCCACAGCCTCTTGCAGAAAGATCTTAGGCAGGGTCTCTACCTCTGAGCTACGCCCCAGTCAGAATCCACTGGGGGATTCCAGGCCAGAGCTCTACCGCTCAGCCATGCCTCCATTTCTACCTCAGTATCCCTTACAGACCTCACCTCTCAACCCTAGTGTGCTGAGGATTAAGATTCTGCATGTGAACTCTAGTTTGCACACTCATTTACAGCAGAAGACAAAGTCAGAGGCCTTCAGAGTTGGGGTCTGAGTTACTGCTGGGCTCAAGTTCTCCACTTGACTTTGCCCCTAAACTCCTCTGCATCCATCGTCACTACCAAGGCCCAAACTATGGATTCCCACACCCGCAGGTGGGCATGGGGCTGACCGAATGATCTAGTCTTGCAGAAGAAACACTGGTGGACTATGAGGTTGCTGAAGACCAGCCCATGTGATGGCTGGTGTCCCCTAAACGCTGACAGCTCTCAGCTGATTCTAGCTGAAACTTGATGCCCATGCATAGACTCAAACAACATCCTGAACTCATTCATTCCCTGACTCGGAAAGTACCCACATTAGCACTGCTCCCTCAAACAAGAGAGATAGAGTCACATCAGACTGGAAATATCCCAAATGGACATCACCAAGGATGGATAAACTGCTGAACTCACCCAGAGCATGAGAGCAGAGACAAAACATATAGACCCTGCAGCTATACAGAACCAGAAGTGAAGCTCAGAAACAGAGTGCAGAGGCCGCAGAGACGGCTCAGTGGCTAAGAGCACTTGTTGCTCTTGCACAAGACCCAAATCCAGTTCCCAGCACCCACACAGTGGTTAATAGTTTAATTCAAAAGACCAGCTGCCTTTGAGAGCCTGGGACCGGGAGTGGACCACAGGGAGAAGCCAGTTTTTCCATTCAGGAGTGTGGCTCAGTAGCGCAGTCTTCACCTGGAGTGTACGAGGCTCTGGGATTCATTCCCATCATCCCCAAATGAAATGAGTAAAGTGGCAATAGCATCAGCAAATGCAATAACATGTATTCAGACCCCAGAGACACAGAGGAGTGACCACAATTAATTAATACCACCTCGCTCTTCAGACTGTGCGGTTCTACTTTGTACAACGAGACCATCCACACCACCTTCGTCTCTTTTTATCCCTTCTGCAGTTCCTCAGACAAAGGAGCCCTGCCCTCACTGAGAAAACAAGAAGCCTGAGGCAGCAGGTGTAAGGGATGGGGTGGCGTCTGCAGCCTGGTCCATCCCCACTTGTTTCGGCTCTACCCTATTTTCTCTGCTCCCCTTCCCTCCTAATCTGGTCCCCTCTAAATGGGGCTTCACAGCAGCAAGTACAAACCCCAAGGCCCCTCCCATGTCCAGGACTATAAGGACAGAAAACTGTACAGGTGAAGGCCTCAAGAGCTTGGCTGACCAGACTCTGCCTAATCCTGTGGAGCAAGGCTTAGTACCGGCATCACTCCCTTGATTTAGGAATAAGGAGAGGTGCTAAGGATGAAAGCCAGGGCCTCCTGCATGGAGCCAGGGCTCTACCACTGAGCCACACCCTAAAACTTGATTTAAGTTTCATGTTCACTTAATACGTTCATTCATATGAAATGCACAGGCCCAAAGCGGAAAGACCACCGGGTGGTGTGAGTGCCGGTCACCAGCAGGGTGACCAAGCCGGACCTGTCCTAGGTTCCAGGGTCTGGAAGTGGGAGCAGCCTGGTGGCAGGTCTGACCCAACCCCCAAACACTTTTAAGACTCAGCACTCAGAATCTAGGGCAGGAAGAGTAAGACCTCCCCCTCCCGGATAAAAGCTAAATAAGAGGCTGGTGGTGCTGCTCACTGGAAGAGCACATGGCGGGCATTGGTGAGACCCTATTTCCATGCCCAGCACTGGGCTGAAAAGGTGAGGGGCGGGGGTCGGAGAGACGGCTCAATCGGTAAAGTGCCTGCCTACAGAACCCACACAAAAAGCCAGGCGTGGTGGCCTGTGCTGGTCACTCCAGGACTAGGGAGGTAGAAACAGAAGGTCCCCAGGGCTCACTGGCCACCCAGCCTGTCCTACTGAGAAAGCTCCGGGCCAATGAGAGACCTTGTCTCAGAAAACAATGTGCCGGCGCCTGAGGAACTACACCAGAGGTTGATTTCTGGCTTCCACACACATTAAATAAACACATAAATAAAGAAACAAAAAGTAAAAGACCCATGCAGAACAAAATCCAGACCTTGCCTGATGGAAGCCAGATGACCGAACTTGACGTCAGCACTTGCTTCCTGGCAATGTCCTCTCTCACAGCCATCTCTCAGCAGCTTCCGGAAAGCAGCGGGCCTCCTCACAAAGCAACTTGGCTTTTCAGAGGGAGGTCACTGTCACCTGGACAGGTGCCTCTGTCACTTAGCGGTCACTGGATACAGTCCTGTCCTTTCTGTTGGGCATGAATGCCCACCACTGAGCTGGATGTGAAGGCTCACATCTGCTGGCCCGGTGCCCAGAAAGCTGAGGCAGGAGGATCACAGGTTCAAGGCTAGCTTAGGCAATTTAGTGGGACTGAAAATAAACAGTAAACAATAGAAAGAAGCAAACAAACCCACCAGCCCAGAAGGTGTAAGGCCCTAGAACTGAACCAGGGGAGACGGCTTGGTCAGTGAATGATAGCTGCACAACCCACATAAAATCAAGGGCAGTAGCATTATATCCTGATGTTAGGGAGGTGGAGATGGGTAGCTCCCTGGGGCTTACAGGCCTTACGTCCTGGCCTAACTGAAGAACCCTAGAGATGGACTCTCAAAAAGGTGAACAGCACCTGAAAAACAACATCCACGGTTGTCCCCTGGTGTCTACAGCTACTTCATCCACACATGCATATGAATACACACACATACACACACACACGCACATGCACACATGCACACCACATATACACACATGAGCACACATGCATTTGCATGTACACAGCACACACACATACGTGCATGTGTACGCACACACACACACCACACACATGAACACACACCCCACATGTTCACATACACCATACACGCACACACACACACACACACACACACACACACACACACACCACACACACCACAGGTTGTGAGGTCTTGGGCTCAATTCCCTGTACTCAGAAGCAAGAATGCATTCATGAAGAGACCAACATCCTCATTTGTCCAGAATGGATGGTCATCTCAAAAACCCAGGACAACTAGGGGTTTACACCATCTTCCCATCTTGCCCTACCCCCCAAGAATATTCCCTGAGTTCATCACTCTCTTAGATAATCAGGGGAAACAGAGCTGGGAGTTTGGATAGGTGTACAATAAACACATTTTTTAAAAAAAATATTTTTATGGTTTATTTAATGTGCATTGGTGTGAAGGTGTTAGATCCCCTGCAACTAGATCTTTAGACAGTTATAAGCTGCCATGTGGGTGCTGGGAATTGAACCCAGGTCCTTTAGAAGAGCAGTCAGTGCTCTTAACCACTAAGCCATCTCTCCAGCCCCTAAACACACTTTTTGTTTTGATTTGGTTTCTGATACAAGGTCTCACTGAGGGTGCAGCCTGACCTTGAAATCATGATCCTCCAGACAGTTGGGTCTATCATACCAAGAAAGCTCCCAAATTCTAACTCAAGATCTGAGCAGTGTTCTGATGGGTGTGCGGTGTGCATGCAGGGAAGGCCAGCGTGGCCCGAGCCCTTGGTCTCATTCTGAGCAGTCTCCTGAGCAGTTCTGAAGGGCAGAACAAGGGGTGGGAGGGAGGCTCCAGGAAGCTAATTACACAGATCAAACTCTCACCCTGTCACCCCTGAGGGAGGGACTGAGCAGCGGAAGGGAAGTAATTTTATCTTAGACCGATGGGAATCGAAAAGTGGGCCAAAAAGACATGAGTTTTTCCTCTTTCCCTGAAAGCTTCTAGAAAGAACCAAGAATGCACCATGTTTGAGGGATATATTCAAAACAGCCATATTCTGCCCAACAAATTCACACTGGCTCATCTTGGGAACACAACACCAGGAAGCTGAGCAAGGACGCCTGGGCTGTTGTCCCAGCCTTCAGGAGGCAGAGCAGCAGAAGTTCAAGAGCAAGCCTCAGCTATATATGGAACTCAAGGCCAGCCTGAGCTACACAAACAAAATCACACAACGGAACAACCCACTGGAGACAGAATGACTCTGGAATTCTGCTTTTAGGTTTTGAAACTTTCTTGACATGCCAACCATTTTCTCTTCATGCCACCCCCATCCTCAAGCCCCTCTGAAGATGCAAACAGAAGCTCTCCCCTCACCACTCAAAATGTGGAAACAGAAGTCCCAACACCAGAGACAAAGTGGCCTCAAGGAGTCTGACACTCGGGGCTGGTCTACCTACATGCTGAAGAATTTTCTGGTTATTGTTTTGGTCTACTGAAGTTTTGGTTTGTCTGAGACAGGGTCTCATGTAGCCCAGACTGGCCTCAGCTTGGCTATGTAGCCAAGGGTAACTGTGAACTTCCTATTCTCCTACCTCCACCTCCTGAGGGCTGGGATCACAGGTATGCACCATCACCCCTAATTTCTGCAATGCTGGGGATGGAACCCAGGGCCTTGTGCATGTTGGGCAAGCACTCTGCCAGCTGAGCCACATCTCCAATCCCTGAAGAGTTTCTTCTCCCCACTGTTCTCTGCAGAACACATGGCCCCTTCCTCAGAGCTGACTCTTGGAGATGCACAGGCTGTATGAGAGCGGGCCAAGTAAACCCTCCTAGCTGGGCTTCATCACAGAGCAAGCACATGCACATTCAATTCCGCGGGAAGCAGGAAATGAGGGTGCACACCCCAAGCACCTGCAGTTAGCCTCCAAGGCTCTGAAGACAGCTTTCCAGTTCCACAGGCCCCGCTTTCAACTCCAAACACCACTCGAGAGACCTTCCCTGACTTACCAGCCTCGTTCACAGCCTCCAGGCACTCTGCCCTGAAACCCCCAAACTTGGAAATGTCAGCTTAAGGGGAATCATATAGGGTACTGGACAGCTTGCAAGTGAGACTGATTCTTCTTGCAGTCACTCAACAAACACATCAGGTGACATCAGCACAGCCCCACTGTAACGAAGAAGACAGACTCCACCCAGTCTGGCTTGGACCCTTTCTAGTGTGAGCACAGAGATCTGTAACCACGCCCACATACAGCCTTTAACACAGCCACTTTCACCACTTTTTCCCATGATGCTCAGTGTTTGACCTTTCACCCTGAGGCTCCCCATGACTTGGAGCTCAGGACCTGAGGTTCAAGTGAAGACAGTGAACAGTCCCCTATGGCACTGTGGAGGGCAGTTTGGCCAACTCACCTTTGGCAAAGTTAAGCCCGTTCCTACCAGGAAACCTACTCATCCCACCCCTGTGTATTTACCAAAGGGAAATGAAATATAGCTCCCCAGCACTCCCAATAAAACCCAGACACCAGCATTGACAGCTGCTCTGTTCATAATTGCCCACCCTGAAGACACTCCAATGTCCTTCAGCTGGGACATGGGACAAACTGTAGCCCATCCACTGAGTACTGCTTAGCAATCCAAAGAGACAATACTGAGGTGCTTTAATCCCAGCACTCAGGAGACAGAGGCAGGCAGATCTCTGTGAGTTTGAGGCCAGCCTGCTGTACATAGTGACTTTCAGGACAGCCAGGGCTGTCTAATGAGATGGGGATTCTGTGGCTGGGGAGTGGGATAGGCTAATGACACTCGAGCTACTACAGACCTACATGAAGCTCACCTCTGAAGTTGAGGTGTTGCTGCCTGCTTCCCAACCATGGGATGCAGCGGATCAAGAACGCAGGCAAATCAAGAGACTTGGTCTCAAATAATCAAGAGCTAGGACTGTAGCTCAGTGGTGGAGCTCTTGCTACCATGCAGGAGACCCTGGGTTTCATCCATAGCACTGAAGGAAAAAAAAAAAAGCTACTGCAAGATTCTATTTCTAGAACCTTCTAGAAAAGGAAAAAAACTACAGCATGGAGATGAGGTCACAGGTCACAAGAGACGGGAGACATGAGGTGCTGACTCAGAAGAGGAACAGGGAATATTTTGGGGAGATGGAGCTGTTCCCTATGTCAAGTAGGGCGCTGGCTCCACAGCCCCACACACCTGTCAAAACTCATCTAGCAGTACACACGGAAGACAAAGCCTGCTACAAAGAGACCACACCTCCTCAAATCTGTTTTCCACGTAGAAGGAAAAGGGCAACAGGGTGTGTCAGGATGATCTGGAGACCCCAAGCCCCGAGCTGGCAGCTAGGAGTTCCCCAGAAGCACACTGGAAACAATCCTAGCGCTCTGAAGGCTGAGACATCAGGACCATGAGTTTAAGATCAACATAAGCTATATAGTAAGACTTCTCTGGCAGCGGAGTGCCCCAGAATGGAAAAGCAGAATCCTGACCCACATCCCAGGGCCAGACAAGAACTATCATCTCAATGAGATGAACTCTGTGAGCACGAGACCCACACCACTACCAAACAGATACTCCTTGGCTTATGGTGGAACCACATCCAAAGAAACACTGACACCATAAACTGACATCACCCGATAAGTTCTGCTGCCCCTCAGTATGTCCACATATCAGCTGTCACCCTTGCTATCACTGTACCACCTGGCAGTACTGTTTGTTCAGCTGCCTGGTATCACAAGCTGTCAACAGACCATGCGCTGCGAGCCCAGGGTAGACCACAGTTCCGAATATGGTACCTATCGCCTTCGTGCCCCTTCTCCATTCTCTGGCTAAGACAGCGAATTGTACGCTGAACACCATAGCTAAGTCAGGAGTCCCCTGCGCCCCGCTGCCGTCCCTGCAGTATTCCTGGTGGGGTGGGGAGATCACTAAACACCCTGCTTTTTCTTCTTCAAAACCTATCCTGACTCTTGCCAAGTGGGCTGCACAGGAGCTGGGGCTTCAGGTCACTGACAGAGCACATGCTTAGCATGCATGAGCCCCTCAAAAGGCCATTATAAACTTCCGAGCCTGTTTGTCTTTGCCTCCAGATGGGCAGATCTTTCTTGAGGTTCTGAGATTTTGGATTTGGAGACTGTGGATGAGGGATCACACCTTTGTGGAGGTTCCCAGTGGCAAGGCCAGGTTAATTACTACTTCCCAGGGTGTTCCTCTGGGAACTCCTGACAAGTAGATGTAGCAGATAGAGAAACTCTATGACTCAGGACATCCCTCCATCTCAACAGAACTGTCCAGAATGTTTCAGGTCAGCCAAGTGTCTGAATATGTGCCGTTACATCTCTGGTGACTCCAGGGTCTCTGAGTTTCTATGATGAGGGCAGAGATGCACCCGCACACAGGCCAGGCCCAGCACTAGCAGAGTCAGAATTTCACAGCCAGTGCAGAGGAGGCATGAGCATAAGGGGACCAGGAAGATGACACTGACATTTGGTGGAACAGGTGGCACCATGAGGGGATGCTCTAGGAAGGCTAAGATGCCCCTTATGGAGTCAACAGATCCTAATTCTGCGGAGGCCATGAGGCCCCTCTTCTCTCAGTTCCAGTCAGACCTACAGTGAGTGGGACCGAGGGTGAAGGTGTGTGTACTTAGGGCAGCTTGCTGAGCAAACAGGGCAGATTACAGATCGTCTTCCGAGTTTCTGGCCCAGATGCAAAGACAACTTTTACTTCTCGTGATTGGCCTCCAGCCTGAGCTGCTGGGAGACAGAAGGATGGGACTGAGGTGGCAAACTGTCCTAGAGTGGAGAGAAAGCAAGGCTCCACCCTCGAGCAGTTAGCCACACTGGACCTGGCAGGAGGAAGGAAGTCTCCCGTGGCAGTCAACTCCGCAGTCCTGCAAACCTTCCCCTCCACAGACAGCAAAGACACTTTTCATATTGCCCCAAGACCCCCAGTAAAAAGATTTCTAAAACAGGCTCCACACATCAAAAAGTCATGGGCTGGTCCACTTGAAGACGAGCTCAGAGGGGGAAATTCCATAGCAGAGAACACCCCTAAGGGCTCTAGGATCAACATCCGTGAGGCCACCAGGCAGTGACATTCTAGATGCCAAAACATCTCTAAGACACAGAGAAGCCAGGCACAAAAGCACACTGCTGCTCCAGTCTCCTTTGCATGAGGCTCACAAGGAGGTTAGAAGCCAGGTAGGTCAGCTGATCTTGCTGGGGTGTGGCCAGAAAAGGAAGGAGAGAGGTCCTTTGGCCTGGAGGCTGAGCAGCCAGCAAGGATGCCAGTCCCAACCTTGTGCTTGCCTGTATGCATCTTAGATTTTATTCCAAAAAGTTCTGGATGTATTTCAACTGCTAAAGTGCTTGCCTAGCATGTGTGCGGCCCATGGTTCCATCCCCACCACAGCATAAAACAGGGTGTGGTGGCTCACGTAACTACTCAACCACATAGTGAGTTTGAGGCCATCCTGAACTACCTGAGACCCTGCACCCCTGAAACATTTTTTTAAGTTTAGAGAAATTGCTTAATTGTTTATTTTTTCAATACCAATAGTATTTGGATTTTTTTTAAAGTCAGTGTTTGTGCAGTGTCTTGACTCCCAGGCAAATCTATTTTATCTCCTCCCACTGGCCTGAATTTCTTGATGGAACAGCCTCGGGTCCTCCGTCCCTCCCTCCCACCCCTCCCGGAAGCAGCTCCATGCATGATGACCTGGCTTGGAGACTGACTAGGCCTGGGGTGGCAAGCGCCCCCTTCCGGAGTGGGGCTGTATAATTCTTCAGACCAGAAAGGTAACAGAAGCGCTGCAGAGAGGGCGGGAAACTGCACACACTCATCCCGAAGATCCCCAGAGAGAGTGAGGCCTGGGCTAGCCAACAGACAAGGCTGGGGTGCTCTCGGAGTGCCCGAGGCTCAGCTCAGCTATGATAGCTCTCAGAGCTTCAGCATCCAGGATGGACGGGGTGAGCTGAGGACAGCAGAAGGGCTCCCCAACTCCTCTGCTTCCTCTTGGAAGGCTTCAGAAGTGGGAAAGTCATTTAACAGTACAGTGGTCACTCCTCGGACAGTCCCTAGAACGGTCCGAAGGCTTGTTCTCATCCTCTGGCATCCTCCAAGCCCCAGCTACTGATTCCAGTATGGGTACTAAAGTCACATGTCCTCTAAGCATTTTACTGGGCTGGAAGTGTTTGGGAGGACACACTGACCAACCTTGGCAAGGAGGAGTTCAGGGGGCAAAATTCTGGCAAAGCACCAACAACACTATGGTTAGGGAGACACCCCTCAAAAAGAAGCCTTCCACTACACAGATCTTAATTTTCACCAGCCTCCACATGAGCCACTTGCTCCAAAACCTCATGCTCTCCCGGTGTAATTTCACAGCCCCAGGAACCGACCATCTGGAGCCCCTAGAAGAGAACGTGCCCATCCGTGCTCTTTGAGCAGGGACTCCAAGAGCCCAAAGGGCCCAGTCCTGGCTGAGACAGACTGGCCCCACCCATTCCTCAAGAGCTAGGG
Organism: Arvicola amphibius; assembly: GCF_903992535.2. Classification (NCBI taxonomy): domain Eukaryota; kingdom Metazoa; phylum Chordata; class Mammalia; order Rodentia; family Cricetidae; genus Arvicola; species Arvicola amphibius. The sequence goes on from NC_052061.1 coordinate 15,101,203, forward strand.
ACCCCTTGCAAACTCATGGGATCTGCTCAGCCCGTGGAATTTTGGCCCTCAAGGAATTGGAGCCTGAAAAGAAGTACATTTGGGCATGGCGGGGTGGCCAGCCAGCCTGGGGAGCAGGGTGTGTCCCCCCCCACACCGGGAATCTGGGTCATGCTTAGATGACAGAGAAACCTCGACTCTACCCACCCGCGCCTGCCTGCATCTTCCCAGGTGCTGAGGTTTACGGGCAGCAAAGGAGGACTTAAAGAAATTCGGGGCACCGTGTGTGTGAAATCACTCCTCAGTAGAGGAAAAAGCGCTCTTTCCCTTTTTCCTCTGGTCTTTCGTTGGGGGGGGGGGGGAGGACTATCTGCCCAAGATGCCTATATGGAGACTGATCCTCCTGGTGTTGTTCCCTCCCGGTTCCCCAGGGTGTGAGAAGCCCACAACCAACCAACCAAGCCCACAAGCAGCCCTTCAAAGGGGCTACTTCCTCTCCTTCCTTCTGCCTTCTCTCATCCTGGAACAACCCACCTCAGGTCTTCCCAGGCCATGGGCCCCACCGGGTGGATAGGACTAGGTTTCTTTAGACCCCAAAAGATAACGCTGAAGGGGCTCTGACCTGTGACGGGAGGAACAGGACTTGCATACACGGAGACAGAGGAACAGTTCCCCAAACCACGAAACAGGACAGTCCCCAGATGCAGCTGGCGGCTCACCCAGAGCCACTGAGGCTGGGATGACTCTACAACCAAGCCACATGGTGTCCCATGCCCTAGGCCTGAGGCTCCCACCTTGGGTAAAACACCAGGATTGAGAGGCCGAGGACCTTTTCTATAGGATTTGAGGAGGGCCCACGTGTGGGCCCTAAAGCGTCCAGGCACTGGCCCAACTAGGGCTCCAACGGAAGAAATCAGACCCCATCTGAAGAGCCCCCATCAGTGTCCCTGCGCGACCCAAGATCCAGACCTTCGGTCTTTGCAAGGAACCACTCACTCCCCCGAGTCCCGAGCCTCCTAGGTACTCGCAGGCTCGCTCTGCAGCTGCATCCCAGCAGGCCGGGAGGCTGCTACCCACAGCTCTGGGGCCCTTATCTCCAGCCCCTAGCCGCCGAGGAGACCCCCAGCTCCCACATCCCCCAGGTCTCTCTCTCAGCCCCGCAGAGGGTGGGAGGGAGGAAGAGGAGGAAGAGGTGGAGAAAGAGAAGAGGAGAGGTGGAGGTGAGAGGAGGAGGGGAGGCGCAGCCGCCCGGGCTGGGCAAAGGAATATGGCCATTCCGTGATTCTTTTGGCGTATTTCTCACCACGTTGTCTTCACTGAAGAGGAACAGGGGAGCGGTTGACCGTGAGGCAGTTCTGGCGGACGGGGATTGGGTTGTAGAGGGCCATGGTCCGCGCTCTCTGCGCCATCGACTGCTTGTACATCCTCTGCGCTCCGGGCTGCCCGCCCTGCCGGCTGCCCCCGGCTCCTCGGCCGCCCGCGGCGCCCACGACCACCCCGGCGGCCGGCCCTGAGCCTCCTCCGCCTGCGCCGTAGCGGCCCGGCATCTCGTCTCCAAAGCGGGCCATTCTGCAAAGAGCAAAGGGGCCTCGGTTACGCGG